>NC_134702.1:245486340-245815590 GCF_043290135.1 Rhipicephalus microplus
CCGTCATCGACTGCTCTCGCGCTGAGGTAGAATTTGAAGTGTTTGGCGACGCTCCGTTAAATGATGCTCTTGAAACCGTGGACAAAGTATTTGTTGCTGAAGACGTCATCATACCGCCACACTCTTTCGCCCTTACCATGGTATCTTGCAACTCGCTCGCCGAGTCGAGTGCCCTTTTCACGCCATCCGCCCTTTTCGTTCGCCGCAAGTGTTCACCGCTACCTTATTCCCTTCTAGAACTTCATGACGGCGTCAGCAGACTGCTCATCTCGAACCTCTTGTCATGTCCTGTAACACTACTTCGGGGTGAGTGCGTCGGGTGGGTTTACAGTCTCGACCCTTCTGCAATTTTTGACATGTCGACTGGACTTTCCGCCAAACACGAAGTCGCCGGAATGATTCGTGCCTCTTCGCCGCAGACTACTAGGCCTGACGTACTCAGCAGCTCCATCGCCGACACGTTAACCATTTCGCAACGTGCTCAGCTTCTACGACTGTCGGAGAAGTTCCGTTCTTCCTCTGACTGCCAGCATACTCCCCTCGGCCGCACATCCACTGTGTGTCACCGCATGAATACAGGTACCAATGCGCCATTGCGTCAAAGACCTTATCGCGTGTCCGCAGCCGAGCGCCGGGTTATCGATGACCAAGTAGCTGACATGCTCAAGCGTGGCGTCATCCAGCCTTCGAATAGGCCTTGGGCATCTCCAGTCGTTCTTGTTAAGAAGAAGGATGGGTCAATTGGCTTCTGTGTTGACTACCGTCGTCTTAACAAAATAACTCGAAAAGACGTTTATCCCTTACCGAGAATTGACGATGCCCTTGACTGCCTCCAAGGTGCGGAGTACTTCTCTTGTATTGACCTACAGAGTGGCTACTGGCAAGTTCCTCTGGCACCCGAAGATCAGCCTAAGACGGCCTTTGTCACACCTGATGGCCTTTACGAATTCTGTATCATGCCTTTTCGTATTTGCAACGCGCCCGCAACATTTGAGCGGATGATGGATAATCTTTTGCGTGGCCTGAAGTGGAAAACATGCTTGTGCTTCTTGGATGACGTAGTTATATTTTCACCAGATTTTCCAACGCATCTTCGCAGGCTAGATGAAGTACTGCAGTGCCTAAGTGACGCCGGCCTTCAGCTCAACCTGAAGAAATGCCGCTTCGGCATTTCTTCAGGTTGAGCTGAAGCACAAATAAATCTGAACCGCTACTTCAGGTTCAGATTTATTTGTGCTTGCAGCAATATAACAACGAATAGACTAAACTTTTGCATTACTCATATTACATGAAGAAATGAAGTAACTATAACTTACACGAAAACTAAATGACGCAATAAGGCTACCACAACTAGTACGTATGATCGGAACTGACAGGCAGATCAAAATGCAATAAATATAAAGCTACACAGCTCATTTTCCCCCTTTCTAAATAAAAAGGCATTAAAGTGGTAACGTAACTGTCAAGCAGTTTGAAAGCTAAAACATTTTAGAAGTTTAATATAAAGCAGCTTGCTCCCAATATACGAGAACATCCTCAGAGCTTTGTAACCTACAGGACATACTATTATTTGACCAAGACACAGCTAAACACAACCCTACAGACACACAAGCCCTTGATACTTGAGATCTCTTGAGAGCCCTGCCAGCTAAAGCTGTTTGGCCTTCATTCAGTTATGGCACGGACAGACAAGAAAAAGTGCCCAATTTGTTATTATAAAAAGTGTGATTTCCGATTGGGTGACCCCAATGAAGCAACAGCTTTGAGTAAGATTCTGACAAGCACCAAAACAAGGAAGACCTGCTGCTCAGCTGACAGGAGGCAGATAAGTGCCAGGAGGTGCACCAAAGGGCATGTATCTTTTATGCTTGTCAGCTTAGCTTCCACTTAGATAACATTCCCAGCCTTTCTGCAGACTGTGCAGGCCAAGACGAAAGTAGTGCTTCCAGCCACCGTGGAATGTCGTGGTAGAAGCAGAGACCACTTTACCATTGCAAGTACTTCAAAAGACCCACTTGTAATCAAAAGACCCACTTGTAATGCACTCTAACAGGCATTCTCTGGCAAGTGATGCATCTGGTATGCACAGTTTTAAGAAATAATGGTGACAGTAGATGGCCTTCAAAATAAAAATAAGCTCATAGGACCATGTACAAGTAGGGGCTTGCGACTATTCGAAATTTCAGATATTTTTCTAATAATGTTTGCTATTTAATTTGATTGACACCAGAATTTTAATAATCAAACTATTCAAACTTCCTAACAGTTAATACAGTCGACATCTAATTGGTAGTGGCCCTTTCAGATATTTCACTACGCTTCACCCCCCTCCACACACACACACTCACTCATATTGCAGAAAGGCTGCCTTTCAGGCTCTGGTATGGTCGCAAATGTATTGATTCAAGGAAAAGCTGGTTCCCATATGGAGGTAATAAATGTGCCACAGTAGGGGCTCAATTAATGCTCTTTTAGACATGAAATTTGAGTCAGAAGTCCAAAAAATCGGACACAAAAAAATTTTAACATCGGAAATTTCAAACGTTCTTATATATATTGACATCTACGGGGCAGATTTGGAACTCCTGACTCAAAGCAAGCACACCCTCGTCCAGCCCATCAGCTGGGCTTTCACAGAAGTTGAAAGAGAGGATGGTAGGCCAAGGAAATAGAATCCTTGCTTTTCATGCGTAAGGTGTAGTCAGCAGCACTTTGGGTGAACTAAATCATGTACTGAAATACAATTCTGCCTTTGTATTGCCTCATTCTTGATAAGACAACAATGAAACAACACCCCACCAGCACTTTGTCAGCCTAGTTAAAACAAACACTTTCATGTTGCTATCTGATAAAAACTAACTATGCTTAAGAATATTCGCCAACTTTTTTCTTTCTTTGCTTCCACGTATTCGAAAGATATTTGAAAATTATTCTAAAAATATTCTGTGTGCTTTGCACTTCAATATGCGAATTAATCATTCGAATTACCTTCGCACCCATAATTTTGCTATTCGCACAGCTCTAGTTACAAATGGACAAAATAAAGAGCAAGCTTACCACAAAAGAAGGTAATCGACACAATTAACCAATTAAGTTAAAACAAACAGCTGCCCCCATTGGCACTCATACAGTGAAATCTGAGGCACCAAAAGCTATCAGAACACAAGTAGGCCTGGTACCACAAACAAAGCCACCTATTTCACAGTACCGAATTTTATCAGTCCACTGTACAAGAATTGTTTCACAGTTTGAAAATTGGCCCCTCACTAATTAACAGACCAAGACTAGCCTGTTAAGAGGGGATGCAACACAGAAAACTAGTTTTTCCAAAATTACATATAGTTTTTATTTCCTTTCACAAGTTTAGTTCTACATTCAGGGAAAAAAAAATTAAGATTGTGATTAAACTCGAAGTAGTTTAATATCTCGAAGTAATAATATAATATACGTCGCCGCCATATATAAGCGTGTCAAGAACGACGGCGGTTTCGTCCACAGCGGTTGTGGCAACAATCACATGCACTGTAGAAGACAGTGCGTGCGCTGGTTGCAGGCGTACTTCCGAAGCTTCAAGTGCACTGCTTTTGGCCTTTGTTTAACGCTTTTGGTACTAAAGTTCGTATCACTGGCTGCGATTCAAAATGCGCTTGGAACATTCGAATTTAGACCTAATGAACACAATAAAATTTGGCTGGGGAATTTTACGAATTCGTATCTGCTACGGTTTAGCATCACTGAGATTCTACTGTATGCTTCGATAAACGGCTCCTAAATTCATTTATAATATAATGGGGTATGTTCGCAAAAAACCTGGAGCAGATTTGGCTGCTTTTTTGTCAATGCGGCCAGATCACGCACACAAATTTTCATTTCCGGGAGATTTTCATGACAACCGTTCTAACCAAGCAAACAGTCCGGATCCGGGAGCCCCCAGGCAATCTGAGAGACTTGGCAAGTATGCGATATGTTGTTGTTGCCATGACTGCAAAGTACCAGCTAGAAAACCCGCAAAGATGTCAGCATTGTCCAAGCATTATTGTAAAAACTTTACAGTTATTTTTCAACAGTGTCACTGAAGTTGTACTCTAATGACTACAGGATCTCTTGCTTAGCTAACACAAACCATGGCCTTGTGGCATTTTCATTTCTCTGTCGCTAAGCACAAAACATGCAAGCAATAGCAATCCAAATCCCTGTGTGCTCCTATGTGTATGGTGAAAGGCTCAGTGAATTTACAAGAGCTCAGTTGCAGAATGGCTTGCCTAGCAAAATAAAACTTGCAAGAAATGTTGGCATAACATGTGAGAACTACTTCCTTTCTACGTTTCAAGCCAAGCACTTTCTTGAATTTGTGTGATGCACACTTCAGTGTTGCTACATATGTCTACCAAACTTCTCTTAATCACTTGGTGGTTTTAGGACGTTAAACCCCAGAGATCAATCAATACGCATGTATACCACTTACATTTGTATAGCATGAGGGCAAGTAAAAAATTATATACTATGGATATATTTTATACGTAATCTCCCTCCCTTATCAATGCACCTTGCCCAACTGTCAATAAGCTTATGTTGTCTTTCCAGACAAAAAGATTTCAACAAGTTGAGAAGTCACTTTCGCACCACATTTTGCACATCTAAATCTGAGGCAGATCAGTGACTATGCAAAGCACTCTTGGGTGGCCCAAACAAGCAAGTCACATGAAGATACATCTAGGCTGAAGGGAGGGTATTCCAATAACTCGAATTTATTTGTTGAATGTTTCAATATTGTGATGAACTGTGTGTGGTTGTGCATTGCCATGCAACAACAAAACTTTTTTTGACAACGAGCCTCCACGTTTCTGGGGAATTGCTTGCTGCAATTGGCAAATTATAGATCCCAAAATCTCTCTTTTATAGGATAGTACACTTGATCAATATTGTGAGGATAGTCAGCGATGAATATCTGAACCTTTCACACCCTCCAACCAAAAGAAATGGATCACTTTGTTATTCTTTGACGCAAACTTATAATGGACCAGCCATATTTCATTAGCTACAGAAGGAATAAAAATATAGTTGAATCAATGTCGAAGTTTCACCGCATTACCACAACAATATAACAATAAAATATGCAAGTACAGAAAATTAAGTGCGCAATATCGCAGACATTATGACAAAAGTGTAGATAATTTTTCACTTGCCCTTGTACTTGTGTAACACCCCGCTACATTTATGTGACGAGCTCTGAATTAATGCAGAACAACTTACTGTCTTACATAAAAGTTTATACACAACTGCTGAAAACATTTTCCATATTGAACCAGTCACTAACAATTTAGGTTAACACACAAATTACAGACACAAGAGACACGTAAACAGGACGAGGGGGTTACCAGTGCCATTATTTATGTCACAAAATTTTCTGATTGTGTACTAAAGTTAACTTTCCGATTCTTGCCAGATTTTTTTTTTAATCCACAAAGGCAGAGCTACAATACAATGCCATCGATTCTTAAAGGGACGCTTAAGGCAACTATTAAGACGACGTTGATTGTTGAAATAGCGGTCCAGGAACCTCTTAGTGTTACTTTTGTGCCAAAAAGACTTAATTTGAAATAAAATCATGCTTTAGAGGCCTGCATCGGATTAGCGCATTTCAAATTACCTGCCTCAAGAAGCGGACAAACTCACGTCACTGCTGCCGTGCAGAAAGTTGCCCAGCTTTACTGCGCGGTTGCCAACACTAGTAGACAGAACGAAAGCAGCGGGAGCCACAGCAGCAACAACTGCCATTGATCGATTTCCTGCTAATGGCATCGAAATTATAGATGTGTTTTGGTTCAACTGCTCCCAGATGGATGGCACGACATGTCCAGCTTAACCACGCGCTAACTGAATTTTCGAACCACTTGCGCCATTCCGCATAGTAACATCCGGCAGTTCTTTTTTCCATGAATCAGACAGAAACGAACAAGAAGCATTTGAATGCGTCTCTTGATGCATAGAAAGTTCTTTATTTAGTGCAGCTAGATAAATTACTAGTGATTAATTATAGCCGGTTCATCTGATGTCATCGGTATCATTTTGAGGATGTATTACTGCAGTGCATGTATTCTTGTGCATTTACTTTAATTTCTTGGTAAGTAGGGCACTGCTGTTGACATTATTGTCGTTTTAGATGATGTGATACATTTAGACTTCACTCTTATGAAAATTGTTAGTTGACTTTAGTGTCTCTTTAAATACCTGCAAGTATTGCCAAATGAAGTAGCATCAAGTAACAAGAAAATGTGTGCTCAATAGTTTACTAAAACGTCCAAAATTGTCTCAAAACTTAACCCTTTAGTGCTTTGAAGGAGCAGAGCTCATCCTGCCCAAACTGTCGCCAAACTGCTTTGGACGTGTACAACTCATCCTAAAGGAATGGGTACTCCCCTCTGGCTTTCAGGCGGAGAAGCACACATTTATGGGCTGCATCGCATGTCATCCACCAGATGGCAGAATTTTCTTAAGAATTTAGTTTTCTCCTGCGACAGAAGCGCGGTTTTTGTATGAAAAGACGGCGTGCAGTGGCGGCTCCCTATTCATAGCTGACTTGTGAACATTAAAAAGAAGCTACTTGTTTTCGTTGTTTGAGTGATGATGATTCAAGTACAAATATTTATCTTGTGTCCGGAAGTGAAAACAGCAAAGACGGTAGATGAGTAGCTCTTCTGGCGATGATGAAACAGCTCAGACGCGAACATTACGAGTGCCCGCCAGAGAAGCCGCCTTGCGTTGTTCCGCGCTTCGAAATTTTCTGCACAGCCCAGAAGCCTGAGTGAAATACCTCAAGGGTGCTTAGCTTACACAAGTGAAGGAAGATGTGGCATCTGTAACTGTTTTGTTTCTAAGGCTTTTAATTTTACTATAAAGAAAACTAGATAAACCTGGTCTTCTATTTAACTTCTTTTTTTCTATGGTGTTGTTCACAATGTTTTTCGGATGCTTTGCAGCTTTACTAGTAGAGTTGAAAAAGATTGGTTAGAATTTCGAAGCCCCATAGACTAAGTTGTTGGGTGTGAACAAACGCTACCCATGAGGCTGGAAATATGTGCGACAATTTCTTTCATGAACATAAAATATCCATGGAACCCATAGAAACATGTGAGGATGCAAGTGAAGGTCTATGAGCAACTCCAACTCGTTGCCAGGCTGTCCTAGCAGGACCGATAATTTGAGGTGACAAGAGGATGTTTGCCAGCAAGAATAAAAGAATGTACTATTTTTGTTCACCTCGGTAATTACTACAGTGTCTCTCATGATTGTATGGTGGTTTTGGGACGTTAAACCCCACATATCAATCGATTAGAGTATTTATAGTTATTCCTAATAGTGCACAAATGGACAACATAAGACAACACCTGTGTCGTGTGGTATCTTCCGTGTCCTGTTCCTGGAATAACTGTGCAAACGTACCAACAAGCCTGCCTAATCAACATTTCATAGTATTTAAGTTTGACTAATGAATAGTAAGAGTGGGTCGAATGCAGTAGGATGCTTTGAAGGACATGCAAACATATTTATAAGAGTTTATCTAACCAAAATAAATGTACAACTCAATGCGAGCAATGAAAACAATTAATGAAACATGTTAAAATAAATAAGTACCCATTATTTTCGAGTCCATTAGACACTGATTATCGATGTTATTCTGAGTCCACATTAGTCAGGACCTCCTGAATTATGTCTTTTGTCAAATAGCATGTGCACGTAGCATGCCATCACTGTGCTGCTGAAATGCGAGCCGATACTGATGTGTGAGGATGCGCTTCTTCTATTGTCAAATATTTTACACATTATATTTGTTTGTATCTTCCCACCACAGACAATGTGACACACATACATTATGTATCTTTTTCAAAATAGTTGTCTTGCAAATAAGAGATAGTGATTCACAGAAGCAAAATGAGTATAGTTGGGAATGGCAGGCCTTGTGTACTTTTGTCGTCACCAAAGTTGTCTTGGGACTAACAGTGAAAGGGCTAAACTTCCACCTTTTCTTGATCACCGGAAAGACCTCTCCACCTAAAACAACACTAAAGGGCTGTGTGTCCGCTTTGAACTGGTCCAGTGTCTAATGTACAAGAACAAAAAAAAAAAAAAACAATTACTGCCTCAAAGTCTATGAGAGCTTCACCAATCCGTGCACTCAGTGCGTCGTATGTTAGTTCTAAGACAGCACAGTGTCATCCCTTGCTTACACTAGAATTGTGGTACTGTTCCAATAGCAAGCAGGCCATGACGCATCTAGTTTTAACGTTTTTCTATTTTTGACATGCAAAAGAAAAAAATAGACACTCAGAAACTGCCTACTTTTATTCGAGAATTTACACTCTAAGCAGTCATCAGCCTGACTACGCCTCTGCAGAACAAAGGCCTCTCCCATGATCTGCCAATCAACTCAATCTTGTGCTTCCCGTTGCCACGTTATACTTACGAACTTTTTAATCTTATCGGCCCACCTAACTTTCTCTGTCGTCTGTTTGCCTTCTCTGGAAATCCAGTCAGTTAACCTTAATGACCAGTGATTATCTTGCCTACGCGCTACGATCTGCTAGAATCGGCACTGGAGCCAAGCAGAAAGGGGTGTTTGCGGCTTTGCGAACAAGTTGCCGAAAGGATGTGGGCCTGCTGACAGCCGTTCAAATATGCGTATAGTCCTTTCAGCCTGGAAGCGAAGCAAATTCCATTGTGACGCTGCAAAGTGTACAACGAGATGACCTAAATCGTTTTAGCTGCGACAGCCTCCTTCCAGAAATGACGGGCGCCGCAAAATTAGCATGGTGAGCGGGGGGTCCTTTGACTTTTTGGGTAATATGAGCATGGAGACAGCACACAGTGGCATTCTCACCCCAAGGGAGAGACAACTTGGCGCCGGAACACCAAACCCCCAACAACTCACCAATGGATAACAGCAGTGAGATCCTGACAAACCCCGGGTTTCAACAGTGCCTGGCTCATGCTATTGATTCTTCCTGATTTCAACTATAATATCCTTAAACCCGGTTTGTTCCCTGATGCACTCTGCTGTCTTCTTGTCGCTTAAGGTTACACCTATCATTTTCTTTTCCATCGCTCGCTGCGCTGTCTTCAATTTAAACTGAACCATCTTCGTAAGCCTCCAGGTTTCTGCTCCGTAGATAAGTACTGGCAAGATGCAGCTGTTATATATCTTTCTCTTGAGGGTTAGTGGCAGATTTCCACTCATGATTTCAGAATTCTTCCGAAAGTCTAAGCAGTACACATCCTAAAATGTTAGTGAAAGTTCCAATGTTTGTTTGCCTGTTTTAACTAAAAGAGTAGTGACAAGATTTTGAGGCACCCCAAAAGGACATTTCTTGTTTCCATGTTATGTACTATTAACGCTCTCCAAACACCAGAGCCAGACAACACACATAAAATATTAGCTTGATTTCAAAGTTCTTATCATCCAGCACCTGCAAGCAGGCCTCCGAACAATGGGCATTATCCTGGAAAGCCCACTCAGTTCACTGAATTCATGACTGTCACAAACGAGCGCTCAACAAAGCGCACGCCTCCGAATTCCAACCAATATAAGAAATTGTGACGCCAGACAGATGCTGTGAAAGCCAGCGTAAAAGAAGAAAACAAACATCAAAGGACTATGCCGGCACCCCGCCTCTCCCTCTCGAAAGCGCCACGCTACGACAACCAACTCCCTCGCATTTGTCGCCAAGTGATCTTTGGAAAAATCTCGAAGGAAAGGAACGCGGTGATGCAGAGTTTAGTCACTAGAAACTTCTAGAACCCAGGGCAAGTGCATATAAGCCAGCAGCGGAGGGAGCCGCAGAAGGAGATGAAGTGAGTTTGCTGCCGTGAGGTGAAGAGCTTGTTCTACAGTGACCTAGCTAAAGGGATGAAAAAAGTTTTGCACCAGCGTGCGAAGCAGAGGAGGTAAAGAGAGTTTTTATGCCATCAAGCGAAGGTTTCTGTCTTCAGTGACAATACAGGAGATGAAGAGGTTTTCCACCTGTGGGTGAAGGTTTGTGCTACAAGCAGAAGAAAAGTGTGTGCTTATCGCCCGTGGGCGAAGATGTGTTCCGCAGTCGCAGCACGTGAGTGGCCAACATGTTACCGGCGAAGAAGTTTTCTTATTGAAGCACAAACATTTCAAGACGCGACGTTTCCTGGAAGAGAAACTTTAGGAGCAGTGGAAGTACAACCGATGCTGGACTTTGAGTGAGTGTTTCCTCGAAAAGAAGCATTCAAGCTTTGTTCTAAGAACTTTGAACTGAATAACTTTGACAAACTTTTTAGTTTTTGAGTATCTTCGTTAGTGCATGAGATTGCATTGTAGCACGTCTTGTTGTTTGTGCCCACTGTTTTGAGTGTATCTTATTGTGTTATGTAGCAAGTTGTTTTGAGTCTCTCATGATTGGTGAGGTATTGTATCAGATTATTGCCAAGTGTGCATGTTTGTGTGTTGTTGGTTTTTCCATATTTGAGACTATATTTCTGTATTCTTATCAACTCACGACTCTGTCTCGTTCTTTGAACCGCAGCCGGCATTCGCTGGCATGCCAAAGGGATCAATTCTAAATTGTCTCTGCTTTCATGCTGCGAATCAGGGGTCTGAAACGTCCACCCTTGCAATCAGCCCGGCGTTTGCCTCCCTAATTAAGAATTAGCAGGCCGAAGACGATATTTTCCTGCATGCAGTTTAAATACAAGAAATCACTGTCAAAGTTGTTGAACACTCATGGGATTCACTCATTGTTTACATGAACCATGTGCAACTGACAGCAAATGACTGTCAGTTGCATGTACCAGTATTTAATATGTTGGAGCCTTCTTATGAAGTCATACCTGTGTTCACACAACACTGCCAAGTCGCCCCCTTGATACAAACACCAAAATTACAATTTTTTTTATACAAGAACCAGTGCAAAAGGAAGATTGATCCCCATGATACATACGTGCAGTGAACCATTTGTTAGCAGGCCTCCTAAAAACCTGCTTAAGAAACAGAGCTGTCATCATACCTGTTTGTTTAGTTGTTTGTTTTTCCGAAAGTATACATTCCACTGCAGTGAAATAAACCTTGTCATTCTCAATCAGCACTTCAATTAGCACTCTGTCCTGTCTCTTCTATGTACCTTTGTAGCACTGGTTACCTGAAAATCGGTATGTACCAACAAGCCTGCATTGACACTCAATATCAGTTTTTTTAACGTAGCGGTATTAAAAAAAAAAGTCACAGCTTTGCCGCAAAGACGAAGCAATGAACGCGATAGCAACAAATTGGAAGGTAATGCACCGAATCGAAACATGCCTGGCGTTTCACACAGAAATAATACACAAAACGCACTCACAGGTACAGATGAATGCGAATAAGCGTCTCAGTTGTTACTTCCCTGTGTATGAAAAATGTGCCCTTTTCACAAACGGAGATTGTGCAATAATAGCAGTGACCTATGTGCACTCGGTAACTACAACAGAATCACTCCAGTGAAAGTCGAAGGCCAGCCAAGACGTACGATCCTTCCCATCGCGAGATAAGGGTGCGCAAGTGAGCGTCCACCCCCTCCTCTCCTTGAGGCAAAGTACACAAGGGAAATGAGAGCGCGTGCCACCGTGTCGTGAAGATGTGGCGATGCACGCTTATTGCGCCACCTTGCCGATAATGCTGAAAACATGATAGTTCCCCCGAAATGCCCGTCAACAGCGGTAAATGATAGACATAGATAGCTTGCCGTTCGAGCGTTGAAGGAGGTGATGCCACTAGCATCAGCATGCACTTTCGTAGGCAAGGACGCATAGAAGTGACACAGCAAGGGCCCCGACCTTAGCAGAAACTTCAGCTGGCGGAACGCATCGTCGCAAGCTGAAGTCCAGTTGAAAGGGACGTCCTTTTGAAGCAGACATGTTAGGGGATGCACCACGTCAGCGAACCTCGGAACGAAACGACGAAAAAATGAGCATAGACCCAAGAAGCTCCTCAACTCCCACACTGATTTTGGTGGTTCGAAAAAGCTGACGGCCTCGATTTTTCGTGGGTCTGGCCTTACTTCATTTTGGTTAACGAGATGTCCAAGTACTAATGTCTCCGTTTCACCAAAACGACATTTAAAGGACAGTTTAGGATCAAGCCGGCCTTTTGTATGCAACCCAAAACAAGACTGAGACATCTGTTATGCTCGTTCAGTGTGCTGCCAAAAAATCACCACTTCATCTAAGTAGCACAACCAAATTTCCCATTTAAGTCCTCGAAGTATTGTGTCCATAAATCGTTCGAATGTTGCCGGTGCATTACAAAGACCGAACAGCATAACATTAAATTCATAAAGACCGTCAGGTGTCACAAAGGCTGTTTTCTCTTTGTCGTTTGGGTGCATGGGTATTTGCCAATACCCTGATCGCAAATCCAGCAACGAAAAGTAGGCACCGGAATGCAGGAGTCAATGACGTCATCAATTCTAGGAAGCGGATACACATCTTTTTTGGCGACCGTATTTAGTTTTCTATAATCAACGCAAAAGCGCCATGATCCATCCTTTTTTCTTACCAAGATCACAGGCGCTGCCTACGGACTAGATGACTCTTGGACAACACCTTTCCGCAACATATCGGTGACCTTTTCAGCTATCACTGCCCTCTCTGTCGATGAAACGCGGGAAGGTTTATGACGAACGGGGTGTGCAGATCCGGTGTCAATTCTGTGATGAGCACGAGAACGCGGTAGTGAAGTCTCTGTGCCACCTTTTGTGAAATCGAACACCGAAAGATGTCATAAGGACACGTGCAAGAGCGTGGCGTTCATGTGAGGGTAGCAACTTGTTGATCATTCTTAAGATCTCTTCTTCAGAACTGCTTCTCTGGGGTTCGCTTGTTTCAGACTGCTGATCTTCGCTTAAAACTGTGATAGTGCCGTATGTGATTTCGTCGAACTCGGCAAGCTTCATGTCACGTGGAAGAACAGCAGGCACCGAAGAACACTTGAAAGCCAATAAGCTTGAGGCGCCATTCACAACTGTCACGAGAGAACGAGGCACAAGTACAATTTTCTTCACGCAACCCGTCGCAAGTGGTTGAATTTGCGCATCAAAGGATAAAAGGTCGGCAACAGCAAGATTAACAAGAACACGTGATTAAGACCACGGCGCTAAAAGAGAATGAATCGACACGACGAAGCAGTTTTTTTTCCGGTAAAGATGTCTCAACAAGCGTAGACAAAAGCACGTTATTCACCGCAACTTCGCCTGTGCCACAATTAACGGAAGCACCACAATCCTGAAGAAAGTCGATCCCAAGAATCACATCATGAGTGCACCGCGGTAATACCAAAAATTCCGGGACAAGATATTCAGTACCAAACAAAACAGTTGCAACACAAATACCTAGAGGAACGAGGCACTCTCCGCTGACACCACGAAACGTCACACCACCATTCCACGGGAACATAACCTTCCGACCAAGTCTTTTCATGAATGTGGCACTCACGACGAAAACCGTAGCACCAGTATCCACTAACGCAGTTGCAGGCACACTATCAATTAACACACACACTTTGTTTTGGAACATCATAATCGGAAGAGGAGCAGTTTGCTGAGACGGAGACCGGCCGGCAACCTTACCTCAATCGGCCGCGCCGGCTAGTTTCCCGATGGAGGCGGTGGTGTAGAACGTTGCCGTGGGGATGGTGAACGGCGTGAGCGACTGGTTGGTGGTGTCAGGCTGCGGTCTGATGCTGGCGAGTCACTCCTTCTGTTAAAATGGCGGAAGGAATTCCTAAATGGCGAGCCTATAGCATTTGTTGCACGATGTTCTGCCGGCCAATAATCATTGTTGACGCCTTCAAAGTCAGGCCAAGTCGGTGGTGGGCCATACCTCGTCTGGCGGCGACGGCGACAAAAACAAGAGATGTGTCCTGTCGCACCGCAGCTGTAACAAACAGGTGAAGGGCGACCGACGTTGTAGACTTCGGGATAAGCTGCCCTCGGACGCTGCGAGTAGTAGATACAATCTTCCAAGTGCCGATTCGTCGTCATACCCCGTTAAGCGCGTTGGTCTTGCGTCCCGTCGACAGGAAACCTATGGTGGTGCTGTTGTAGGGGATTGGTTCGACTATCTGCAACGCCTGGCGTAGCTGACAGTGAAGAAACCACTCGTGCAGCTTCGCGAGGTTAATTAAAAATGCAATCGAGCTGGTCGGCCTTCACGGCGTTCATTGATTTGCTGTGTCGCTCGAGTTCCTCACGGACGATATGCTTCACAATGGTAGCAAGGTCCCAATGGATACTGCAGCTGTCCTCAATGCTTGCAACAGTCGCAACATTCGCCAACCTGCCGAACTTTGGCGTGATACGGTGTAGCTTCAAGGTCTGAAACGTGCGGCAATGACGGATCACATCAGCTACCGAATTGAGGCTCTCTTTACTAATCAAGTAGGTATACACGTCTTCGGCAATACCTTTCAAAAGGTGCCCGACTTTGTCCTCTTCAGACATAGGAGGATTCGCCGTCTTACACAGCTTCAGGGTCGTCTCAATGTACATGGCACAAGTCTCACCTGGCACTTGAGCATGCTGAAGTAATGTGTGCTCGGCCCGCTTACTTCTCGCAGTAAAATCCCTAAAGCACTCTGTGAGTTGGATAGCGAAGTGATCCCAGGTTGTTAGCGACTCTTCGTGGTTCTCGAACCACACAAGAGCAGTGTCTGTCAGGAAGAGAGCAACATACTCTAGCTGAGCCGCAGCATCCCAGCCGTTGCACTTGCTCACGAGTTTGTAGTGTGTCAGCCATTCTTCCACGTCCTCGCCGGTTTCCCAGAAAAGGACGTGGCTCCAACTGATGCATCCAGGCACCGGGTGTCCACGCCGAAGGAGTTGAAGATGACTGTAGGTCCCCGTTGTTTGACATCGCGAGTTCCGGTAGTGTTGAAGGTAGTCCCGCGAGGCGTCGGCTTCAGCGAGGACCTAGCGGCAGTGGCTCCGCCATCTTGGGCGAGTACCCGGCACCTCCACCACAAAACTGTTACGGTTGAAGTCGAAGGGTGTTTATTAGCAGGGCGCAGTTGATCATTCCGTAGTAATGGCGTCGTTCTCTGCGCAGGTTCACGTCTTCCTTCTCTTCTCCTCTCTCAGCTCATACCCGTTGCAATATTTTTAAATTTCATGTCGGCACTCCTTAAATGAGGTCATGAACCACATCATGGGTCTGTTAAGCAAGCACGTCTTGTAGAGAGCGAACACTGGCCTGAGCATGCCAGCCAAGTGTTGCTGTCACATGCCACAAGTACAGAGTAGAAGTGGAGCATGAAGTTGTTTTCCTAGGCACCCGCTCTTCCCACAGAGGCATGCGTTCACTTTTGCTGGAGCTGCTGACGCATGCTGCTTGAAGTCAAACAGTAAAAAGAGTACTATTGGCCGATAGCAAACAAATCGAGAGCGGCATTTGAATCATATGTGCTTTTTGCCACGGGTGCTACTGTATAAACCAGAACATAAATCGAGATATTTTCAATAAAACAACGAGCTAAAGTCACCCCTCGTCTTATATAGCGGTGTCTAGCCGACAGTGCACCGCTGTCTGGGAACATGTGGCTTGCATGTGTATGAGAAGCTGGACAGCCATATTCGCACTCAAATCCAATAGCAGGTTGTTCTTTTTCTCTCTTGTCTGTTTCTTTGTGTTCGTGATTTGCCTCCAAATCATTCTAAGTTCTCACTCTGCTTGACATTGTGTTTCATTTTTACAGTATTTTTTTCGTTCACTGAAAATGAGTAGCGGTACGAGTAGGCAGTACTCGGCTGCGTTTAAACTAGAGGTTGTTGAGTACGCAGAAGCGAATGGGAATATGGCTGCTCAGCAATGCTTAGGTGTATAAGAAAAAAAGCTTGCACTATTGGAAGGTGCAGAAAGGAAAGCTGTAGATGTGCGATCCTCAGAAAATGTCATTTCGTGGGCAAGTGCGGTTTATCCGCAGCTGGAGAATACGTTAAGGAACTTTGTGTGGGAAGTTCATGCGTGCTCGCTGCCAGTGACCGTCGATACCATTCGCAAGAAAGCAGTGGAATTCGCTGGAGAAGCTGGGCTCACGAGAGAAGAGTTTCGTGCACCAAACTCTTGGGTGTGTCGATTCAAGAGACGCAAAGGATTTTCTTCCCGATGGCGCACATCTATCTGTCAGAAGTTTCCAGACGAGTTCAAGGACAAGCTTATAAACTTTCAGGGCTTCGTGAGCCGGCTTCGGGAGCAGAACAACTACATGATAAGGCAGATTGACAGTGCCGATGAGACCCCGGTGTGGATTGAGATGCCTTCATCGACCATAACCATGCAGCGTGGCGCCAAAGATATGAAGCTGTTGTTTACTGGCAACGAGCACTCGCACTTCACTGTTATGCTGGCATGCATGGCAGATGGTAGAAAGCTTCCACCCTTCAACATTTTCAAACGTAAGACAATGCCGAAGGAAGTGTTCCCGCTCGGCGTTGTCGTTCGCGTCAACAAAAAGGGGATACATAAACGAGGCCATGATGCTCGAATGGATACGAGTAGTCTGGAACTGTCAGCCAGGTGCACTGCTGCGTCTTTGCAGCATGCTGGAGTGAGATGCGTTTTGTGGTCACTTAACCGACACTTTGAAGCGCGCACTGGGAGATGAAAAGACGGACCTCGCCTTGATACCAGGTGGTATGACATTTACCCTCCAACCGATCGACGTTCAAGGACCGAGTGAGGCTGGAGTACCAAAAGTGGATGTCCGGCGACAACCCAAAGACACCGACGGGCCGCCTACCGAGGCCTCCACTTGCGACTGTTTGTGGCTGAGTGCTTTCCACCTGGCATTCCTTGCCAGATTCCATGGTGAAAAATGCTTTCAAGAAATGTTCCATCAGCAACTCGCTGTATGGCACGAAAGACAACACACTGTGGGAAGCAAACAGCGACAAACTCTCGTCTTCAGAAGACAGTGGTGCTTCGTCTGTCGAATAGGTACAGTTGCGATGGTGGTTGAGGGGAGCTCCGAGGATCGGGGTGCAGTGCGCCCAATTCGCAAATGTCGTTCGGCAATTTTGGGTTGTTTTCCTTTTTTTTTTTTCGGTAACCTGAAGTTGGGAGGTCGACCTATATTCCCAGTCGACCTATAGTTTGGTTTATACGGTACCATGTGCTGGTGCCCCACTACATAGACTGCTAGCGCTACAGAGTGAGCCACACCTGCTCACGAGAATCACAATGAGATAGAGTGGCCACATTACACCACGCGCACTTCAGGTCACGACGTGCAAGATGCAAAACTGTTAGTGAGATCATTAAATCATAACTGAGAAAAGTGGTTCATGATTCCTTTTAAAGTATCTGAATGTTTAAATTTTCATTTTTTTCTTCATAATTTGATTTTCTATGGTGATTTTTGACATCATCATATTTTCTTTTCCTTATTCAGTTCTCCACCATTACAATACGTACTAGGCATCCTAAGATGACCTGAATGAAGTCATTGCAGACAATGAAAAGTTATAACTAGAAACCAAATGACTTCAGACTTATGAAGAAGATGACGACCAAAGGTCTTCAGTGGCCCACGTTCTCCAGCCAAAGTGCCTCAGTATGCACTAAAAAAGTGCATTAAGAGGCTTCTGTATTTGCAAAAGTTGCACAGACCATTTCTCGTAGTGGAGTGATGGAAGCGAGAATGCTGAACAGAAGCGAATTTCACAGCTATCTTTATTCAGGGCAACCGCAAGGTCGGCAAATGGTGCAGTGCAAGTGACCAGTGTTGCGATGACTAAACATTTAGAGCATCTCATCTTCCTCCAATAGCACAAAAGCTATTTGCTCTCTGCTCGTTCGCACTCACGACGTCAGGGCTGGAGTGAAAAGCTTACTTGCGTCTCATCAAGCTTGTTGCTCGATGCCACAATAAGAACTGATGCAGGACACCTTCACTAGCAAGAAGCATTTTTCAAGTTCAATGCTTGTTGGCATGGCTGACTGCATGATGAGACACCATTGCACAGCCACACCAAAATGAGTACCTATGCGGCCAGGCTAGCTTTCCTTAGATAAACCTCATCCTGTAGTTGTTTCAACAGGAAGAAATCTTCGATTCAGGGGTCAGTGGGCCACTACCATGAGTCAAGCAACAGGAAATATGCCAGCCATTTAGGCACACCCATATATCATATGATCCACGTGATATATAATAAAGTTTTGTACTACTACTACTACTAGTACTACTACTACTACTACTACTTGACAATAATTTCTCCTCAGTGGACATCCAATGTATATGCAGTCCCCATAATTCCAATCTAACTAGGTTGCTGACGATAAACAAATCTTCACAGTTGCATGCAAAGTTGCCCAGATTTGGTGCTCCAGACTCTCAATTTTTTTCCCTATACTACTCGCAATTTTTTAATTGACTACCGTCTTGGCACATGCCATAATACGAGTAGCTGAAAAAAAAAAAAAGCTGCAGTAATGGTTTCGATCCCTAGACAGCAACTGATTTTTCTTGGAGGACAAACATTCTTCGAAGAGCTGGATTTTCTTCAGTATCTCCAAGTTGCTTTCAGGTGCATGACAACTTCCACATTTAGAAAACTTCTTTACCCGTGAAGGTTCCCACATAGTTTGTTTAATGATCGCCCCGAGACAATTACCACAATCATGCCGATGCAAGTATTGATTTCTAGATGCCCATCAACCATAATTGTTAAAAACAGGCTGTGCACAGGCCAGTCTTCTGGAATTCTGAAATTAAAATATTTTAAGGTGCCTCTATCTTTTCTTTTATAAATCAAGTTCATCCCTGCTGCATGACCAGACAGTGCTGCTATTTTGGATGGCATATATGTTTATTTGTTTTAGAACAGACTTGTTTAATATTTTGAAGTATACTACAGGTTCATTGCATGTGGTGCAAACAGAGCTTGTTTTCTTTGTCCTTTTAACCTCATACCTTTGCCAACACATGCGATTTTCTGTTGTGCTATACTTCTAGGTGCACATGCAATATGCAGAAGCAATAAAAGAACATATTTTCTTTGCCTTTATTGCCAACATGAGCCCTGCACCTGTGGTGTCAGACAGTAGTGAAGCATACAAAATGATCTAAGAGTTTGCCGCAATCCGGAGGTTAAGATGCCCAGAGATAAAAAGCTAGCCTTTCTGAGGTGTCAAGTGCCGTGATCAGTTTTGCACAGTAATCACCACTTTCTGTAAATCTGCAACAAATCAGTGGGAGAAGAATGCTGCATGACACAATAAGCGAGAGCCTCTAAGTGCACGTGAACAAATAAAATTAAGCAAATGCTATGCAACAAGGCCCTTTGCAGCTCACAAATGGCACAAATTGTTTGAGCATTATCGATTATTGGATCTGTCTGTCTGTGCGACAATAAAACAAAATAATTTTCCACTATTGCTAAATTTTATAGCGCAGCAGTAAGCGTGATGGTTAACTCTTTGAGGAGTTCACCAAGTAATGCATGTTTAGGGCATCCTTACAGGGGCCCTGCAACACCTTTTCACTATGGTAAAAAAACTCCGCCAATCAGTAGTAAAGACTCCCGAGAACAGGCGAGCCAAAAGTTATAGCGCAGCACGCAGCCTGGAATTTACAATTTTTAAAATCACCCAAAACTCACTCCTTCTTCTCTCTACAAATGATGCCATATACCTAAATCATGCGCCAGATACCTAGATTTCATGGCTGCTAACTGATATCCGTGCCATGAGCGGCATAGTTGCTGCGGCCGTCACAAGAGGCCGCCACATGGCCACACTTGCACTCGCGGTCACATTGAAAGTAAGCTGGGTGTTCAAAGAAAAAATTGGCAGATCCCACGTACAGTGGGAATCGCTGATATGCGAAGCACGAATTAGCAAGCTTGATATGTTAATTTAAAATCAGCACAACAATACCAGGCGGAAGTACATGATGCCGTACGCGGCTTTCATTTCATGACTATCATGTTTGGACGTGTTATTTAGCTTCGTCATGTATTCACGTCACCTGATATCAAATTTGGTATATGTGCAGCTAGCGAAGCGGCCGTGAGCACACTAAGAGCGTAGCATGTAGTAATGTTTTGCACGACACGAATATCATGATTATCATGTTTGGAGGAGTCCCATACCATCGTCGTCCATTCACGTCCCGTAAATGCCAAACTTGGTGTATGTGAAACTAGCGAAACAGCGGCGAGCGCACGTGACGTTGACGCACGCCCAGCCTGGGCGCAGCGACGCTACGCTAGCAAAACGCGAGCACTCTATTGTCTGACACTAGGCGCGACCAGCGTCTGTCGGCGAGGCCCGGCGGCAACCGTCTCGAAATGCGACCTGCTGCATTTCACGCCCATGACGTTACCTAGACAGCACCGCGTCTGCTTAGCTTTGTGACGGAAGTACTCCAGGCGTGCTCAAAACGAGCATGCGTCATAGCAACGCACCGCGGTGTGCGTCTGCGCGTACATGCCAGGCAGATCGGCGCCTGTCGTGGCATCGCCAGTGTGACGCGACGAAACGAACACCGTCTCGCCCACGTGCCGGGGCACGTCGAAGTGTTTTGGTGCCTTGAGTGTGGCACGTAGTTATGTTCTTACATGACACGTATCTCATGATTACCATGTTTGCACCAGTGACATACCTTCACCATCTATTCACGTGATGTAATACGAAATTTGGCAAATGTGAAGCTAGCGATACGGCCGCGAGCGCATCACGAGTGTGGCATGTAGTCTTGTTGTTACATGACACGCATCTCATGATTATGTTTGCACCAGTCACATACCTTCGTCATCCATTCATGCCCCGTAACACCAAATTTGGTATATATGAAGCTAGCGAAAAACCTACGCGCGTACCATGAGCGTGGTGCGTAGTAATGAATCATGACTTGCATGTCATGAATGTCATGATTTCCATGTTAGGGTCTGTCACGTGTGTTCGCCATGCAGTCATGTCATACCACGCCAATTTTTCAACATGTCATGTGAATGAAACCACCGCAAGAGCAGCAAGAGCTTGAAATATAATTTTGTTCGAGGTATAGCGCATCCAGGACGGGACAGAGAAGAAAACACATACAATACGGATTAAACCGCATTGCTGAAAGTTAGCGCCGTGTATGTGTTTTCTTTTCTGTCCCGTCCTGGATGCGCTATACCTCGAACAAAATGGATTACCAACAAGCCCGCCGTGCAACCTTAGTTGAAATACAAATCATGACATTAATGACATACATGTCATGATAGTGATGCTATGGCTAGTCAATTATGCTCGTCATATAGTCATGTTCTGCCATACCCAATTTCGTATTGATGCCATTAACCAAACGGCCAGGAGAGCTAAAAGTTGTAGGGGGGTAGATAGATATGCTCAATGTCGCCGAAGCTCGCTAAGAAATGCTTCGCATTTAAAAAAAGAAAGCAAGTGCTCAAGGTGATTGCGCAGGCTGACAAAGAAGAGCATCTCCTGCCCCCACCCCCATTGTCATCCTCCGTCCCTGCATAGCTTTCAGCGCACTCGCTCGCACAAAAGGAGAGATTGTGCTTGAAGCACGCTGCAAATCTGTGTAACTTCACTTATACTTGACTGATTCTAAAAAATTTTTGTGGCAGCCAAATGAGGCAATAATATTTTATAGAAGTTATCCAGTGATTACTTGTAAGTGTTGCAGAGCCCCTTAAATGTTCTGTGCAACAAATCTTTTTCCCCAACAGAGAATATATG
Source organism: Rhipicephalus microplus (assembly GCF_043290135.1). Lineage (NCBI taxonomy): Eukaryota > Metazoa > Arthropoda > Arachnida > Ixodida > Ixodidae > Rhipicephalus > Rhipicephalus microplus. Next base: position 245,508,079 of record NC_134702.1, read on the forward strand.
GAATTTATTATGATGTCGTTCAATAAGTGTACTTGCACAGTAACTCATACAAAGGAGCGTCATAATCTAGGCTAGCTGGTGAGAAAACATCTTAGATAAGAAGGCAAAGACATAGGACTACTAAAAAGAAAATGTTGACATGCTTCACACCTTAAAATGACCTAAATTAATTACGACACAAAAGTATGCAATAGTTACTTTTCTTTTTTACAGCAGCACGCCTATAAATTACAAGTATTTTCTAACATTTCTCGGAAAGTGTTGCAGTGCTTTCTCATGGGAACTCGCACCATTTTCGATCACCCATTTTCAATCAATTTTTTATGAGGCAGTCATAGTCAACATTTTTTCAGAGCAGATAGTTAAATATTTCTTGCACTGGCTATCAACCTAACTTTGCAAAACTTCTGTCGGGAATGGGCAGCACAAATACGGTTCCTATTGCAACAGAACCATATTCATAGATTCCTCATTCTCTAAAGATCGTTAAATCCTATTGCTCATCGACATCTAAAAATCACTGCTTTATGTACCTATTCTCTAGAACACTGCTCTACATTTCTTTTTACTTACTAAGGCAAAATACCAAGGTTACTGTACAAATGTGTCGTATATTCAGTGGATGAACCAGTCTTACTCACTAAAAAAAACATTTCACATCACCACACACCACAGCCTGCAATGAGAAGATAACTCTTTAAATATGGCAACATTTTATTTGAGCTCATTATTATTTTATTGAATTACTGCTACTGCGTCTGCTTTTTCTTTTTTCCTCCCTGCCCTTTGTGTGCTGCTGAGCTGTCTATTAAAGATTATGCAAGTGCTACCAACCTTCTCAACTGTAAACCATTTTGCATTCTTTATATCAACAAAAATGCAAACACTTGACTTTAAGCAAAAACACAGCATAACCTGTGGCTGCTTGCAACAGCACGCAGCTCCAAAACAAGCTCCCCTGCGCTGTGTCAGCCAGGTGCTCTAAAAAACAAAGGCAGCAGCATAGCATGCAAACAAAAAGAAGACAAAGTGTGAACAGCAGCAAGAGTTGAAAAGCAGAAGTGCAAGGAAAATAAAGGTCGGGCTACAGCCCTCAGCACCGCTGTGATGGCATTCATATGAAAATGCTAAAGTGCTAAAGTGCACAAATAGAAAAAAGCGTGGGCGTGGAGGCTGCGGATTCACAAAAGAACATACAACAGGAAAAAAATTTTTATGCTTATTAGCACATTAAAAGTTCATATTACCGAGAAATAACCACTCTAACTGCTAGAAAACAATTGTTAAGTAAGAAAACACGCAAAAAGAAAGAGTGGGTGGCCACGCCACCTTGAAGTTCCAGGACCAAACGCCGTGACTTCATAGAATTTGATGGCGGCTACAAAACCATACGAAGTTTTCAATCAGAAAAAGTGAGGCGCAATTTTCCTTGAGGAGCCTATAAACTTTAACAACTCGGGTTTAGAAAATTTGGTCATGCTAATGTCAACAAATTACAAAACACACGCTTTACAATCAGTGAAGTTGCGTGTGGCAATATCAGCGCGAAATTCAAAAATGAAACTTTCACCCTGATTTTCTCCTGATGGCGAAACTAACAACCACCGAGTTTTCAGAGAACATTTCATTATTCTAAAGTGATTCACTGCTTCGCTTCTGTGTCCTTTTAAAGCCACACTAAACAGACCTGAAGGCTATCTCTTCCAATAGCAAATTACCTTTCTTGAATAACAAATGTAACTTTTTTGAACCACGAGAAGATGATTGGTGTCCCAGAAAAGGCCTAAAAAGCAAAGTTGGGTGGCAGCAGTGCCTTCTTTCTCTTTTCACGCTAGCTTGTTCTGATGCCACCGATTTTGACAGTGTCTGCTAGGGCCTCCATACGTCCTTGTCAGCAATCATAGATTGCACTGTGTTTAAAGGCACAGTAGATTTAGTGCGGTGAGCCAATGTGGCAGAATCCACATCAAATAATGATTTAGCATTGATTGTTAGTGTCCCCTTAAGAGAAGGAAATGACCATGAATGACTTGCAACAAAATGCACAGAATACTTATTTTGATCAAACTGCAATCAATGGACTGAACTCACTCATTTTCTCAAATTGACAAATCACAAACTAAGACTTCTGCCTTACCACCACGACAGCTTCTGTGATAAGGACTATGGGTCATGAATACGCCGTGGTAATGCTAACACAGACTGCCGTGCATACCCACCGCTTTCACGAACATGGTACAGAAGTATCAGCTGCATTGTATTTCAAGAAGCTGTGTTGTATTTCATAAAATCTTGAGAATTTATGATATCGTAAAGAAGTGGTGACAGAAAATTTGTAATCCTTTCGATCACAATGATATTTACGGTATTAGGTCTTCAAAACTAGGACACTGTTACCGGAAAGATAGATTCAAAGGACCAGGTATAGATGTACACTAAAACATCGTTATAACAAAGTTGAAGGGGAGCCACAATGAATTTGTTATATCCATTATTTCGTTATATCGATCATAACAGTTTGTGACAAAGCATGTTTAGATGGGCGCAAAGCTATAAGCATGTAAAAAAGGAAACCGCCTCGCGAACCGATGTAACGCTATGCGACCACGTGTGCGACGGAAAATAAACACAGTCGAATCTCATCAATTCAAACTTCCAGTTAATTCGAACTCGTGCTGTGGTCCCACCAAAGCTATGTGTATTCCAATGGGCGAAAACACACTGTAATTCAAATGCGCAAGCACTTGCGACGGTTAATTCGAACATACCGCGCTCCGAAAATGCTCTCAGCATCATGCCCGATCCCGCGGCGGCACCTGTCAACGGTGCGCTCGAAGAAGGAAAGAAAGAAAAGAAAAGACTAAAAGACTGCGGAGGATTGTTTGCTCTCTCTCAAATGCTGATCTGTGACGCACCTGTGCCACGCTTCTCCTTTTTCTGTCTCTGCACGTAGAAACCCTTCTCCTTTCAAGGCCGCGCGCTGAGAGAGAGGAACAAAAAACGAAAGCTGTCGCAGAGAGCCGTCCTTTCTTGGTGCAGAGGGTAGCCGCGAATACGCAGTCGTTACCGTCGTCTTTAGAGAGTGTTGGCGCTTGACTTCTATTTTTTGCAAACTATGCGCAAAATTAATTGACTCGCTGCAATGCAAACGTGTGCAGACGTGCATCACCGATTACTTCAATTTATGATGGATGTCCTCTGATTTGTGAATGAATAAATGTAAGTCTTCTGAAGCTTCCCCATCGTATGTTTTTATAAGTGAGAGGGCAATCGCATTGCACCGCAGCACCGCTTCTCGGTCATGTGACCGCCTGAGCGCTTCCTCAATACTCTCCGCTGGCTGTGTGAGGAGGGCTCTCTCGGACGCGCGTGGCGTGGCTGTAAGGTCGACGCGGGAGTTTTGAAAGAGCCGTGCGGAACGAGCGTCAAACTCCGCAGAAAACGACATACTTGGCACACTACGGTCATTTTTTTTTTTTTTTGATAGACTATTTGATAGACTAATTTAGTTCATTATACCCATTTACCGGACAACTTTTTTTTTTTACAACGAGGTTTAAAATGCATGGTTCTCAATGAAGCTTTCAAGAGGAATTTCATTTACTTCGTTAATTTGCTATGGGGTGCCACAAATGAACATTATTGGAAAGAGGACGCTGTTTAGGGCGTGCTCGTGCAGACTGGACTCCATATTGTATGCCTGCCTGTTTACCTACAGTAAAGGTATTTTTCAGATGCCTTCTCCCCCACAACAATATCCATTGGTTTGTTATATCCCGTTATGTTAAAAACAAGGTTTGAGTGTATTTACAAATGAGCAATGCTGTTAATGTAATCAGCTCATGCCAAGTCTGTGCTCTGTTGTCATCCTGTTCATGTGTTTGGCCACAATGCCACTGGCACATAGCATTACCTCTGGCAGCAGAGGCACTGTTTCGGACCTTTAAAGGTCATTTTTAAAAGCAGCAGAGAAGGGTTTGATCTGTGTGACGTGAACTACACCACTGGATAGAACGAATGACGAGGAACAGATTGAGCCAACCTTAAAAAAGAATGTAATCCAATGCGCATCCTTCTAGCCACGCATCTTTCTATCCATAAACAGAGTCTAAAAATTGCCTGCACGTGAAAACAAAACCGAAACCGTGTTGCCAATAGCCTTCTGTCATAAGAGTCAGACACAGTGTCATCGCTAGCCTATGATGGCGACAGACTATGAGTGTGTGTAGAATGCCTTTGCGTGCGTCTGAGCTATGCACGTTGTAATTTGAGGCCTTGTGAAGTGCAACTAGTGACGTCCCGCTGTTAGTAGAAATGTCGATGTCAAGTGAAAGTAATCTTGAATGATGAAAACAGATGCGTCACGCCCTTATGCGTCCGCAAGTCTGTAACTGCAAGTGCAACAAAGGAAGGAGACAGGCTGTACGTCGACCAGGAAAAGTCTCCACCGATGAAAAATGTGTAAATATCAACTTTTCGGCCGGCTGGAGCGACTTTGTGTGGATAGAGCTTGACTAGGTAACGATCCCGGATACGTACGCATGCAATCGAGGCGTATGTAGAAGCGTATGAACTTCGAGAGGAATAAATTTTAGATTCTAAAAAGACACCTGTCTCACTCTCTATTTTTGTAATCGTCAACCTAGGGAAACGCAAGTTCATATTTTGCACTCGTGAATATTTTGTTGACGTTTGATTCGAGTAAAGGTGTTTTTTTCTTTCGGATGGAATCTGAATGTCGTCGTAAGATGCGAGGTCTGCGTAAAACTGCGTCCTAAAATCAAGGTTTTTAATACATTATTTCTTTGACGATTTTTTGCTGGGACCCAACTGATTCGATGTAAATTGTGGATCATCGTGAAGGCGGGGGATGTATGATAAAAGTTTAATTGTACTGCAATTTGGTGAAAGGCAAAAGTAACATTTCGATGAGTTCATCTGCAGCCCAGCATGACAGAAGATTTATTTTTTTATTTTTTATTTATTTATTTACAATACTGCTGACCCCAGTTAAGGGGTCGTAGCAGGGTGGAAAGAAACGTGTGCTACATTTCACAATACAACAGACAAAGCGAACGCATAACATAAGCCAGTTCACAGTGGCGCGTCAATAAGATCTTGCGAAGGGCACAAAAAAGAAAAGAAGAAACTGATACACGCATCGCAACAACACACACTGCAAAAAGAAGAGTACACATTATTGCCCGGCGGGTGCAATATACACCGAGAACCAGAACACGTGTCAAGTGATCAACAAGACAGAAAAGTTCAAAAGTCAAGTAGGCTTTCAAATTTCTTAATATCAGTTTGCTCGACAACATGACTTTCAAGGCTATTCCATTCATTCACTGTTCTTGGAAAAAAAGAATACTTAAAGACATTGATTCTCGGCTGGAAGGGGGTTAAGTTCAGCGAGTGACGATGGCGGGATGAATGACCTGAAGAAAAATACGTTAAGTATTGATGAGTATCGCTTTTAAGAAGGTTCTTCACAACTTTAAAAAGAAAGCGTAAGCGGCATAATTTATTTCTGTCTGCAATGTTCAATAAACCAGCCTTGACTGTCAGTTCCGAAACTGATGCGCGGCCATAGCAATTAAAGATAAAACGGACTGCTTTATTTTGTACACGATTTAATTTAGATAAGTTAGCCGCCGTGAAAGGGTCCCAAATTACATTTCCATAATCGAGAATTGGTAACACGATGCTTTTATAGGCTAGTCATTTTACGCTTGTTGGAGCATTTCTGAGAGACCTTTTCAAGTAGTGAAGTTTATACATTGATTGATTTGCAACGTTTGTAATGTGTTTATCCCAATGCAAGTTGTTACATATATGTAAACCAAGGTATTTATACTCAGTTACTCGCGTTAGAACGTTATTCTCGACTGTGTAATTGAAAATAAGGGGTTGCTTCTTGTTTGTGATATACATAACAGCACTTTTTTTATAATTAACAGACATCTGCCATATGTTGAACCGCTGAATAACATCGTTCAGCTTCAAATTAAGGTTAATCTGGTCATCCAAAGAGTCTACAGCAGAATAAATCAGACAATCATCAGCGTACAACCTAATTTTCATGTCGTGCTCGCCAACAATGTCGTTAGCATAAAGAAGAAATAACAACGGACCCAAAACCGAACCCTGGGGTACACCCGAAGATGACATATTGGTAACGAGAAGTAAGGTATGATTTAACCCAACTGCTAAGTTTATCATTTTTAAGAATGGCACGTAGTTTGATCATTAGTTTTACATGAGATATCTTGTCGAACGCTTTCGCGAAATCTATAAATATCACATCTGTTTGCTTACGGTCATTGATAGTCACGGCGAAGTCATGTACGGTTTTGGCAAGTTGGGTCACAGTGGAAAAGCCGCGCCTAAAACCATGTTGCGCTGAAGAGAGAATCGAATGCGTTGTTAAAAAAGTAGATATGTGCTTATGAATGATATGCTCTAATAATTTACAACAAGTGCTGGTTAAAGCTATAGGACGGTAATTCGTAACTGACTGTTTATCCCCTTGTTTAAATAGGGGTTTAATTTTGGACACTTTCCAATCATCCGGCAGAACGCCAGTTGAAAGAGACAAAGTAAAAATAATAACAAGGAATTTGGCGCACCATTCCGCGTATCTTTTTAGAAATGCATTGGGTATATCATCAGGTCCTGGAGATTTTTTTTCATCTAAGTTGAGGAGCAGATTGAGTACACCGGGTCCGGTAATTATAACATCCTCAACAGATGGCAGCATTCTATATTTACGGAAAGGCGGGATAGTTCCGTCGTCAACTGTAAATACGGACTTGAAGTTTTCGTTAAATGAATTCGAGATTTCTGTAGAATCTGAGGTACAGATGCTATCTATTATGAAAGTGCTAGTTTCCTAGTGCTTAGGAGTTATACTTCGGCAAAATTTGGAGGGCAATTCTTTAATCATGCTGCTCAAGCGCACAGTGTAGAATGTACGCCACTCTGTTTGCAGTAGGTCTTTTAGTTTACGAGAGAGTTGGGAAATTTCTTCCTTTAGCTTCGTATTACGATTTCTTTTGAACCGTTTGTTCAAGCGATTAATTTTCCTTTTTAAATGAATGATGTCACGGGTGATCCATGGATTCGAGGGATTTGCTGGTTGATAGCGGAAGGGAACATAGAGGTCAATGCATGCGTGTACTGTGTTCTTAAATTTCACCCAGAGAGAGTTAGCGTTGCACATAGTGTCCATAGAAGTGATCATACACAGACTCCAATCTGTCTAGTATACAAACATCGTTAGCAGCAGAGAAAATTGGAACACGAGTCATTTTCAACCTTGTCTTTGGAAGAGAGAAACGAAATTGAGTTAAGACACACTTATGATCTGAGAGACCATCCAGTACCTCACACTCATAGTGACCGTCAATATTAGACCGAACAAAAACAAGGTCCAGTATTGATTTGCTTTCTCCGTGAATACGTGTATACTCATGAACTAGTTGAACCAAATCAAATCGAAATGCAATATCAATCAACTCCTCGTTGTCGAAAGTATCATTAGTACCAGAAGAGAAGGTGGGCCATTCAATACCAGGTAGGTTGAAGTCACCACAGAGCACAAGTTTCGTGTCTTTCGTTATCTGGAGACCAATGTATTCCTTTAAATTCTGCAAAGCATCAATTCTGGTACCAGGGGGTCTGTAAACAACACCAATGACCATGGACTGTTTGTCGCGACACATCTTACAAAATAAGGCCTCAACGCCAGTGGGGTCGGCCATTCTAGCGATTTGTATGTTATTTTTAAAGAGCAACGCCACACCGCCTCTCCTGGAATCACGATCTTTGCGATAAACACAATAATCTGGGGGAACAAATTCGCAATCGACGATTCCATGGTGAAGCCAGGCCTCTGTCAATGCAACAATGTCCGGATCATGTATCGATATCAGATGTTCTAGTTCAAGTGACTTGTTTACAATACTACGGCAGTTAACATTTAGTAGCTTAATAGAAGGGGATACGGAAGGTTGTCATATGGCTGATCGTTTTCGAAGAGGCACCTTATCATTTTTTTCTTTGTCCCACACATACATGTCCAAGATTAATAGATATGTGGGGTTTAACGTCCCAAAACCACCATAAGATTGAGAGACGCCGTAGTGCAGGGCTCCGGAAATTTCGACTACCTGGGGTTCTTTAACATGCACCCAAATCTGAGCACACGGGCCTACAACATTTCCGCCTCCATCGGAAACGCAGTCGCCGCAGCCGAGATTCGAACCCACGACCTGTGGGTCAGCAGCCGAGTACCTTAGCCACTAGACAGAAGATGTCCAAGATAGCTGACAGATGCTCTGTATGAGTTTCATGTGTCGGGGGTAAAAACAATGGCATAGTCTAATACAAACAAGTGGACCCTTTAAAACCTCTGAGCAGAGAGTCCATCATTCATTCAAATGTGGCTTGAGCCTCACAAAGGCCAGAGAGCATAACCTTGAATTGATATGGGCTGTCGGAAGTGATAAATTCAGTCTTTTCACGGTGCCCATCATCCACCTGAATCAGCCAGTACCTGGAGCAAAGCTCGACAGAAGAAAATTAGTGGGTACCATAGAGACAATCAAAGGCATAATCTATTCATGGCACAGGGTACATGTCCTTTTTTAATAATTTTGTTTTGGTGTCTATAGCCAACACAGAAATGCCATGTGCCAACTTTCTTGAAGACTAGCACAACAGAGCATGCCCAAGGACTGTAGGGTGGCTCAATGATGTGCTTGGCGATTGTCGACCTCACCTGGGATAATTTTGTGTTCAGTCGCTGCCACGCGATATGGACGACTAGAATAGAAGTCTGATCACTAGTGCTGATGCGATGGGTCACACCAGTAGCTTTTCCCAATGGGCAACCGCGGCTATTTAATACGTCAATGTAGGAACGCAGATTCCGATGGAGCTTTCCTGTCAGCTGCAGCGCTGAACTGGAAGCAATCATGCACTTAATAGCACTGTCAGGGCAAGCAGTGCATTGATGCAGAGCATGGGGATCGGAAGGAGCAGCCACAGTGAAAGCATCCAGTGAGTTGTCTTTTAAGGTAGAAAGCAATGCCAAAGACATTTCTTGCGGCAGCCCTTGAGGGATCAAACTAAAATTCACTACTAGATGGCACATGGAGTTCCCTGAGAAAGACACAACAGCGAGTGGTAAGCCAACACTGCGGTTAATGAAGAAATCTCTGATAGGGTCATTATACAGTTGTCGTTGAGAACTGGTGGTGTTGAGAGGAGCTTGACGTAAGTCATTTTTGGGGCAGAAGATGAGCATATTCGGCAATGCAGAGGTGACTCGGCTGTGGTGTAGGGGGGGCGTCTGTTATAGGCAAGTGGAGATGGCGCGTGCTGGCCAAACAGTCAATGAGGGCAGAATGCGTTGACATGACGTTGAGGTTTAGGATTACATCAAGCGGGAATTTTTTGAGGATGGCAAAGAGAACAACTGTGTAGCGGTCAGCGATGCTTACATGAGCGGAGCACATTCCGAACGGCAAATGCTGCTCTACCGTTAGCTTGCAGCACAAATCAGTGGTCATGGTGGAAAGCTGAGCACCAGTGTCAACAAGAGCAGTCACTTGCACACCATCGACTTGTACATCGATAAGGTTCCAGTCGGTTGGTATGCCCAACAAAGCATTTTCGATTGGTTCAAATGATACAGCGCCACCTCCAGGGATTGCAACACTTAGTTTTCCATCGAGCAGCACCGTTGGGAGGAGAAAAAAAGATAGTCGGCGGGGCTGCGGAGAAAGAGACTTGTGACATTGAGGTGATGGAGAGTAGGGTCAGCGGAAATCACTCTGGGATAGGAAAAGTGGTCAGGGCTGGTCTCATGGCGATAAACTCAATGAGCAATGAAGGAACATGGGAATGTTGGTGTGGTAGGACCCCAGCAACTTCTATAATGGCAAGAAATGTGGCCGATATGGTGACAAGAGAACCATACGGGCCTGTCATCTTGTGTTTTGAATGCGGACGAATAGAGGAATGCTGATTGGAAGCCAGATGAGTTTTGATGAGCAGGCGTGAATTGTGGGTGGAAGTTCGTTCGAGGAGGCGTCACAATGAATCAGTTACTCACATTACCGATTTTCTGTCGTATGGCTGCTTGAATTATCAGCGAGAGGATTGTGGGTGATGGGTCAGGGAACGTTGGTGTTACTTTAGCTGGAGTGGCCACTTCAAGTTTATGCCTGACAAATCATATTAAGTTGTTGCCAGTGTCCTGCAGAAAATGTGTGTCGAGCCAAGATAATGTGGCTGCGGTATTCGGCAGGCTCTGAAACTGCAGAGAGATGCGCCTTCTTTTAGCTTGTTCCAGGCGGCGTACTTGAACTATTGCACCAACAGACAAAAAACATTCTTACGATTTTCTTCAAGATGTGCACAATTTTTTCTGGCCCGGACAAGTTTTCGTCGGCTCTGCAGCAAAGGGCTGGTAAATTCTAGATGTAACTGATGTAGGACTCGGCGAAAGTTCACGCACAAGTTGATAATTCATTCCTTGTGGCTTGTCGATGATGAGAAGGTTTGCCAAACAGCTCGTGGATCTTTTCCTTGAAACTGTCTCAGCTTGTAATGTCATGCTCGTGGGTGCCGAACCAGACAGGAGGGCTTTTGTAGAGGTAAAAAGACGACATTCTAAGCATGAGCGTGAGGTACCACTTGCAACTGGTGCTGATGCATTCGTGCAGACATAGCCAATGGTCGAAGTTGGAACCTTTGAGGCCTGAGAACATGCCAGAGTCCTTCAAGGTGATGAAAGCTGTTGCGGCCGGTGGGTTAGCAGGAAGGGCACGAGGCGTAATGACTGAGGAGGATGTTTTTTTTTTTTTTTTGAGTCCCGAGAGATCATATTGAAAGCCGCGAGCGCTCGCTGCAGAGTTCCGTGGTGAAGACGGGGATAGTACCGCTCCACCAAGTATGCTACAGGAGAGAAGCAGACTCTAAGGAGCAGCTACAAATGCACTTACAAACGAGCAGTGCTGCCAGTATCGGCTCGCGCCACTTTGTCTTCTGTCGTCCTCCTCTTGCCCTGTTTGGCTGCAATGCCACTGGCACGTAGCAATAAGACTAAGAGAGATGCCAAAATGAAGGGCTGCAGAAATCCCAACCATCTGGTTTCTTTGGCATGCAATGACATTGAATGATACACAGACCTCTCGCATTGCGCCTCCATCAAAATATGACTGTATTGGTCGGGATGGAACCTTATTCCTATTAATCGGTGGCAACTAACTCCTTGAATAAGCCATTTGATGGTTACTTGAAGAAAGTGTTGCGAAGCCCCTTTTTAAAAGGGTACTGACACTAATTTATGAAGGAGAGTTTACTCCGCCATACTAATTTCTCCTACACATAGACAGACAGCTCTGCCCAAGCGTGAAGCTTGGCAAATACTGACAAGATATTTTGTTTTAACATTACAGTCAATTGTTACATGGCACACCTACTAAAATCAACAGAAGCATGATATCACGCTCAAGTATCAATTCTGATGACTTCACACTGATTGTGATGATGCCAGGTACCAAAACATGCAAAATGGCTACTCGTGCGTCACAAAACATAGTCACCATGGAAACAGCAGAATATCTTGTGCAAGCACGGAACGAGAAGCTCATACCACACTGAGACGTCAAGGTACAGCAAAAACTAAGAGTACCTTTTGAGGACATTAACTTAATTTTTCAAAGCGCACTCGAGCTTAACAGTACGCAATAACAATTGCTGGAGTTGCCCACAGTCACACTTAACAGTACATATTCCAGGCTCTTGATGGCTTTGGCCTTTCATTCGACGCAAAAGGTGATAGGTAACTGGAAATTTTCGTGCCAGTACCACTGTACATGCACTTGTACGTTGTTACTTTATGTCTTGGTATGTCTCTGCCCAGGACAATACGGGTCTCCTTATGTCTTGTTCTCAACAATACACTTACAATGCTGAGGGGGAGCTATGAATCTGCATGGCCACTTGGGTGACATGACACATGTGTATCATGACACGAGGCTTGAGCTACTCACTGCACTTGTTTGTCACTAGGTGCCTCATTTCATTGCTCTGCATGTTACACTGTCAGATCTGATTAGCATGACATCAGAGATTTACATCATCTCGCATCTTGTGTGAGACAGGAGTTCTGCTGCCTCATTCCCCAAGGCTGGAATGCACACAGGTTTGGCACTACACCAGTTTTTTTACACCTAGCCAAGCGGTGCAAATGACCTTGCCTTGGGCACCATTTGTGTGCCTATTAGCTGGTTTCCTGTGCACCCCCTTCAAAGCACAGAAAGCCGCTTCTGATAACAAAACTGCCCTACTCAAAACTAAAACAAAACGAGTGACGAACTCTCGGAAGCTAACATGGCTGGGGCTGCAGCCGCCCTGAGCAGCAGTAGTGAGAGGCAGAGGCCGTTAGTAAGAAGAGAGAGAATGAGAAAGAGGGAGTCAGGGGAAGAGGAAGGAGTTAGCGAATGAGGACTACCGAGGATTACCGGCGCACTGATAAAGGAGTCCTCGTAGTTCCTTGGGTTGATGCGCAGCACCCCCTGCAAAGAGCAACAGCAGCACCGGTTCAATGCACATTCACTCGAGCATCATTCACTTCTTTACACTGGCAGAAAATGATGAGGCACTAAATGTGAACAAGGCTATGGTAGAAACGCTTACTTGCAACCGATTCGTGCACAAAGTAGCATGTGTGTGAATAACATCAACACAATCCCTTGTTATAATGAAATCGCATTACTAGAAATATCACTTGATTCGAAATTTTCTCTGGCCTGACCCAAACGCCTGCACATAAAGCCACATACTCAAAGCACACAAAGAGCTTCATCTGCTTAGAAGGAAGTGGCAAGTGGAGGCATTGCTGAGTGTTTCTTTTGTGCATGCAGTGTCAGTCTAACGCAACTGACATCACATGCAAGCACAGAACAGGGCATAAAAGCAGCATGCCCATGACCATTTGCAGTCTAGTTCCCGGGATTTCCCGCTATTTAGAACCCCTGATAAATTTCTTGGACATGATCAATATTTCGGACTTCATAAATGCACCGTCTGGATTCCCATTACATTTCATGAACAATTTTTGGGATGAATTTATGCCGTAAAGTTAGACTTTTTTTTACTAAATGGTTCATTTTGAGCTACTGCTCGATTTTGGAAACGACCACACTAGATTTTACACTGGCTTGGTCAAGTTTGGTTTCTAGTGGCTTCCAAAACTTGCAGCATGCAGAAAAGTCCAGTTTTTGAGGCCATGCCCACTCCTCACAAAACACTCTTGAGGAAGCAACTTTTCTTTTGCACTCAGCCTTATCATCACCACTAATACGCTTTTTCTTTCTTCGTGAGATCTTTTTTCTCATTTTCATTCTGCACACTGATGGTATGTCTAGTGTTCACGAGCAGTTGCCTTTGCCTTTGCGGTTGCTCAGTGTTTGATTGATTGATATGTGGGGTTTATTGTCCCAAAACCACTATATGATTATGAGAGATGCCGTAGTGGAGGGCTCCGGAAATTTAGACCACCTGGGGTTCTTTAACGTGCACCCAAATCTGAGCACATGGGCCTACAACATTTCCGCCTCCATCGGAAATGCAGCCGCCGCAACCGGGATTCGAACCCACGCCCTGCGGGTCAGCAGCCGAGTACCTTAGCCACTAGACCACCGCGGCGGGGCGCTCAGTGTTTGGGTACTGACCTGAAACACACAGGTTCGATTGCGGCCACGGTGGTCGCATATAAATGTAGGCGAAATGCCGAAGGATTGCGTACTAAGTGATGTTGGTGCAGGTTTGAGCACGGACTGAGTCATCGACTGTGCTGCTCACCACGGTTCATGGGAGTGGTTGCTAAAGTGCCGATGTTAGTGTATCTCAAACACTACCAAATCAGCTTGTCCTAAAGTGTAGAATGAAGCTGGGCATTTCTACAAATTTTTTCTTAAGCTGCCCTAATTATTAAGTTCATTTCTATGTCTTGACTTTCTTGGACTGCTTTATTTTTCAGCCTGTATTGTGGTTCCCAACACGTACGACTGTACTGTGGAGCAAACAAGTGCAGCGTGCCTAAAGAGTTAAAATCTGTTGTAATCACATCGTTGGTGTCCCCTGTAAAATAATCTACACAAAAATAATGTTTTCAGGATGCCTTGTGGCATTGTAACACCACGGTCTTTTGCATGCCGGAAAGTAGCCAAAAGACCGTGGGCTGACTTGCGCCATAGAATCTCATGGTATACCCTCCGTGACTGGCCATGACCTGTAATTGCTTCACTGAACACTGTGCAATTTGACTTCCTCACAGTTGCACCACATTCAATTCTAGACTGCTTTATCACATTTCAAGTGGTTGCTTATATCGAAACACCGTTTATAACGAATTTTTACGTCAATACACTCATTTGATTACAAAGAATTACTGCGGTGTTTTAAACATACATAGCACCAATTACAATCACTACACAAAACTCTGCATATTGGACCATCCAGGCGTGTGAGGCCTCGTTAACATAGCAAGCACTCTTTTGTGCAGTGTGAAATATTGGCATTCCTGTTCCCATTTTGCTGTCAAAATAGCATAGAAAATGTCCGTAAGAATTAGTGAGCACTATTGTGTGTACGAAATAGAGTGTGTACGGAATAGAGCAGAAACATTTTTAATTTCACTAAGTGTACACCTTTAGGACCGCATTTATGATGCGTCGCGCCTACTTTCAGCTACGTAAAAGTGGGAAACATACAAAATGCACAACTACACTATATAATCTTAAGAAATAGTGTTATGCACAGATCTTTAAACTCATGCCTTGCATTAGCTGCGCAATTTACACTAATCATGCAACAACTGAAATAGAATTCAAAGCAATTTTCGGAGCAGCAAATTGTTACTTTCAGAGCATGAAAATCCAAATTGGGAGCAAATTACAAAAGAAAAACTGTTTTCTATCATGAAATTACAAGTTTAAAGCAGTATAATCAAGAAGGATTACATTCAGAAAATAAAATAACGTACAAACCAGTTCACATCACTTAAATCGTGCACAGTGAACATGAGCACTACTATTTCAATTAAGCAGTGTGCTGAAACACCTCACTGTGCAAACAACGATGCAGTCCACATTAGCATTTGGTGCACCTGTCAAGTCCTTTGACAGACCGTGCAAGGTCAGATGTGGATTCGTGCTGAAATTAGTGCAATTAAGAAAATTTTGAGGCTGGTCAGACATTTAGGCACAGCGTGGCTCAATCTCCACAAAATTTGAGTTTTGGTGCAGCTAGACACAAAGATCGGGAATGGTATCAAATTGGCGCTATTGGGCGCAGCTGTTGCACCCCTGCATTCATTTAACTTATGAAAATGAAAAAAAGAACTTCCCCCACATGCAAACAACACTGGAGACATAGCATCGTTTCTATTGATAAGGCATAACCACAAGGTCACTCATCTTCCACTCACTCTGAACTGAGAACAATGTGTTGGCAAACACTCATGAGTCGACTCAATCAGACTCGGATCGAGCCACGGGTCTGAGTTTGAGGAAGTCCACTTGAGTCTGGTTGGAGAAAATTTTCATGAGACTTGGTGAGTAAGGTGAAGTAAAGTTTTCGTGATTTTCAGTCTGAGTGAATCCACTTGACGAAAAATTTTGTGAGCCTGAGTCTGAATGAGTCTGCTTTAGCAAAACTTTGGCACGTCTGAGTCTTAGTAAGTCCTAAGTGAAAAGCACATCGGTTCAGTGGGTCTAAGTGAGCTTTATCTTCGCCGACCTTTGGCGATGGGAGTGAAATCGGTACCAGCAAACTTTCTGCTGCTCACACACCCTGCAAAAGTTGTTGTCTTTCACAGTAATTTCCTACTGTCAAAAAGCACGTAACAGGCAACAGCTGGCAGCGCTTGCAGCTTTGCTGTCTGCGTGTGCACCCTATTATTAGAACAGAAACTTCGACTAGTGTGCAGGATCCCACTGTTGTGCATAGTATTTACAGTGCACACAGAGAAACTGCACGCACGCACACAGGGAAACTGCAACGCAAATGTGCAGAATGATCGGGCCATCGGTGGAACGTAGAATGCTTCTCTTGCTTCACTTGTGAAGTCAAATGAGCAATATGTGTTCACTTGGTTTCCTTGTCCTTTTGCAGCCAAGCTGACCATGTCTCAGCAAGACATGCTTGTAAAATCTATGCAGTTTTCTTGCACCGTCTCTGTACGCTAGATTGGCACGCGGCTAAGCATAAGCACCCCTGAATTAAATGTGCCTTTCACCTGAGTGAAAAGTAACTGTGACTCACCTCCACAACCTCCCCTTTTTTTAGGGCTTGTTGCACTTCACACAGTGGCATGTACGCCTCATACTGCACGAAGAACAAAAAAAAAAAAGGTTACAACATCAATCACTCTATGCACACACAGGAGCACCATACACACAAAAATGCACCAGCACTGCAATTAAAAATGAAGATTTAGCATCTGAACATATAAAAGTACAAAAATAAGCAGAGCAGCTTTCAAAATGACACAGATTCAAACAAAAAACTATGGACTATCTCTCCGAAGGGAACCCTGATAGGATCCGAACCAGCAGCAGTGCGCACAGTGTTGACTTGTTTGAAACGGGCGTCGATGCGGGTACTGAAAGAATGGTTTGAAGCAAAACTCTGTGTAGCATTTACTGGAGTAAACGTATGTTTGAAATGCAAAGAGACGGGAGGAGGAACGCGTTAAAGACACTTGCTCTTGGCTTCCTTGGCTTGCGTCTCATCGCTGTTACCCCCACAACACTCTTAAACGCGATCAGCATTCTTGACTCGCACTTCGTCGGTGTCGTTGATCTTCCACTGCCGGCGCTTGCATTCGGCTTCCCCAGCTCGCACCTCGTTGGTGTTCCAGGCGCAACGTCGCCATTCGTGAACGCGATTGGCTTCACTAACCTGCAATGCTGGCGTCGGCTGGGAAAGGTTGTGGTGACCTCGCTACTCACTGTAGCGGATGATCACCGCGAGTTCAGGCTTAGCGAGGCACAGGGCCGCATCTCCGTCACCTACTCCTGTGTAGCGCACCACTCCGCGCGCTCTCCACTAACAAAGCGTTTAACGGGGCACGGCAAAACAGACAGCGTTCAATTAAACAGCAGTACACAAATACTTTATTGCCTTTGGCAGCACCCCGAACAACAGTACAACTTCCACTCCCGGGACGCGGAGAGCAAAGGCTCCCGCACGTGGACGTTCACGATAAGGGAAACCGCGAGCACGTCGCAGCTGGCAATGGTGAGCTTTGCCAAGCCGATCGGGAAAAGGTCCCTCGCGGCTATGCTGCACATTCTCACAATGGCCACTGGGCCTGGTCGCGAGAGTTAGGGCAAACCTCGTACGCGTAGGTCTATGGCAAGTGCGGCTAGGCATGGTGCAACTACTTCAAGCACTAGGCACCGCTTTTGGATTAGCGTGTGGTCCCGTAGCTAACACTCATGCAAACACGCCCGTCGGGGATGCCTAGGCACCCAGGCAGGCTACAGTCCGGCGATTTCCAAAGAGGACACGCACGAAGAAAAACCACGTGCTTACCGGGCGCTGGCCAACGGAGGAGAGACCCTTTCCGGCGCGCACCTGACTCGGCCTCGCTGATTCGCGCAGCCCCCAAGAACACGCGCGGCGCCCGAGCGTGGCACCAGCTATCGCCATGCGCCATTACCAGAGCACTTGAAAGGAAAAGGAGCAGCCGTAAGGCAGAGTGTCAGTGAAATAATCGCGGACGCG
Source organism: Rhipicephalus microplus (assembly GCF_043290135.1). Classification (NCBI taxonomy): domain Eukaryota; kingdom Metazoa; phylum Arthropoda; class Arachnida; order Ixodida; family Ixodidae; genus Rhipicephalus; species Rhipicephalus microplus. Next base: position 245,525,887 of record NC_134702.1, read on the forward strand.
CCTCAGATCCCCACAAGATACACGCACACTAGCGGGAAGCATGCCCCTGCGGTGTCCCGCTCCTCGGCGTGATCGCGCGGCAAGCAGCAACGCGCTGTCCCCATTGCCGACGCCGCGGGACCACAGCCGGGCTAAACGACGGCGCGCGAGCGCCTGCAGCGCACATACCCGCGGCTTCTTCTCGCTGACAGATAAAGAGAGGTGGCGCAGATGAGGAGATGATGGTGATGTGAAGAGTGAGCTCAAGCATTGCGAGCGGTAGAGAGAGAGAAGCAAGAGAGATGGCACGCGGTGAACGGCGACAGGCTAGTGAGAGAGTGACGTAATGCGCATGCACTGACAGGGAAAGGGAAGACGTGGCCGACTTGGCATCACCCGAGTGCGAAGGGACAGGGTTAGACAGGCTATTCAAATGCTGCTTCGTATCTAAAAATGTGCTCCACCATATCTTGCCCTCTTGACATCGTTGCAGCACAAGACAAGTCCATAGCAGCAGTGCTTTACAAACTAGGTTCAGTGAGCGGTGTGAATGAGTCCAACCATATCCCGCTTGCCCATTCACTAGTGGTGAACAAACGTTCAAAACTTCAGACTATGATTAGTTTCTTTAACCTGAAAGTTTTTTTCTCTGCAGGCAAATTTGAAAACAAGCCGTGGACCACAACTTCTCCTTTTGTTTTTGCACCATCAGCAAAAAAAAAAAAAAAACTGCGTGCTTCTCGTATCATTCGTCAACATACTATGTGGCGTCATGTACTGCTCCGAAAAGCCATCACTTCATATTAGCACTCAAAAACAAGCATGGGCAATTACTAAATTCTAGGTTTGAAGTGAATTCAAAGCAAAGTGTAATTTGATCAAATAATTTATTCAAACTCAAATAGTGTATATCCCACATAAAAAACAGTGCCGATAATGAGAACAGGAAAAGAAGGAGACAGACAGTGGCGCTGTCCGTCTCCTTCTTTTCTTGTCCCTCGTTATTGATGCTGTTTACTATGTGAATCATGTCGTACCAACTCGCCCAAGCAACCACGTTAGCATATCCCACATTGTGACAAAAGCGTGTGTATCATGACCTAACTTCCTTTTGTATTCGTTTTAAAAATTTAAACCAGTGATGTGCAAAGCAAATGTCATTCTTTTTTATTTAAAGGCAAATGGAAGAATTTAAATAGTAGCAGGATTTGACTTTCATCAGAATATGTCACATTCTATTATGTCACATTCTATTGAAAATATCTCACACTCTATTATTTCACTACATATACTACAGTAAGTAAGTTGGTATAACAAGCTTTTAAACTTAAAGATGGGTAATGAATGTGCGGGTGTGATAATATGGGCAGAAGAGTGAAGACGAAAAAGAAAAGCGCACGGGATCAGGAAGCACATGACAGTGTTCGAAGCAGCGAAACGGGCAAGGACAGACGGTTCTTGGCTGGACGACCGGTCCGGGGAACTAGAAGACGTCCTCTAGGCACTGTACTGTCCTGGACCACGGCTGGGTGACTGGCCCAGCCGTGGTCCAGGAGTTGACGGTCGTATATGCCAAGAACGGCGCCGGAAAAGTTTGCCGTGTGAAATCTGACCGCAATTCTTCATGCTGCCTTCTATTTTTCCTATTCGTTTCATTTTTTTCCCCTCACTTCTGTTCTGCCTGTGAAGAAACATCTGAGACCTTGCTAGCAACGTTTGGAATCTGCGTGCGATGGTCGCTTCGTTGTGTGATATCTTGGCCGCAATTAAACTGCAGCGGTGTATACGAGAGGGCGCCTGCCACATAGCTCAGAATGCCTGCTATAACTTTTTTTTTCTTCGTATACGCTATATTTTTACCATGACCGTCAGAAGTGTTCGTTGTAAAAGTAGAAGGCCCTGAAATATGTTCGCTGTATGTGGACTCAGTTTCAAATAATAGCATACAAAAAGCGTAAGGGCACCGATATATGGTCGTTATAACCACTGTAACTGATAGACCGTTACATCCGGAATCGTTATAAATGGGTTGGACTGTACTGCAATATCAACTCGAATATTAAAATGCTTGAGTATTCGAACATACCAACTCGAAATCCAATATACAGTGTAGACTGCTTATAACGTAAGTCGTGGGATATGCAAGTATCTGCACTATAAGCGGTACCACATTATAACCAAAACAACCTTTTTCAAGGGCCGCAATTATGCAAAAGATGTTAAGCAAGCAGCCTCGCGTTTCCGAGAATCAAGCATGCGATGCGTGGTGCTTACTGACTTTTAAATTTCCGAATGTAAAAAAAATTCAACACCCAAAGACATGCATTGCCAACGAAATGAACACAAAAAAAGGATGAGGAGTTCCACAAGACCGCCTTGATTATACGCATTACACAGAATTCAAATCACGTGCGCAATTTCACCCTCTGGAAGATGCCAATCATTCCACTTCACGAGCGCGAACCTGATTTCAAGACATCGCAATCAAATCACAAACCACTATATGAAAGCTACACGTGGCACCCTCGTTTTCCTTAATCATATGTATCCCTTCTTGTCAAGTAAGTGCAGCCACCCCAAAGAGTTTAATTGATTCCGTACCAAACAGCAACTTAGACTGCATGCGACCGCTAACGAAATGCAACTAACACCGATTAGGTCTGACCTGCCATTCCTAACACCGATTAGGTCTGGCCTGCCATTCGGTATATTGTTGCAGGAAGTTTGTTCAAAACATGAAGATCTAGCGTCGAAAAGACCGCACGCAAGCACTGAACCAAGAGCAGCCTGCATACCTAATACGAAGTTCCCATTTGCGGCCAGTAGATCAACGACGACGAAAACCCGACAAGCTTACTTAAGACAGCGCATTGGCAGCAGAGGCGGCAGCTCACGTCATAAACCCGTAAAAGGTTTAAATTTACTGAAGGTAGCGAACGCAATATCTGTAGCAAGCACGATGACTGCGCTTTTCCCTACAGGAAAGTGTTAAGCGCAGTTGATAAGGACAAAATCGTACGTGCCATGTTCAGCTGCTTACGGCGGGGTCACGCTAGCGACGTTATTACACTGTATAGCCGCGTCAGCACCGGTGCAAAGGCTTATCCGTAGCTAAGGCTATTGCCTTCCTCCGTTACTCGGCAAGCCTGCACAGCTTGCCACCGCCCTGCGTTTCTTCTCCCTGCGTCCCCTCCTCCTTCGTAATGACCTCGTCGCTCCCTTCTCGCTGGCACACCCAGCGCGCATAATTTTAGACGCGCACTTACAACCACGATAGCCACGAAGATTTTCTGGCAACTGCATCTTTCACCTTGGGGACCTTACAATAAGCGGTATGCGTATACCTGGTGTTCTATGAAAGGGTGAATGGGAGTAGAAAAAGATTGCATTGTAACTAATTCTGCACAATAAGCAGTTATGCTTTAAGGTGGTAGGCCACTCAAAAACAAAAAATTTTTAAATGGCAGGCAGCGTTGAAATAACTTTTTCCTCAAAACCAGCATGTCTTATTTAATTTACCCAGCTATTTACAGTGCAAAATATTGAATATTTATTTATTGGGAGGTAATCTTTGTCAAAAATTGCATTAAAAGTGCTAGCCACGCCAGCTGTGATGAGCGACTAATGGGCGGCTTTATTCAGTAAAGCTTTGACATTTGTGTAACTAATGACTGGAGCTATGCAGTGAACTAGAATGAATATTGTGCAGTAAATATCAAGAAAGTAATGCTAAAAAAGCAAAAAAAAACGGGGAAAAAGAGACAATTTAGACTGAACCTGTTGGAGAATTCAGCTGTGAACTGAAAAATATTCAATGGATTTTTTTTATTCTAGTTCACTGCACAGATATATATGTTGTAAATCATTGTGCAAAATTTCAGTTCAAAGTATACGCTGAGAAATACGTTATGAAAGTTTGCGTCACAACATTAGGAGCAAATTGCTATTTTCAGATAAACGAAAACGAAGATTTCCGAGCTTGTAAAAAGGGTCACAATCTTCGCATGCAGGCCTAAAATGCACCAGATTCATAGCTGGGCCCTTCTGCGGAAGCATTATTGTCTCCTTTTGTTCGGGTGGCTGCTCGTCTTTTCTTCCTGGCCTGTTTTGTCCTATCCGCTGACTTGCATTTAGCATTCTGCATGCGCAGGTGATCCCTGGCAATGCAAGCTTTCGTCGTGTGGTACCCTGGTTCTATGCCAGCTTGCCTCAGTGTAAGCACCCTCATCTAGGGTGCTTACACTGCCATTATTAAAGTGTGCCACAGCATCATGCAAGGCAAACATTACTGTAGGCAAGCTTACGTAGACCTCTTTGGGTGCCCGCTGCCATAATAGACCATTGAAACACTCACCAGCATTTTGAGTCTTTCCATGAAGGCACTTCATTAGAAGTTCATCAGAGCACAGATCACTGTAGACAGTTTTAACTTTGTTGAGCACATCATTTGGAAGTCCTCCTTTGTGTACATATTTCCCTTGGCCGAGTGCTTCGACCCTTTGGTATCCGCACCAGCTTTTCAGTCCAAGTGGGCACAGGCCATGTCTCGGCTGCTTGTCGGTAGAGCTGCAATGAAAAATACTGGCAAGGGTAGCCTTTTTCATTGCAGAAAGGTTCCCCACATTATCCCTTATGGTGATGCCATAGTAGTTTTGCAGGCAGTCAATGAGGGCATCAGTGAGCTTTCCCTTACCACCGAGTCTACGCACTGTCTTCAGTTTTCTGAGGCGGCAGCCAAGATGCTTCTGGACATGCCCAATACATTCCAGTTTCTGCACACTGTCTTTTCCATACATGTCTTTGACAGCGGCATAGCTCTTGGAATCACCATCGCCGTAGTACTGCAGGTACTTCAAATCCCTTTTGCCTTTCGACTTTTCAAATATTCGGTATAGACCAACCGTCTCCATATTGCCAGCACTTCCTTCATGATTTGCTTGACAGAAAGTGTGGTTTGTTTTCCATTCCTGGTACGAAGCACTATCTCGCCCCAACTTGCTTTTGGTTTTACAAGACTTACACGAACTAGAAAGGGCCTCAACATCAATAACCTTTCCCGTGTCAACAGAAATCACAGACACACAACCCTTCAAAGATGAATGGCCACGCTTCTGACAAGTGCCATCACCTGAAACATCATACTCGGCAGTCCCCACAACACGCCGAACTTCCACAGCAGCATCAGTCATCAACTTCGACGCCACTTCTCATGCTGCTGCAGAAAGCCGAGATGACAATTTGTCATAGGCGGAGTAACGTGGAGGAACAGACATGTTCATCACTTTGGAAAAAGTTTTCACACCAGCGTGCCCTTTTGCTAACTGGCGCATCGGGTAAACCAGACGTAAATCGTTCTCATTAGCACGACCCACCTTTCTCGACGTATGAAATGGGCGCTTGAACCCACAGTCGGCACACACGACCGCACGAGCTGAGCATATCCCTTGGTGAGAGCGTTCCTCGAGCTTCAGTGTTGTGTTCATGCATTCGGAACATGCCAGCGATGAAAACAGTGAAGAAAGACTACCAATGTCCATTATCCTGTTCCCTTGGAGCGCAGAATTCTCTAGTGGAGCCTGGTACGCCTTGTTTATGTCCCCAAGCTTCTTCGCGGTCGCCGAAATACCGGCGTCTGTGTCAGTAGGCAGCCTCGTCGTCGTGTAGGGATTTCCAGCAAACTTGCGCTTCCTCGTCTTCTGTGTTCTGCACTTCCCCATGCTGGTCGTAATATGGTCCAGGTGGCCTAAGGATACAGCCCTAGTAGCATTGACACGTGGAACAAATGCAGAACAAAGCCTGACCAAGGCAAACAACGAAAATTGCGACGAGCATCGTGCGTCCCCCTTGTGGCTGTTGTTAGAAATTAACCAAGACTTTTAAACACAAAGTTGTATTTAATGACATCATCTTTTATAACAATCACAATAAAATGCATAAATTATTTTGAATAGCATTAATATAGACGAAACAACACTTACTTTTCAAAGCGATTTTTCGAAACCGAAACCACAGTTGGAAATGTGGTTTCGGTTTTGCTATAGGAGCATAGGATATAGAAAACTTGGTGTAACTCGCAAACTAATGTCGCTAGAAGGATAATTTTTGTTGCAACATATATATGAATGTTTGGACATGCAGAAAAAAACAAAAACCTAAAAACCTATTTCCCGAAGAAAAAAAAAACCTTTGAAGGTCGCCTACCACCTTAAGTGGTCTACACTGTACCTAGAAATTACTCTGACTTGTGCAAGCTCCAGCTTAAAATTATCCACTCAAACTTAAAATTTCAGATTCATGCCTGCTGAAATACTTTTCATCAAAGGGGCTCTGAAACACTTTTTCAAGTAACATAGAATGAATTCACTAAAATAGCTTATTGCCTCCCAAATTCAACAGTGAAAAAACGTTAACAATCCGTTCAGTACGAGTGGAGTTACAAAGATTTGTCGCACGCTGCAATCTCATTCTCTCATCCCGATGAAAGGGAGGAATGGCTGGGGCAAAGAAAATTCATCACGCGCGCCTTGTAATTTTGAGCCCATTTTCTTTTCAATTTTTTTTTTTGAATACGTGGCTTCTTCGGTATGATTGCGCCCATGCAAGGACAAGTCACGGCCACCCGTGGCGATCCCTGTAACTACTAAGCACGCCATGTTCAAATCAGCCAGTGGCTCATAATGGCTGTCTAAGAGTCATTTTTGAGCGTAGTACGTCATCTCTCAAAAGAAGATAAAGCAATTTTTAGTTGACTTCGATAATTTATTGTAAATTCCAGACCGTGTAATACTTTTCTCACATGTTCTTAAAAGCCTCTGCTACCGATAGGCAGCATTTTCTGACCGTGCTCGAAAATTGTTGCAGGGCCCCTTTAAGTGGAATCTCGATGCAGCCGAGCAATTGACGTCCGAGTGTACTTACGTCACTAATGCGTACTCGTTCCTAATCTACACAGCCTCATTTACACTGGCAGACGAAATCTTGGTGGCCTTCTTCTAAAAGCCAGAACTTAGCCTCATTGAGAGGGCAGAAGGCTGGAGCAAATGTCAATGCACCATATCTGAATATTGGCAGCAGCTGAAGGAGCGAGCACTCACCTTGGCTGCACGATCCTTGGGCTTTTGTCGTTGCGATGAGAAGGATGGAGATGCCAGGTGGGTCTCTGTAAGACAACCAGGTGGCACACATGGTGAGCACTTGTTTTTTCTCACTGCCATCTCTTGCATCTATTACTGCATCATAGAATACCTATCGATTAATTAAGCCTGGCCTAGATGTTTTACCTCAAAACGGGCATTTTTATTTGTTTATACACTAACCATTATATTAAAGGGGTACAGGAACCTTTTTCGAAGATGAGTTAAATATGATATACAAATTTCCTATCTTCTACGTACAGTGGAAGCCCTCAGCAAGTGTTAAGTTCAGCAAATGCTCATAACATTGATATTAAAATTAATTTTTCCGTGTTGCATCTACCGACATCTAGTATGCTAGCTTGAAGTCAGGCTACAATACTAATTCACGCAACTTTCCACAGCAGTCTGGCTAGTTGTGATGACGTCAGGTACAAACACTGCCAAAATGGCCACTTGTGCATCAACAACGAAGCCATGGTGAAGAGTGGCCATAAGAACGTCACTGCGCGAGCACACAACAAGAAGCTTGCACCATGTTGCGACGTCAGGCTATAGTAGGAACCGAAACCAGCTCATAAAAAGATACCGCAATTACAGCGTGCACTCGCAGTTAAAAGTATGTTTTCTGGGCTCTTGACGGCTTAGCCTTTCATTTGATGCAAGAAAACAGCAAATGAAAATTTTCGTCTCTGTGCCCCTTGAACTGTGGCGTAGTTGCACGAAATCCAAAAGAGCTAGAAAACAGGCTCACCCCGTCATTACTTTTGAAAGAAATGACGGGGTGAGCCTGTGACACATAGGCAAGCTGAACATTTACAGAGTAACTGTTGACCTGACTTCCACATGTTAAGGTTTTTTTATGTACCAGTACCACACAAAGTTAATTTTCTAACATTACTTACCTTACACTCAACATTACAATACTGGTCTGCTTCAAGAGATTTGCCCAGTTCAAACTCAATTCTAATATTATATGCTGCAGACGTTTCCTACTGCAAAATAATGCAACAATAATGTTAATAATAATAATAATAATAATAATAATAATAATAATAATAATAATAATAATAATAATCAGAAGAAGAAGAAGAAGAAGAAGAAGAAGAAGAAGAATATTTGTAAAAATTTTATGTCCGAAAACATGATTTTTGAGGGACACAGCAGCAGAGGATTCCGTAAATTTTTGCTGTCTGGTATCCTTTATAGTGAACCTAAATCTAAGTACAGTCAAAGGCTGCTACAATGTAACAGACAAAGTGTAGTGAAAATTTCATTGTGTATTTGAAAAAAATGTAGATGACCTCAGCTAGCAAAACAGAAACCTTTATTCCAACAATTCAAAAAGTGTCAGCTCTTTCCTTTTCTTTCCCAGCATCTAATGCCAAGATTTAGGCGCGGTATCATGGAGCAGTCACTAACGCCTTATTCTATGCTATTTTACCATCCACTATTTGCGAATGCCTCATTTTGTTGATAGCACTAATAGACACTTTTAGTTGGGCGTGCGTAACGAGCCTACGTACGCAGTGTGGCTAAGGGAGAGAAGTGTGCAAGCGCAGTACGTAACGTCTCTATTTCCTGGATGTGTGCGTACGCCGGAAGAAAAACATGGCATGCGTAAACGTGACGAAGCGGAACCTATGCACCGTGAAGCTCTCAGGATATCTCGATTGAAATAGAAACCACATAGCAAAATGGCAGCAATGGCGTCGAATGCAGAGAGCAAGAAAGCCGGCCCGAATCGAGTATATTTTGCATTGAAAGTTGATGTTGCACTGCTATTGGAAGTACAAACCAGTGATCTGTTTAAGCATCAGGAACAAACCGACGCAAACCATGGATCCAAAATTATTCGCCTTGGATTATATGGTAGTGGCCATTATGACAGCTGCTATTGCATGAGTGCGCTAAACGTACCCAAAAGCTGTTTTATTTTTAATAACATACGTCTAGTTGAACCAAACGTATCTCGGTACGGTCAATATGGTGAACAAAAAGTGTCGTTGAGCACTTCGCATGCAGCGTACGCAACATATCGCGCCGCGTACGTAAGCTCATTACGTACGCCCAACTAAAAGTGTCTAATGAACAGTCGCTTAGACCAGTGACCGCATTGGCCAAGCGTGAAAAGAAAGAAAAGCCTTGGTATTGTAAAAGGCATCGTTCCGCAATTGTGCCCAGCAGCACCATGGACAATTGAGTGACTGTGCTTCAGCACCTGATTGTCTGTGGCTGAGGAGCAAGCCAGCGGCAAAAGTAGGGCAGTCTCATTGCCTTTGCTATCATGCAATGATGGGCCCCACGCTCAGTAAACAGTGACAGTGACTGGTGATGCCAACACGAGATTTAGACTTAGCAGACATGTGTTTATAGTCTAAAGACTAGGCTTGTGCGAATAGTGAATTTTAGGTTCGAAGTGACTTCAATGTGAATAGTCTTACTGGTCAAACAATTTCGAGTCTAATTCGAATAGTATTGATCACACAATAATAAGATGAGCACATTTATCATAACTAAAGACCAGACTTTTAGGCACTAGACATCACTTTAGCTGCCTGAAACAGGCAGGCAAAATACAGCTTTAGGCCCTAAAAACTGTTTTAGGACATAAAGCAGTAATTATGAAGGCAAAACAAAATTCACAATTCAACACAGCATACTAATTATAACCATATACCTTGTACATAGCTGTACACCACTTTGTCACTCATTTACATGCATGAGAGGTAAACATCACGTGTGATCAACGGTAACACCCAACAATCCTACTGCTTTGCCTACTCATCATCATTCAATCCGTGGATATGCCACGTTTCTTTTTTCCTTTTTTCTCTCATTCTCTGTATGACAACTAGAGGGCAGATTTACAGGCACTAAAGAAATCAGGTTTTCGGCCTCAAGAATAGGCAGGCGAAACACAGTTTTAGGCGCCTAAAATCATAAATATAGACCCCAATAAATTTTAACAATAATTGAAATTTTCCTAGAAAGACGTGCTCGACCTGTGTCTATGACAGGAAAGCAAAAAGATTGCTATAAAGGCGCCAGTGGTTCAGTACACTAGTCATGCCATAGTTACAGGACACGGTCCTTTTGTGGTCCAGGACAGTCAAGTAAATGCCCGGGGCCGAACAAATGTGCTGCTGGGTCTTGTCCTTTGCAGCACGACCGAGACGTCCGGAAAGAATGATGCAGAAGCTGAGTAAGAAGCATAAGAAGACCGATGGGGGGGGGGGGATCACCATCGTAATTTACCAATGGAACTGCCGCGGCATTCGCAATAAAGAAGCAGCGCTACTATTACGATTGCCGGGCAAGAAAACAAGCTCGATATAATTGCTCTACAAGAAACTAATGGGAAACCAAGACTCCCGGGGTATGTCAATTACACTGCCCACACGGAGAATAGAACAACGGTGCTCGTATAGAGCAACGTGGTGGCTACTCAGCACGTCACGACGCAGGGTGGGCGCAAGCACACGCTGGTTGAAATTCATGCAAGAGAAATTGGCAGCTCGGGCAATCTATTCGTAATAAGCGTGTACTGCCAGCCGTCACAACGGCAGTACGAATTTGACTGCATCCTGAGCCAGGCGAAAGGGTTTGCGAGAACTAGGCCACTCCTGGTCCTCGGTAACTTTAACGCCCCTCGCACAAGGTGGGAATTAAAGTTCCAGTCCAAGAGGGGGAAAGCGTTGGCCAAGGTAATGGAGGGTCACGAGATGGCCCTCCTGAACGAGCCGGACATAACAACCAGAAGAGGCAACAGTGCCGTGAGGGACCCTACACCAGACCTGACGCGGTCATCGGGCAAATTAGACGTCACCTGGAGAAACGAAGGCATGGCCTTGGGGTCTGACCACAGCTTGATCGGCATTATGATCAGAGACTCCCGATACCGGGCTGTGCTGGGGAAGGCATGTATCACAAATTGGGACAAGATGAGAAAGTTTACCCGAGAACAAGAAGAAGCATCCGAGGAAGAATTTTGAACATCTGAAAGAAAACAGATCTACACTGAATGGGTGAGGGACCAGAAGAAGGCCCCCCAAAAATTCACCCAAGCAATCGCAACGACGTCGCAGACTCCGAACGTGGATGCTAGACTAACGAACGTGTGGGCCGCCAGGCACTCATTAACACAGTGGTGGAAGCGTCAGAGACAGCGCACAGCAGTCTTGAACAAACAGATCGCCGAGCACGGGGCCAAGCTCTGCAGGGAAAATTGGCTAAAGACCTGCGACGGCCTGCAGGGCAAGCACTCGGCGCGGGAGACGTGGTGCCTCTTGAGGCATCTGATCGACCCGCTGAGTAGCAAAACTGCGACCAATCGCCACCTTGCCAGAGTATTGAATATGTACAAGGGAGACGGCCGCAGGCTCCTGGAAGATCTAAGGTGAAGTACCTAAGCACAGAGAAGGACCAGTACCCGGTGCCCGAGAGGTACGAGGGACCCGATAATGAGAAGCTGGATCAGCCGTTTACCATGATGGAAATGTGGAAATGTTGACAGCGATAAACGAAAGCAACAAGAAAAGCGCACCCGGCAGGGATGCCATAACTTACAAACTACTCGGTAACATGAGCGATGCAGCGGCCCGTGGCCTCCTAGAGCACATCAACGAAGCCTGGGAGAGCTAGCGGTTGCCGAAAAAATGGTAGGAAGCCGAGGCCTGCTTTATTCCAAAGCCTGGCAAGGCCCTTACGGTAGACAACTTGCGGCCCATCTTCCTCACATCCTGCGTGGGAAAGGTGATGGAGCGCATGATCCTTCGCCGGCTGCAGAAGCACTTCGAAGAAACAGATCAGATGCCAAAGACAATGTACGGCTCCAAGCTACATCTCAGCACCCAAGGCGTGATGATCCAGCTCCACGAGCTGATCGTCAAGCAAGCAACAAGGCACGCATCGCGTGGGATACTCGCCCTCGGCCTGAAAGTAGCCTTTGACAACGTGTTGCAAAATCTGAACAAAACCAGGTGAAGCCGCAAGACATTTGGCTACATAAACGACTTTCTGTCAAACTGAACGGCGACCATCAGGATAGAGAAGGAGAAATCAGACTCTGTCGAGCTCGGGGAAGAGGGCACCCCTAAGGGATCAGTCCTGTCGCCCCTACTCTTCAATCTGGCTCTCCTACCCCTGCCCGATCTGCTCAAGCAAATCGAAGGTGTAGACCACGCATTTTACGCCGACGACATCATGTTGTGGACGACCCGAGCTGGGTCCGATGCCTGGGAAATGGAAGCCTTGCAGCTGGCGGCGACGACCGTGCACGAATATGCCAAGTCGTGTAGACTGAGCTGCACTTCCCAAAAATCGGAGCTGCTCGTGATCCAACCAGGAAAACCCAAGAACCAGCCGCCGCCTAACGTGACTATCACCATCGACAAAATGGCCATCAAACCAACACAGCAACTTAGGATTCTCGGTCTACTGCTTCAGAGCAACGGGAAGGCACAAGCCACTGTCACAAAGATCAAGACTACAACCGAACAGATTCTTGGCATAATTGAGAGGGTATCTAACAGAAACCAAGGCCTGAAAGAGGACGATGTCGTGCGCTTAGTACGCGCGTTCGTTGTGTCGTTGGTTACCCACTTTTCCCGTATTTACAGCTGATGAGGACCTATAGGGACACCCTGAACACGATGCTTCACAAGGCAACGAAGCAAGCACTGGGCGTGCCAATATACTCATCTACGCTAAGATTGCTAGATATGGGCGCCCACAACACGGTGGAGGAGCTTATCGAAGCCCACCTCTCTAATCAGAGAATCTGGCTCAGTCACACGGAGCACGGACGAGCCGTCCTACACAAGATAGGATGGCAGATCGAGCCAGTACCCATCAAGGTGGCCCTTTCGGAGGACTGGAAGACAACAATGCAAACCAAACCCCTTCCCCGGAACACGACACCGGGCAAAGACGACGAGAGATGCACCGCGCGGGCCAATGCCATGGCCCGGAAGCTGGAAGAGAACCCCAGGGTCATGTATGCGGACGCCTTGCTCCGAAAACACAGTGACCGTGCGGCAGTAGTGGTTACATCAATTGACAGGTTAATCGTCAGTGCGTACCTGAGGACAACAGACCCTGCCATTGCTGAAAAAGCGGCCGTGGCCCTCGCACTCATACAGCCGAGTGTGGACACTGTGGTCACCGACTCAAAGACAGCCTACAGAAGCTTCCACAGCGGGGAGGGGGGGGGGGGGTAATCTTATCCGCAGCTTGAGCCATTATATCTAAGTGCGAGCCTCCGGGAAAAGCCGTAGAGCTTGTGTGGCTCCCGGCTCACTCGCAGGTAGCAGGAAACACCATTGCTGACTATCATGCCCGAGAAATGTCAATCCGGGCCGAGCATGAGCCGGAAGAGCTACCACACTCGGTTACCAGCTTCCGGGACATTACCCAGATGTACCGAGAGGGAAGGTGCTGACTATCAGAACCACACCCTGACCTGACCAGGAAACAAGACGATATTGCGTCGAGCGCAAGTGGGATCGCTTGCGCATCCCATACTGTTAAACCGCATGTACCCTGCGGAACAGGACACGTTCTGTCCGTTTTGCAAAATAGAAAATTGCACCCTGCCGCACATATTGGCAGAGTGCACAGAACTTAAGAACCCCCCCACTGTCTTTTCCACCCGACACCCCGAATCCCCAACCCCTTGAGCGATGGGAGACCTTGTTACCAGCCCAACTCTACCGACTCAGCGTGCACTGATGGACAGTGGCCAGGAGCTGCTGGATACATACGGGTCCCGCAACTAAGGAACCGCCCTGTCTGGTGCATGCGCGCACTACCAACAATGTTGGACTCAATAAATGTTGATTCATCATCATTTGCGGCACGGCTGAGAAGGGCAACAGAAAAGCAAATAGCCACACTGTTATTACGCCATGAAAATCTATTTCTCTTCTGTCTGTGAACACTTTAAAGGGCTCCTCACCAGGTTTGAGCATTTCGAGGTAGCAAGCGTAATGCACTGAGCACTCACGATCACGTCCACCGTGATTCGCAATGCCACGCGTGTCCAGAACTCCCCAGAACTCCCCATGCCCTGAGCACTCACGATCACGTCCACCGTGATTTGCAATGCCACGCGTGTCCAGAAAGGAGGTGAAGTGTCAGGCTGAACGCTGCTGGCTCTTCGCCTTACGTGCGAGTGCCAAACATAAAGGAAGTGACGTACAACAAGGAATGATAAAAAAAGCAAAGAGGAGAACCACCCATTGTAGCGCCAAGCCACAAGGAAATCCATATGAATTTCTCAGAAAGAAAAGCCTCTTTGTTGCCGAAACAATCCTCTTGGTCTGCACCCTTCCGCCACCTTGCGTGTTTCTGCACAATTCATTGGCAACAAGGAATGGTTTTGCATACATCACAGCAGTACGTGGCACTGAGGAAATTATTCGAGGCAATATATGTAATTGGTGCAATCAGTTGCTTGAATAGAAATATAAAGGTGGACATAAATATTTAAACATACAAGTCGCATCTGGGCTAGTTTTTATAATTTTTTTTACTTCGAATTCGGCGAAATGTGAAACGAAGCTGCTTCTATTTCACTTGCGTTCATGTTTGCTCCGGTCTGGCATTGTGCCTGAGCCAGTCCTGACGATGCTTGGCGTGCTTTTGGTGCATCGTCCCGTAGAGCAGTTCCAGTGATGCAATGCTGTGTATCGTGGTAAGGATACATGTGGCGTGCTAGCCTCTCTATACGTGGGCTCATAGAGGGATCCATCTCACAGAAAGCATTGCACTACAGAGAACACCAAAATACACAACATCACTTTCGTACATGACCTGGTATGGTTATGTCTTGCGAATGTAACCTTGTGTGCTCATGACATGCTGATGCACTTGCATGGTGTGATCTCCGGGCTGCAAGTTCCTTTGATACTGAACAGGGCAGGGAAAGAATTTGAATTGCGAAGTCTACATGGGCGAGTTGTGAAGGTTTTAAGCATGGCTCCTTGCATCGTGCTTTTGCGGCTCCCAATGAACCAAATAAAAAGTTCTTGTGGTACAAAGCTGTTCACTGGACACACAACAACTTCATTGGACAAGCAAAAATTTATTATGTGACTTAGTAAAGCGCCGTTAAAGTAAATTACAAACAAAACAAAAGTCATGTGTACATGTGATTTTTATTCATTTTTTTACCTACACTCTATCTTTCCCTGACGGTGCTCTACAATTTTGCACTTGCTCTCCATCTTTCTGCGACTGCATAGAGGCACCTCTTGTTCGCTGTCCCCTACTACATCCAGGTCTTCAATCAGCTGTTTCAAATACTTGGGAACACTGGGCTGTAAAAACGGCTGTAGAAGCCACCCGCCATGTCCTCAGTCATAGACGCTACTCTCTCCTTCTCCCCATTCCACTGTATGAGCTGCGATGTGCTCCCATTTAGCATCGCAGAAATTGAGTCTTTCTACCTCTTTCCCCTCTCCGACCACTCGCACCATGCCACTTGCATAAGGTGGCAGGCGCGTCCCATTTCCCTACCCCTTGCAATTTCCTACCCCTTGCACCCTATAGACTTCGAAAAGTTCAGTTTAGCCCGGTAACATAAATATTGATCCCAAATTGTGCTCGAAAGCAAAATTTGAGGTTAAATGATGTTAGCAGAAGCATCAACATTGAAATAAGCATTTATAGACACTTGGGAAAATTTAGGAACGAACATCGAGAATAGGCATTTACAGGCACTATAAACACACTATAAAAGCCCTCCCTAACCTCAAATTTATGCTGATATATCAAAGTGGCACAATAGGAATGCAAGGAATGAAATAAGCATTTGCCCAAGACATAGGTCGGTGAAGCCACTATGAGACAACTCACTCAGACCCAGGTCGAGCCGTGAGTCTGGGTGAGTAATATTTTGGCGAGCTTGAGTGAGAGTGAGTCCGGTTGAAGAAAATTTTCGTGAGAGTGAGTCTGCCTGGGTCTGGCTCAGAATAATTTTAGTGAGTCTGAGTCCTAGTGAGCCCTGAGAGCAGACTACAATTCATGAGTGAGTCTGAGTGAGCTCCACTCTTGTTTGCCAACCTATGGGCTAAGATCCAGTCTCTAGTCATGACCTAAACAACCTGCACAATATATATATATTTTTAATTGAAACAAGGCCTGAGCAAATACCATTTCTTTTGTTCAATGTAAGTGTAAACAACTTTGAAAACTAAAAGGATTTGATTTTTGATAGAATGCCAGTGATGGCCTGAAAAACATGTTACGTTTTAAAATTTATTGTACTAAGCTGGTATAACAAGCTTTTAAACTTAAATAAATTATGAATCGGTGTGAGGGTGGCTAGTGCATATAACCTTGAAGTGGAACTTTGTGGCAGTGCAAATTTCTCATGAACAGGAGTTTTCCTTGCTCTTCAAGGAAATGAAACTAAATAATTACATGCTCGCTAATATTTGGGCAGGTGCTTTCATGGCTTTGCATTCATTCACTGCACTGACACCCCCTTTACAGGACATTAGATGTGGATTGATATGCACCTATTCGTTCATCTCAAATAGTTCGAAATTTTCAACAATTCAAATTTAAATCAAAGCGAATTCAAACACTGTAATATTTGTTTGAATATTTGAAGCATTCCATTATTTGCACAAGCCTACTGAAAACACATCAAAATGTTCAAAGTTGTATTTACTGCATGACATTAAATATACGTGCCAGGAATTACATTGTCAAATTTCACTGAAGTGGAACCGCAGAAGAAAAATTGACTCCTATAGAGTACTGATGGGAAATCAAGATTTTTTTTTTTTTTTGTTGTTGTTGTACTGGAAATTCCATTGAAGCAACACTCGTTGAAGCAGGGTTGGACTGTAACTTCAGTATTTGGCTTCCACTGAAACACCCATGCCGAAATTTGACCCCACCCCCCCGACCTTCGGGTGAGCAGTGGAGCACCATGACCCCCAGACCATCGCGGTGGTTAAACAGCAATGCGACAATGTCTACCTGTAGTTGGTTTTTCACATACACTTAAAGCCCGTTAATTCGGACTTCACGGGACCAGAGAGAATTTTTAAATTAAGGGGAGACGCTCATCGAAAAAGGTTTTTTTTTTATTTCTAGTAATAGAGACTTGAAAAGTTTGTTATTAGTATAGTTTTTCATGCAGATTTCAAATATGCAATCATTTTTTGTGTAGCTGCTATAATTATTGAGTTATGCCATAAACAATAGCAAAAAGTTACATTTTTTGCGGGCACTCTTTTATGTACTAAACTTTCAGTAAAAGCACTGTGTCTGATCTTATTTGACTCTTGGTAGATTGAAAAGTGCAAATATCTATATAGATATGTCAACGAAATATCGGAACCAAGAAAAAAAAAATTGTATTGAATGACTTATTATTTTCACTCCCTTGAAACAATAAGCTAATATTTTCACAACTAATGCTGGTAGGCATTGCAATTTAGAGTAGATATTTGCATTCTGCATGTGTTGAAGAATATGTGTGCCAAGTTTCGTTACTATACAATGAATATAAGTTTCTAAAAGGCTGCTCGGAAAACGTGAAACTGTCAGAAAAAATGAAACCGAGAAAAACAAGTTTGAAAGTTCGCAAAGTTGGCATTTATTATGAAATCATTCTTTTTGCATCAAATTGGGGCACAATGAAAAGTACCTTGCCTTGAATGCACTGCAAGTGTCTAGAAGTCCCCTGCACCATAGCTTGGTCCTTCACGGCTCTTGCGGTCAGTGTCCTCAACACGAGCT
Organism: Rhipicephalus microplus; assembly: GCF_043290135.1. Lineage (NCBI taxonomy): Eukaryota > Metazoa > Arthropoda > Arachnida > Ixodida > Ixodidae > Rhipicephalus > Rhipicephalus microplus. The sequence continues at coordinate 245,543,757 of NC_134702.1, forward strand.
TTATTCGCTGTGTTGCGACGGTGTGCCCTCGCTTTTGCAGTTTGCTTCAGGTTCATCTTCCTGATGCGCATGACGTCACAGTGGTCACCATGTGTGGCCAGATCTTGTGAGGGGAGAATTCCAATGCCTTCGAGCACTTCTTCAAAGCCCCTGTGGCCTTTGTTGTACCAGAGTACAGCAAGAGCGGTGGCTGTCTCCACAGTTGTTCTGGAGGCGAACTTTGTTTTTGGACATAGCAGCCATATCTTGCTGTTCAGCGATTCGGCTGCATTCTGTGTCTTGCCATGAAGGCACCGAATAAGGAGTTTCTCCTCTGTAAGGCGCTTGTAGATAGGCATAATTGCCAATCCTTGAGCCTTCGTCAACAGTGAGGTGTGGCGTGGTGCAGGCTCCCCCAGTGCTTCCGCACGCTTGTGCTTGCACCACGAATTTGGTCCCGCGGGGCAAAAGTTGTGGCTACTGGCACCATCACTGGAGCAGCAATGAAAATACGATGCCCATATGGCAGTGTACATATTTCGAACACTGTCCTTGTTGCTCGTGATGGCGATCTTGTAATATGTTTATAGTTTTATTATTGTCGCATCTTTCAGTTTTTCGCCTCGTGGCAGTGGCGTTGCCAATTTCCGTAGGGCAGTTCCCAAGCGCTTTGCAACGTGGTTCGTGCACTCTTCTTTGTCAATGGGGGTGTCACAGTATACATTTGCCTCGCAGACTGCAGTGTAGGCCTTGCTGTTACCATTACTTAGGAAGCTGGTGAATCGCAGTGGAGTTTCATAAGACAAGGTCCTCTGCCATATATCGACAGCTGCCGCAGGTTCCATTGCATGGGATGAGCAGTCAGTGTTTTTTTGGCAAACTGGAAGATGAAAAGCTTGCCATATCTCTTCATCCTCCCCAACAAGGTCCCTGTGTATACTGCAAGCATGGCAGTAGTTCGAAAGAACTTCAAAATCGAGGCAGAGCCCCGTGTCCAGGGACACGACTGTGCCCACTCCATTGTGGCTTTTATGACCTCTTTTCTGCCAGGTGCCATCATACATGACTGGCACATCTCTGCCGCCGACTGCGTCCTTCGTGATGTTTCGTGCCTGGTGCAAGTTTTTGCTCACTGCCGTCATCGCCGCACCATGGAGCTTCTTGCAAATGCCGTTGAATGTCTTGTGATGCATCGGGCTCGGAAGACGCAGCAAAGCTGTCACGCGAGCTGCCGCTGTCAAAACGAGCGCTCGTTCCTTGGTCCCCGGCCGAAGCAGTACGTCTCGACGTGTGCGTGAACGAAAGTGCAGATTCAGGGCAATCAGAATTTTGACAGCACAGTTCAAGGAATGCCGAAAGTCCTTTGCGCTTTCCAGCTGCCTCTCGCACGCCGAGCTTCCGTTCGCGGCAAGTTGGGCATTGCGCACCCGCCACAAGTGCCGTCAGCGCATCGATTTCGCAAAGCAGCATGTTCGCAGTAGCAGCATCTACCGGTCTACGTTCACTCTCGAAGAATCCAATCTTCCTTTGGGATGCACTGACGAATTCCACGGCAGCGGCTATTTCACAACCACTGTCGCAGGGTTCGGTGACGGTGTTAGGCCTATCCGAAGTCGGAGCGTCGGGGCGTTGGTCAGGGGCGACATCGTCGTTCGCTGTCGCTTTGCGAAGCGTCCGACGCCGTTTCCCTCGATACTTGTGGCGAGTTCTGAACTTTCGATTATCTGAACTGCACTTCTTCGGGCTTGCCATGACGCAAAAATGCAGAGAAACGCAGAAAAACTCGATCGCGACGTCCGAGGCTTCGCTCTTTTGCCGGAGAGATAGGAGGGGGAGGAGCGTGGAGCGCACCGCCGTCCAATGGCGGCCTCGCGCTGTGTGCCGCGATATTCAAAACGCGTGACGTACGCGTTGTTTTTCTCGTTTTTTGTTTATTCTGCGTGAAGGCACGAGACTGGCTACTAGTGGATTATGAAGGATACGGCCTTCGCAGCATGCGTGCACGATTGCAAATGGCGGCCAACGCGTCGTTTTTGCGACAGGACGACGCGAACTTCGCCGTTTTTCGCGACTTTCGCGCATTTCTCGCGTCACCGCTGCCCACTTGGAAGCATTTTTTGATAATTTCTCGTGCGAATTTCAGCTTGATATTTTCAGAAGTAATAGATTATAGTCCAAGGATGCCAATACAGCCGGAAAAAAAAAAAGCGAAAATTTTCCGGAAAACCGCGACTTTTCGACCCGCGTCTCCCCTTAATTGAGGGCACGAATTAACAAGAGTACAATCAAAACAATTGAAAAGTGTTTCCTGGACCTTGTGGGGGTACTATCACCCCTGTAAAGTCATTTGCACCTAGTGGCACACTCGTAACTCGCAGACAGGTTGCATTTGGGGTTAACAGCCACCGAGCAGTAGGATTGCTCGCGAGAGTTCCCCACCATAATCATCATCATAGTTAGCGTCAGTAGTGACGCTTGGTGACAATGTCTACCTGTAGTTGGTTTTTCACATACACTTAAAGCCCGTTAATTCGGACTTCACGGGACCAGAGAGAATATTTAAATTAATTGAGGGCACGAATTAACAAGAGTACGATCAAAACAATTGAAAAGTGTTTCCTGGACCTTGTGGGGGTACTATCACCCCTGTAAAGTCATTTGCACCTAGTGGCACACTCGTAACTCGCAGACAAGTTGCATTTGGGGTTAACAGCCACCGAGCAGTAGGATTGCTCGCGAGAGTTCCCCACCATAATCATCATCATAGTTAGCGTCAGTAGTGACGCTTGGTGGCGAGGCTGGGTGGCAGCACATGACACATGAGAGGCCTTTGGTGAGTGGCGGCTGGCATGAATGGTCGTCTCCCACGGTGGGTCCATAGAATGGCACCGGGGGCAACTCCTGCGAGCCCCTCTTGATGAGTCGAGCGTTCGCGCCGCCGCCTTGGCATTACCTTGCGTCTGTTTTCACGTTTTATTGAGTATATTGGAACATTGTATAAAGTTGTGTTTAGCGTGCTGTTCACTAGTGACACATTTTGATAGGGCTGACCGTATTGTCAATATAAAGTTAGTTCGATAAAAATGTGTTTGGTTTGTTTGCTTCAACAGCATCTACCGTCTCTGTGTGTTCCGAGAGGGGCGTTCTCATTACGAGATCCCATAACCTCTATACCTTGAAGAGGTCTGTGATTGTGGTTTGCTTTGCAGGGGCACTAAGCGAAGAAGTCAGAACTTGGCGAAGTTTCCGCAGGTAGCAAAGTTTGCACACGCAGTTCAAGAAACTATGCATTAATTCTCTAAAACGGCCAATGCATGCACAGTTTCCATCATTGTGTGGCGTGGACGCTCCTTTGCATAACCTGGGTCCTCGTGAGCTGATTCCCCTTCACCATCGAAGACTTTGGTAATGATACTGCTGTGGGTACCTGGCGGGCAACAGCAGCGCCATTGTCTATTGCAAAGTAGTTCAGACTTCACGTTGCCAAAGGGCATGTTCAAATTGACATCAGCTGGCATGACATAGCACCCTTCTTGCTCTTCGCTGGCCTGGGTCAGCAGCCCACCAGATTCCCAAATAATCAATTTAGCAAGCTTCAAAACCTCCAAATTAAAAATTCCAAGTGTGCCAAAGAGCGCTAATATTAATGCTAACTAACAGACAGAATCTCTGGTGGGCCAACTTTAGAAGGCTCTTCCAAGGCTACATTGTAACTTAACAGAAGGTCCATGCCATGAATTACTCCACACAGATGTGTGAAGTTTCAAAGTGATGCTTCTTGGGCTAGCTGGAAATGTGCAGCAAGAAATAAAAATTGGCTGCTGTGTGGAGAGCAACCAGGTTGCATGCAGTGCACATCCCGAGTTGGACATGCCTGCCTTTGTATCTCTCACTGCTATACAAGTGCACATGCCACATGTCACCAAAGATAAAAAAATTATGACATCAGCTTATGCCACCAACAATGGTACAATAAAACCTCGCTAATTTATCCATTGTTAATTTGGAATTTCTGTTTATTAAGCCAAGGTGTCTTGTTTCATCCAAAACGTGCATTGTTTTATTACTGAAAGCTCTCAATAATTGAGGCAGATTCAACAGTACTTTAGTTAAGTGATACTGCATCTAACAAAAAAAAAAACAGCCTCTAAATTTACAAAGACCACTTCTGTTTCACTTGAGAAAAAAAAAGTGGCCCATAAAAAATTTAATTGATATGGCGCAGCATCATGACGCAGCTAACACTTATGTTGCAAAAGAGAACCGTACTCACCAGAGCTACGTCTGCTGGAGGGGAAGGAGCCTTCGGAGAGCGTCGCTGCACTAGACGGACTGCAGGGACTCCGACGGAGTTGAGATGAAGCCAGAGGGCAGGAGCCACTTTCTGACCTGCATCATCAGACCATAATGAATGAACTGAAGGGCACGGTTCAAGGGATGTTGCCTTGTTTTGAAGCACATAGGTAGATTTTATAGAATGGTAGCTTGGGCAAGTTGACGACTAAGCATTGACATATTTACACAGCTCGAAATGAACGAGGACCGGCAAAAGGACACCACACAGGTCCGGACATGAACCAAATTTCATTAGCGAGAATGCTAGATATATGTACACAAGATAACAACAGCACACATCAGTGCCATCACTCAACCTTCTGTACCACAGCCAGATAAGCAATGTCCTTTTTTAATAAGGGCAATTGTTGCCAGAAGCAGTTTCAAGTGTTGAAGTAGCTCGGTGGTAAAACACCCCAAGGGCCTGCCAAAGGCCCTGGTTTGAATGCCACTTTAACTGAACATAATTTTTATCACATTAGATTCCTGCTATAAGAAATTCCACTAAAATGAAATTTCCATCACAACAAATAATTTGTTTGTTTTCTCTCAACCACCCAGGGAAAACAAAGCGAAAAATGTATCACAACATCGCTTACTTTTTGTGGATATCATATTTACTCGCATAATGATTGCACTTACACAATGTTCATACGCTTAAATTTTGCCATCGAAGTTCCATTTTTTCTTCCCCTGCATAATGATGGCACTTTGAACTTGCCACAGCAATATATCATGTGCAAAGTCTAGTCTACAATATACTCTAGTGACGCGATTGCCCAAACTGCGGCGTCAGCTTTCACGTGGATGCCACTAGGAGGCACCACTACAACTTTTCATGCAAGCTTCGGCTGCGTTGTCGGGCCATCGCAGACTCCTGCAGAGCTGCAGCTGTAGTAACACACGTTTGCTTTCTGGTTCTTGCAAACATAAAATTACCAGGCTGGTTACTGCGTGGACATCCTGGCAAAAGCATTGGCACAGCATCAGGAACCAGTGACGGTTTTCTTCAGAGAATGCGCACTTCATCTTCATTGCTGCTTATCTCAGGTGCATAATAGCGCAGGATATATCTTGGCTTGAAAGGATGTTCGCCCACTGCCAAAGTTTCGGTCAGAGGCTTGTCAGCCTTCCAGAGGTCATGCTCCCAGCTTCTGTGGAGATCATCATCCTTAGGAGATGCAAACGACGCCTTTTGAATGCTTGGATAGCCGCTACGGTAACCTGGAGCAAAGCAGTGAGAATACGTTCTCCACTTCGACATGTCACGAAGCTACATGTATGTTGGTGCGCGATATCTCACAAAGTTAGTGGCGGATTCAGAGGGGTTGTGGTAGGGGTCCCCACAATTCCCTTCTCCCCAAAATAAGTGTCAGCTTCCCCCTCTCTCACTTATGTGCCTGTAGTCCACCTCCTATCAACAATTAAGACTAATGAGTGAAACCACTCTGAGCAAACTTTAACAGCATTTGTGCTATGAACAGGTTTTTCTGCTCGAAAAAAATAAAAAGTCATGACCACACCCCCTCTTTGGTGTTACTTCAGGTGACTGCCCCCTCCCCCCCCCCCCCCTCTAAAAGAAGGGGCTGGATTCGCCCCTGCACAAAGTACAGACTACACCACGGTTCTTGCGAGGGAATGCAGCAAAGTGCACCTGCACACGTGCACAAGAGTAGCTTGTTAGAACTGGCAATGCAATAATCAGGCCTGCAAGAGACGCTCATCGTCTTCGCTTTTTCACGTGGCCCGTGTTCCACAAGAGCGAGGTACGCGGCTTGCATCAACGCACTATGTGTCACACAAGGACACTGGTGGAAAAGCGCGCACACGGACCGGGGGAATAAAGAATGCATCTCGTGTGCACTACGATTTCCCTCTAGCCATTGCTGACCCTCTCGTACTCAAGGTTTTTTTTTTCGAACACCTGCGAATCACAAAAATGCGACATCATTATGCTTGCTGCTTAAGGAATTGGCTTTAACATGCTTCGAAACGCATGCATGGGATAAAAGTGACAAGGAATAAGACGATAATAGATGTAACACAATACACGAAACAAAAGAAAAGTAGCGTATTTACTTTTGTATGTTTTGTCAGGCTGACACTATCCCTCAGGACTGCCCGTATCTATGCCTTCCCCGTGCCTTGGTCAGTGAGAAATCTAAATGCCAACACTCGCGACCCAGATTCATGGTTTCCACAGAAATGTGGGCACAAAACTTTCTTGGCGTTGCAGCTGCTCACAGTCTGGTCACTCACCGACGAACATGAGCACAAGCACAAGCAGCACACATCACAACTCTGAAGGGCCCAACGGCACACAGAGAACAATGCAACATTCATTTTATCTCGCGCTGCTTACAACAGAAAACTCAGCATGGGATGCCCGCTAGCTCGTGAAGAGTCCGATACAAGTCCTGCATCGAAGCACAGTAATGCTGTAGGGACTCAAAAGCCGACAGGAACATGCCGCCGAATGCCGGCATCAGTTGCGCTGTGCGCCACCACAGCGTACAGCACGACTAGCGCCTTCGCTCCTTTGATGTATGCGGTAGAGCTTCCACGGTAGCCATGATGAAGTTTCTTTGGATGGCATTGGCTCAATACGCCAAACTCATGCATATACTCACGTACACACACTGAGTGACTCCCGCACTACCCGCACTACCCAGAGAACTTGGTGACGGCGCGCGCTTGCGCACATGAAAAGGGGCAGTGGCGCCCCAAGAAATCCTAGTGGCAGTCTGTGTCATTTTGGGCTGCCAAGACAGCAGCTGCGGCCTGCTAGTCATGCCACTAGAGTATATTTTAGCTCACTAGTTGACGATCCTTCTCTTTAACCATCTGTTGAATGTTACATAAACCACTCTTATAAAGACTCGCCAAGTGAACTGCACACACCAAACAAACTCTTAATTCATACCCAACCTTGGCAGAAATGTGCCGCATTAGGATAGTAGTAAAGAGAAAGGCTGCAGTTTTTTGCCCGTCATGTGTTTCCATTTCTGAGGCAGCTGAACGTGCTCATCTCTTTCAGAAATCAGAGCAAGCAGCACTCTTGTGAGTGGGGCACTTACACAGCAGATGTCAAGGAACTTCGCGAGGATCATAAGGCACAACGATTTCGTGGCAATTGAAGGCTGGCTGGTGCGCTGCAAGGAACGCCACAACTTCATCTGTCGACTGTGAAGCTGCAGTGGCTTGGATTGAGAAAAACACTGGGCAGCTGCTCGAAAAATACAGCACCAGGGATTTGTTCACTGTTCAGTGCAGATGAGACTGCCCTGTTATATCACATGTTGCAACAAAAAACCTTGGTTCTCAAAGGTTACTGCTGCCAGGGCAGTAAACTGAGCAAGGTCCGTGTGATCAGGCTACTTTGTGCAAAAATGTGGATGGGTTGGAAAAGGTGCTTGGCCCTCATGATCGGCAAGAGAGTGTCACCACGATGTTTCAATGGAAAGCAGCAACTCCAAGTGAGTTATGTGTTCAACCGCAAAGCTTGGATGACAAGAGAGATCTTCGCACAATGGCTGCATGAGAGGAACGAGCGGCTGGGCAAGCAGAACCGCAAGCTATGCCTCGTCCTGGACAAATGCATGGCCCACCACATTGCCGTTGTGCCCAAACACATTGAGCTGTGCTTTTTGCTGCCTAATACCACGGCAGTTGTGCAAACCCTGGAGGAAGGGGTGATCTTAGACTTTAAGTTGAGCTACTGAAAGTGCGCCATCGACAAAATTTTGCTCAATATGAGCATGAAGCGCGAGACAACGATGAATTTGTAGTTGGCGATCGAGATGCTACAGGCTGCTTGGATGGCATGCACAATTGCCAGCTGCTTCTGGCATGCCTCATTTGGCCTCAGCACAGAGAGCCCAGCGAAGATGTCGGTGCTGTCGCCAGTGAGGGTGCTGCAAGTGACCAGGCCCAGATGTCCTGGGTCACCCTCCTTGACCCCAGCGTTGTACCTAACTGCACCACTTTCTGCATGTACATTGGTGTTGATGCTGACGCTGTGACAACCGAAGAGTTGTTATAAGCGAAAATTATGCACGCGACGATGGGGGTGGATAATGACAGTGACAAATGTGTCGACACCCCGGAGCCTAACGTTGGTGAACTCAATGTACCCAAGCCCACGCATGCTGGATGCGGCAGACTTGCAGCACCGTTTCTTTGCTGCTAATGATGACAGCGAGGACAGACCCTAAATGACGGCTGCAGCTGAAAAAGCTGTCATCCACCCAAAGACTGTGCAAAAATCGATTAGGGAATATTTTCCTACAAAGTAAGCCATCAGCTGATATGCTGAGCTCAGCGGGAATAAAGTGCACTGTTCTTTTTTCAATCTGCTAGTTCCTTACTTTCCAATGGCCATTTCTCTCCCCGCTTGTGTGATTTGGCAGGGAGCACATTCTCTCTTGCTGGCTAATTGTCAGTAGAAATAAACACTGATTATAACAAACTACAGTTGAACTCATTTATTATGAATTTAAAAGTGCCACGATAAGTGATCGTTGTATCTGTAGTTTGTTGTATATGGACTCGCCCATAAAAACGTGCACTTAGGGACCAAACCGTTTTTTTTTTTTTCTGTGTATTTTCATAGAAAAGTGCTAACAACCCCTCCGCTGACAAGTTAGGCCTTCCCACCCTTTCCACATGTTAAGCGACGCCCGTTTCCTCATGAATGAATTAAACCACGTTCGCAATGAACTCACGCCGTACCACTGAGGCGTGATACATCCACGTAGAACTAATCCTTTATAGCTAGTTGCGTACAGCGCGTCGCTTACTCGGCTTTCGCCGTCGCATGCACGGTTGTTTGCAGTCCAATGCATGCATGCGATGGTGGGTTCTTAATGCATGCTTCACTTGAGATTGTGCTTGGGTGCGGCAAGCAGTCAGCTTCATCAACACAACGAAGACTAATTTCCCAAGCAACTCGCACAAGCGACTTTGCACGAGGCGGCGGCAAACTTGCAAATGGCAGCATGACGAGCTTGTACCACCGTCACTTTGCTGAGCATGTATTCGCAAATTACTGTAGTAAGGTTGCAGCAGACAATGAGTCAAAATGGTCTGCTCATAGCCACCCGTCACCTCGCCATTCCTCTTTTCTGATGATTATCCGTTAAGGCACCACTGCGACCACACGGAATTGTACCACTGTCACTTTGCTGAGCAGATACCCGCAAATTACTGTAATAAGGTTGTAGACGATGAGTAAAAATGGCCCGCTCATTGCCACTGGTCACCTTGCTATCACTCTCTGTTAAAGCACCACTGCAACCACATAGAATTCATTATCAATAACTGACTACTCTCCACCGTTACCGAAAGGCAGATAACCTCTTGCAACACATTGTGGTGTCGATGAGTTGACAAAAAGTTATCGTTTCTTGAATTTATGGCTTCTTGCATTCGAGCATGTTGTTGGTCAATTGTTGGTGGTCGTATATGCCGAGTTCAGCGTCAGAAAAGTTCGCCGTGTGCAAAGTACCTGCAGTCGTCATGCTACCTCCTACTTATTTTTCCTCACTTCCGTTCTGCCGGTGAAGAAACGCCTAGAAAGTGAGCAACGTAGCCCGCAGCGTCCGAAAAATGTATGCGGTGCTCGACGCGGCCAACAATATTTTCGTCGCAAATAAAAAGCAGCGACGAACGCACGAGCGCACGCATATCATATGCTTTAGAATGTCTGTTTTAACATTTTTGTTCACGCTTCGCAAGTACTATATTTTTACCATGTTGGGAAGTGTTCATTGTAAAACTAGGAGGCTTTGAAAAATGTTCCCTGTGTGTGCACTCAGTTTCAAAGGGTAGCATAGAAAACCGTAAGTGCACCAAAATATGGTCGTGGTAACCGATATATTGTTATATCTAGGAACGTTATAAGCGGTCTCTACTGAAATAGTTATAACAAAGTAATTATGATTCCCCCTTCAAATTTGTTATAACGAAGCTTTACTATACTATACCGTTTGTTTTTCTGCAATATCTGTGATAATTTTCGCCACCTTGGCAGGTGCAAGAACTTTTTAGTGAAGATATTCTGGAATCAGATAGAAAGAGGGCTTCAGAAACTGCAATTATAATTCTTCAGAAATTTGTAGTTTCATGCGCCAATTGAGAATTTGAAAATAAATCAGTTTGTGACTTCCAATTTTGCCTGTCATAACAGACCCATTCAGTGTTTACATGAAAATGTTTTTTACAACAGACCAATATCGTCTTCACCATGGAGGTCTGTTCTCATGAGGTTACTGTATTTACTCGCATAATCCTCGCACTTTCTTTCCCAAAAAAACTCATGGAACGTTGGAGGTGCGATAATTACGCGGGGAAAATTATCCACGGAAACGTACAACGCAAGAAAAAAAAAAAAAACGGCCACAATTCGCACTTTTTCCGCCAGCAACTAAAAGCTTCGAAAAGTGCTGATACAAAGCTTACCTTTACAATGAAACTACATGTTCAACCGAAATCAAGGTTTATTTGCACAGACTAAAGTCACTCGCTAATAAGTGTCTTGGGCGAACTACTCAGAGCCCGAGTCGAGACTGCAGTCTACGTCTCTCATAGCAGCGTCATCAGAGTCATCGCCAGCTTCAGCATGGTCTCCCTCGTCGTTTTCGTGGACCACGTTGTCTTTCGTCTCGTCCCAGGCGTTGGAGATCCCAGTCTTCTTGAAGCTGCGGACGATAATTTCTGGTGAAATCATGGACCATGTCTCGATTACCCAAGAACAAAGGAGCTCCACCGATGGTTTCTTTATCTTGCCCCGGAAGTTGCGTGGTCGCCTTCGGCCATCCTTGAACGGCTTGTTCAAGGATACGTCTGGAGGCTGCAACATCGAAGTCAGACCCCCTGGAATGACAGTGAGGTCAGTCCGCAGCTCCTTCAGCTTCGCCCAAACGAAGTCGACCAGGTGACCGCGGAAGCTGTCGACAACCAGCAGCGACGGGTAACGAAGTGCTTCAAAGCGGTGTCCCCAGAGTTTTTACCCTGTCGACCATACGGTCAGCAGTCATCCACCCTTTCTCCTGTACACGTACATGTATCCAAGGGGGAAACTTGGCCTTCAGGAGGGTATTCCGCTTAAAAATAATAAATAGGGGGCAGCTTCTGCCTGTCCACTGTAACGGTGAGCATGACGGTGCACCTCTGCTTCTCGTCACCCGTCGTTCTAATATGCACACTCCGCACACCCTTCTGCTCCACAGTTGTGCTCGGCGGCATGTCAAAGTTGAGCAGAGTTTGATACGCGTTTCTAATTTGTGAAAGCAGGAAGTTTTTTTGCTCTCGAATCCTAATAACATATCGATAAAAATCAATGATCTTATCTTCGTATGCCGAAGATAGCCGTTGACAAAGAGTCGTCAGACTCCTGAGCAAGAGTCCACTTCTGAGCATTAACCGTGTAGCCCACTCGTTGCTCGCGCGGAAACCTCACGCCGGGATGCCTTCCTTCCGGGCAGTTACGCGCGCCTCATTTCTTAGCAGCTCGATCGAAACGACACACTTGTCCGCGCGTAGACTCTTGATGTAGTCCAGTAGTGCCGCCTCAACCTGTGGGTATCTCCCAGTCTTAGGCCGACGGAAGGCCTTGCGTGGCTTGTTTGTGGCTTTGAGCTGTTCATGCTGCCGTTGCCAGTAGCGCACACAGAACTCATCCACGCCGAAGTGCCTGTTGGCGGCCCTGTAGCGGTGTTCTAGAGAATGGTCGATAACCTTTAGCTTGAAAGAAGCTGTACAGCTCCTGTATCGGTTGATCACGTAGCCGCAGAAAGGACGATGCTACACACGGATCACTAGAGCGCTACCACAGAACACCACATTACTAACACTAAGCACGCATGCCGTGCCACAAGTACTGCTACACAACTTGTGGCTTGGTTTGGATTGGATTAGAGCTCCCTTCTAGCAAGTTAGTAGTTGTTCCTCCTCCCTTTTGACACAGTGAAGGCGTTTCATGCACCATAGGAATAAAATTAAATACCATAATTACTCAAATCTAACGCGCACCTTTTTTCCGGTTAGGCGAGTTCACAAATCGCATGCGCATTAAAATCGGGTGCGAAAAAAAAAATGAATACAGTTATTCTATTGCCATCGGCATTCCCAAAATGGCCGCCCCCTACGTGCTTAGGGCATGGTGCGTTGGCCATTTCTGCCGATGTATTTCCTATATGCGGCACTTCGTACGTGTGCTGAGGAGTTCGTCATCTTGTAGTTCATTAGCATCGACGGTATGGAAGGGCCGACTCCAGAAACTCGACGAGTGCCCCACGATGCCGCTTTTAAAAGAAACGTCATCGCATGTGCCGAAACAGACGGAAATCGGGCCGCATCGCCGTCGTTCGGAGTTCCCGAAACGTGTGTGTGGGTCTGGCGGAAACAAAAGCAGAAGATTATCAAAGATTCATGCAAAGGCTTCAGTGGACCATAGCAGGGTCGGTTTCCGCAAATTGAAGAGCTGCTCGCCAAGTATGTGCTTGAGCACCAAGCGGCACAACGGCCCGTGACGACAGAACTGCTCTAAGTGCGGGCTATGCAGTTAGCTTTAGAAAAAGGGCTAACGCGGAGCCAGTTCAAAGCGAGCAGGTGCTGGCTAACTAACTTTATGAAGAGGAAAGGCTTTTGCCTCCGAAAGCGAACGGCATGCGCCAAAACTTGCCGGAGGAGTACGAAAAAAAGCTTCACAGTTTTCAGAGGTCTGTCCTAAACTTGCGGCACAACAACGGCTACCTGCTTGGACAAATCGGGAATGCCGATCAGACGCCTCTTTACTTCGACATGCCTGGCACCACAACCGTCGAGAAGAAGGGGGCGAAGCAAGTTCACATGCTGACATCGGGCCACAGTAAAACAAGAGTGACGGCAATGCTCCGTTGCACGTCAGAGTGGCACAAGCTTCCCCCATACCTCATATTTAAACGGAAGACGCTCTCGAAAGAAGTCGTTTTCCCGAGTAGTGTGATCGTGCGGGCCAACAAGAAAAATGGGTGCGCGTTGCAATCGATGTCTTACCTTTTTTTTTTTCGTCGTAAAAACCGAGTGCGCGTTACAATCGAGGGCGCGGTAGAATCGAGTAAATACGGTAACAAATAAATAATTGGTATATGGTAAATTTGTATAAGTAAACACGGTTTACTGTAACGGATCTGTGTAAGCATTCTTTTTTTCCGCAAGCCATTGTCGAATGGAATATGTTACCAGCTGATTTAGTTGGTCGCAAGACAGCGGATTCATTTTTAGGCACTGTGCCCCGCCCTACCGCAATAAGGCTTAAGATGTTGCAGTGGGTAGTTTTCCAAATAAATAAATAAATAAATAAAAATAATCTGCAGCCTGAAACTAATTTCAAGTTTTCGGCATATTTCCTTTGTTGAAAGAGAGAAAATACGTTCACTTGAGTGGCCATGTGGCTGGTCAAAGTTCAATGCCTGTATTTGCTGGGACCAAAAGGCGAGTCACAATCATCAACTCTTCACAAATTTTGTGGTCCATAAACTAAATTCCACTGCTACGAAATTCCACAACAGTGAATTTTTCTTTGCGTCCCACCAATTTCGTTGCAGCGGGATTTGACTGTACTTATTTGTTTGTACCTCTCTTAATTTTCCCTCAGAATCAATGCTAAATTTTGGCGCACCACCAACAGTGCCGACAAATGCTAGCAATGAAATTTCAGTGAAACAAAGTCCTTTCACAACCTCACATTAAAAAATCCCTCATGTGCCCCACCTGCTTCCTGGAGGCGGGCCTCCACCGGTGCGCTTGCAGCGATGGGCTGCGTGTTGTGCTTTCAGCTCTGGAGGCAACAACGCTGCTACTCGTCGTGAATCTGAGGCTGACCGGTCCCTGGTGGAACCCCCCCACGAGGCAGCCCCCGACAGGGACGACGAAGGGCTGGCGCTCAGGGGCGCCGAGGGATGTCGTCCAGCAAGTGGAGACCGTGCTGCGGCAGACGACGCATTGGCACGCAGGTTGCTAGGGTCGCTGAGGGAGAGGCGACCACGCTCACATGTTGCCAGGCAAAGCTGCTGACGCTTTTCCTGCACACAAATGGAGGAGCACAAGTGAACGGCCAGGCTGTGGTTCTGTCTTAGCACGCTATAAAAAGATTCAGTACGACCATGGGAACACAAGCATTACCTGCTGACCACTCATGTTTAAAAAGAAAACACCACAGTGCTTGGCTGTAAGTGAGGCAATGATGTTTAGCCTAAACATATTGAGCATACGTATACATAAGCATACATGCACACTATAACACGGACTAGACCTGTGTGCTGGCCGCAAAAACACAGGCGGCTGCAAGCCAGTGTTTGCACTTTCGGCGGCAGCATGGTAATGGCAAGAGGTTCACCAAATCCGCAGCGGCACGGTGCATGCGGGGAGGGGGTGGTGCGGTTTCCATTGGAGGACCGAGAAATGTGGCCCTTAAATTAAAAAAATGTCTGTTTCCTCGAAAGGGCAAAAGAGTGAATGCAATAGCAACATTTGGTGTTGTAAAGTACTAAGGCTAGCAGCTACCTGGCAACACGCTGGAATTTTCTTCCCTTCAGTGGCCGGAAGAACACGCTGCGAGACAGACGCGAAAAAATCGGTCAGAGACCAATTTTCCCGCCCCACCGTGGCAAGAAGCCAAAAGGTGGTATGCCTGTTTGCTTCATCGGCTTTTCTATCTCTCAAACCATGTGATGTAAACAACCAGCTGCAAATTCAACATGGCCGAAAAAGCATCGGCAGTGGATCACGTCAGCACTATTGCGAACTACCCGCGCAGCACGTCAAAGCTTACGGCCTTGACAAGGATGCATTCATTGAAAGCCTGGTTTAGATTACGATCACTGAGGAACACCGGAAGCAAAAGAAGGTACCGCAGAAGCAAATCGGCATGCCCTAAAGTGTGTTAGGATTAGGTTGTTGTAGGCAACCGGTGGATCTAGTCTTGCATAATTTGCAGGCAATTGCCCCACTCGGTTTCCTCTTTGATTATTGTATCTAATGTCCTTTCATTTGTTTTTAACTAAGCACGGTCAGGCTCTTAAAACGAAAAATCCCGCATAGCGCGACGTAAGCCTACATAAACCGGCAGCCTCCGTGCTATTCCACATGCAGTATTGATCCGGTACATTATCTCACTGCACCATACCCCAAACACAATTGTCACTCATTACCAGTCACATGCAAGGTCTGTAGCATTTGAAAATTTCAAAAGAAGTCGCGACACCTGTTTCTTAAAGTGTCTTGTCTCGCTTTCGCACTGCTGGCTGTGGTTGTAGCATTTCAAAATTTCAAAAGAAATTGCGACACCTGTTTCCTAAAGTGTCTTGTCTTGCTTTCGCACTGCTGGCTGAATCCGCAGCCGCTGCTCTGTTTGCTCGTATCGTTTCTGTAGGGGTATCTTCCGAAATAACATTTGTAAAGGTGTAATCTGTGTTTTTTTTTTTTTTTCAGTGCTTTGCATGCATACTTAGAACTCAGTACGAACTTCAGTACACGGGAAACGGGCAAAATGAAATTAATTCTCAAGCGGCAATGGCAGGGGGGGGGGGGGGGGGGGCAGTACAAATGTGAATGTTTTTGACGGAAGTGGACGTGGTTTTCCGGCTGCTCAGGTCTAAGACCGATTTTTTTCATGTCAGCTTTGCGGCGCGGTTTCCCGGCATCTTCAGCAGTGAAGCGAGTGAATTTATAATGAGTTTGGTCGCTCTCACTCTTTTTCATGTAAACTGTTAACGGGCCGCACCAGCAGCATGAGTGAAGAAATTGCGGCACTTTATTGAGAAACGGTGAAGAATGAAGTTTCAAAAAAACATCACAGACTTTATATATATATATATATATATATATATATATATATATATATATATATATATATATATATATATATATATAAACACACACACATACACATATATACCGTATTTACTCACGTCATCCTCGCACTCGCATAATTCTTGCACCCCCCACCCCCCCCAACACCCAAGAAATACACGATTTCTTTTTTTTCCTCGAGTAATTATCGCATCCCCGAAAACTGCTGCAATAATGTCGTCTGCTCGTTCCAGCCACTGATGATAATAGTGTGCGCCATCTGGCACCATCTTTTAAGCATCAAGCGTAGTACTGCACAGAGATTCAATCCAATCCAAGCCAAGCCGAAGTGGCCAGCGCGCGTTGCAGCATGTTTTATATGTTTTGTCGGTAATCTTGGCACGTTATGGGGCGATACTGAAGCCACACGGCTGCTTCAAGTTGCAAGTGATAGATCATGCGCTATACAACGGCAACAGGGCCGCCCGTAGGCCCTTCGGAGCCTACGAGTTTTGTGTTCGCTACTGGTGACGGCAGCTGAAAGCCACCAAGACGCGTTGGGCTTGCCATGTGCCTAAAACTGGGATTGATGGTAAACTTTATTTCTTCAGAAGGAAACTGCGGACGATTCTATTAAATAGCCATCAGCCAATACTGAGGTCCTTTGCTTACCTTTTGAGGGCTCCTGTTGAGCGCCGACAGCTACCGCTACGCCCGCAATGCCCACAAGCTTCGCGTATGGTATTCTAATTCTCGACTATTTGCTTCCACTTTTTGTGTCTCAAATAAATCTTGCCTTGAGTTGAACCTCTCCTTTTATTGTTGAGGTAAGTTCTAATTAGTACTTCTTAAAGCTTGCTGTAAGTTGCTGGTGTGATAATACCGATTTGCGGCCACTTCGTTTTCTTTTTCGCTCTCTGTGTTTTCGTGAAAAGTTTTCCCCACGTGATTCTCGCACCCCCCAACTTTGCATTGGTTTTCTGGCAAAAAAAGTGCGAGGATTATGCGAGTAAATACGGTACAGTATATATATATATGCAGAAGAATTACTTGGGTCGCCGCAAGGTTATAAGTATAAAAGTAGATACACTTTCACATAACAACTTGTTTATTCAGCCGTCATTTCGACGGGAGCCCCGTCTTTTTTTAAAAAGATGGGGCTCCCGTCGTAACGTCGGCTAAATAAACAAGTTATGTGAAAGCGCATCTACTTTATACATTATATATATATATATATATATATATATATATATATATAACAAACTATCACTTAAAACGAACAAATTCCGCGTGACCGTGAAAATATACATTGGTTCAATGGCACAAAACCGCACTTACAACGAACGTCTCCGAGCGCCGCTGATCGGTTACAGCGAATGGAGTCAGCGATCTGCCAATTTCCCAAGAAACCAATTTTGACCACCGATCAGGCATCAGCGAGGTGCCCATATGTTCTTATTGTTAAACGTCGACCCTGCCTTCGTGACCCTCTAGTTGCCGCTCTCCCTAATCCATGGACGAAGGAAAGTTGTTTCCTTCCTCTATGCCCCCCCGACTGCTTTTTTACCCACTCCTCCGTCCTTTGTCCCCAGCTACTCTGAGCATCCCGCATCACCAGACGAGGCCCGTCTTTTTACACTGCCACCGATCTTTCGAAGACCAGTCGGCCATCTACCCTTTTTTTGATCGCTAGTACTGTCGTTGGCATCGCCAGCCTGGAGTGACCAGACCATTGGCCAACATCGTTGGCCACCGACTTTATCTGATAGTCTGCATCTAGTGCGTGCGCGTACGCTACCCCACCGGCTCTGATAATTTGCGATTCGTTTCGTGTTTAGGACTTGTTCTCGTTCACTTCGCACTCGGCTCAGCATACTTTCCACGCACGTGCGGAAGCGCGAAAATGGCTATAAGTTTGCACGGAACGAATCGCGAAATACCGATATTTGTGAGGCCACGCAAACCCGCCGGCGCAACATAACGATTTTTTCACCACGGCTGCCGATTCTTCGAACACCGCCGCGCGCACCAATCCAGGCCGCCATGCTTTGACTTCCGCGCACGCAGGCACTCTTTCCAAGTTTTTCTACGTGCGAGTTTCGCGAACCTTTCAAGCAACCTGCCTCCTTCTCGTGTGTTTTGGTTTTCAAGGTCGTTCTCCCGCCGCATCCTCCCCTCTCTTTATCGCAACTTCTTGCCCTTCTCTCGCAAGTCTCCTCTGCTCTCTTGATCACAACCCCTTTGCCCGTCTCTACCACTCCGCGACGCCTGCCACGCTGGCGCGAATTAGTTTTGTTTTCTGACTGGAAACGGGCCCAGAGCTGTTCCACGCGTTCTGGCATGTGTGTCGCCTGTACGTGTTTTGCTCGCTCTTGGTGTGCGTGTATGGTCATGATGGCCGAAGGGAGGACTAGCAGGCCCTTTGCTGCCCCTTAACAAAACGTCGAAAGTGTGACCGCTTGGCTTGAGCATAATCCGCGCATTAGGTGCCGCGTTGCGGAGCGCTTGCTCATAGCTGTTGACCACTTGGCAGCAAACTTGCCGCTTCCAGCATCCCGGTATTCTGCTGTGGAGATGGTGAATATTTTGTGGGCGGCAGTGACGGCTACATGCGCGCGAAACTGTTTTCACGAGGCCGACTTCGTCGACATCGGGCCCGATGCCGAGCCTGAAGCTTCCAAACTGCGGCGGCGATTTGTGGCAGCGCATCGTCGACTCCGACCTGGGAGAGCTGGTGGGACATCTGTAACGATGGTTTAATTACGGCCGATGATGATGCAGACCCTGCGAACCATGCACGGATTGGGGCATCGTGAATGAAGTACGTGGTGAGAGCGATTTGGAGGATTTGGACGACGAAACTTTGGAGCCAGAGCCTTATGCAGCTTATGCTACAGACCTCTGTGAAAGAGCACACTGCCGCTTTAAACGAACTCGAGACCGCCCTTATAGCTTGTGCTCTTCGAAACACGTGCATCACGAACTTTTTGGGGCAAAAAAGTTTGTGTTTTCACTCGCAACTTTTTTTAAAAGCTGCTGTGTTTCATTTACTACGAACTTCAGGATACAGCGAACGGATGACGCGTCACGCTCAGGTTCGTTATAAGCGGGCTCGACTGTACTGTCGAGACTTCTCGAGGAGAGAAAGATACAACATTTGACGAGCTCTTCTCGATGTATCTGTCTAAAAGAGATGCCTGCAGTCCATTTTGGAAAGGCACATACAGTTACTTGAAAGAGCGCTAGTGCTTAATGTTTGCTCTTAATCACATAAATGCACCTAACCAGCATCAGACGCAAGTGGATGAAATGTACGGAAACAGGAACTTGTCATATGTGAACTTGCATATGAATGTGTCCCACATGTGTGAGAGAGACGCACGGAATGCGTGCCCATCATCACTAGCGTGTTATACAGGCGGCTAAACTAAACCTTATTCGATGGCTTACGGGATCAGAATTTATGCATGGCCTCCAAGATGTACGCCCAAAAGTGGATGTCTGGGGGCTGTGTTTGTTGAGTTGACGTACGTTCCATCTAGGTCATCAGTGTCAGGAGATTTGAAAGCTTTCATGACCTCAAAATGACAGTGCAGAAAAAGAACCAGAAACAGGAGGCGCGCTAGTCTCAGTACTACAGCTAAGCAGCTGCAGCCAAAATGGACAGTCCCCAAAGGGGACACATCAAGAATCATTCCACAGCCATAAATGAAACAGGAAGATGCTCAGAACTGAACAGAGCATGGTGCATGAGAGGGGGAGGTTGCTTTGTTGACACTAGACGTGTATGCTCGTAAAGAATCATGCTCCTCGGCCTCGGTAAAGTTGGCTACTGGTGCTGTCGCGGAACATGTCTCCCTAGCGCTGGCCATGGTCGACCGCTCCTGCACCAACGCTCTTACAGACTCACGGGTGGCCATCAAAGCTTTTGAATTGGGTAAACTAGCATGAGAGGCTGCCTCCATTCTGAAAAAAAGAATGAACTTTGGCACCCACTTTATCTTTTGATTTCCCGCTCATTTTGGTGCAGACGTTCAGACCATACCTACCATCAAAGAGCTTGGCCATAACCGTGCAGGAGATCGAGATCTCACGCGTGGCAGTGGCACTGAGGCTTTATGGGGACAGGACGAAATCTAGCTTAATGATACACTCCTTAATTTCAATGAAATAACCTGACACTATCGGGTTAGTAGAAGTGCCTATCCTCTTCATCACCTGAAGTTAGATAGCTCTCAGTTCGTCACACTTAAAATGCTCTACACATGATCATTCCCATCGCAGGGCTTTCTCAGCTATATCAGCTATAGTTATCCGAACTGTAATGAAACTTATTGTTTCTTAGAGCACATGCTTTGGCAACGCCCCGCATTACCTAATGGCCCTCTATCCAGTGAAATTTATTGGGAAGAGGCCTCCAGAGCTCATCGCTCGAGACACAACTCCACTCAATCCAGAGAGCTTAAGAAAGGGCGGAACATCACGGTGTCCCAGCCTCAACTTGGATGCAGCCAGGGATTTCTGCAGGGACCCAATAAAGGTTCTCGCGAAAGCTTCTCAGGATCAAATAAAATTCTTTGTCTGTCTGCCTGGTCCTCCCTCTGTCTGCGTATGTACATTCAGAGTGTACGAAGCTATTAAAATCACATACAGACAAGAAAATCACTGCAGAGCTTGCCACAAGATTCAAAAAATTTCACGTACAGTGGCTAATTTAGGCACCAAATGGCAATGAACCCCATGAAAAAATATACATACAAATGACTGGTAAAAAGGAAAATCCTTTACTGTTACATCACGAAATATGTATAAGTTGCAAGCTGTTCTAATCTCCCACAAACACCCTCTAAAATGTCCAGGCATTAGCTTCCAGATGTTTCGTTTCAATGCAGCAGCACACCTACCAGGTGCTTGCTTCTTATACATGAATGATCTAGCAAAGCAGGATCGCTGTGATACAGTTCAATAGGCGACATTTTGCCATTCACATCAACAAATGAGTTGTGAAAGTAACTATTGCAACTAAGAAACTGACAGACAATTTAGCCCCGAAAAACATAGAAGACATTATCCTTCCTCAACTGTGTTGCTGAGTGATAATCACTTACATTGAAAGGAATTGAAGTGAACTAAATATCGCTCTTTCCTTAGGTGGAATGCAAAACCACAACTTTCGCATTATGCATTCGATGCTAGAAGATTGTGGGATTGAATTGAATTGACAAAAAATGGTTATTTTTCATCCACCTTTCAATTTATATGAGAATCAAATTCTCAGCTGTGAATGTCCCCAAGCAGTGAGATAAAAAGAGGGGAGGGGGCATTGCCCACAGCCTAAAATGGACACGATTTCATTTTCTCTGGCAAAATATAACCAACCCAAAGGGTCATGCCGGCTCAGCAGCTTGTCAAAGGGTTGTGCAGTCTGCTGCATTGTTCCATCTATTATTAGCTATGCCCACTCCTGAAACGAGCAAGACAACTAAAAGATGCTCGTGCGCAAATTTCCACGCTTCTTTCTTAAGCTTTGTTATTGCCCCATTACACGTATAAATGCTACCTTGTGCAAACTGCACCAAATGACCAAGTACCATTGAGATAATCGTAGAACTTTTGATGTGATTACACACACACAACGCAAACATTACAGTTTCTTCTAGAACTTATGTGGCCACTAGCGATAACACTGGAATATTCGACAGCACATGTATAAATGCCGAACCCTGTCATCACTTGTCGGTTGATCAACGGCCGACGCTCTGTTTGCCACTATCAGTGCCAGTGTGAATTGCTGTAGTCTGACGTTCACTTTTCCGGCCACAAGTTCGACCAAATAAAACTGGTTCTGTGGCAACGAGTAACAGTTCAACACGATTAACTGCTATAGAGATAGCCCAAGCTTCCTCCATAGCAAGGTTGAGAGGTCAGAGCATACCATTATTGTCTCTGTCGGATAAACACCTAGGTATGCTGGTTTCAGGAATTTTGTAAGTGAGAAAATAGAATTTTACGCATCTAGGTATGCTGGTTTCAGGAATTTTGTAAGTGAGAAAAGAGAATTTTACGTCGCTTTGCTGTTGGGCATAGTGCATGACCCCTTCTATATTTACACAATGTTTTCCTGGGAATAAACGTCCGTTCAGTTGTGGTCCGAAACCCACCTTGGTGTTCTTCCCTGGTGCCTTCTTGCCAGCCTTGCCCTTGGGGGTGGTGGCAGCAGCCGAGGAAGCCTCAGGCGGCTGAGCCCCTGGCTCAGCTGGTCCCAGGCTGAGCTGTCCGAGGCCGTCCTTCAGTAGAGCCGCCGCTGTTGATGCCTGACCAGAGTCCAAAGCCACCTCTTGAGGTCCCTGTCCACTCTCCATGCAACACTCATGGGCCTGCATGCCACCAGAGGAGACAAGACAATGGAGATGGCTGCAATTATGCACAACTTCGACTAGCAGCGAAAGATACGCTGCCCGGTCGAGCTGTTGAGAGTGCGTGTTGCCGCAGAGCTTGGCAGTGACTTACGTTTTAGTTTTGTTTTGTTGAGGGGCAGATAGTGGACTAGAAAGATGGTTATCCCCAAACATTTACTCATGTGGCACAATGTGCGAGTAAACTGCAAGAGCCAAGTTTCAGCAAGACAACTGTTGTGGTAAGCAACACATCACCGACCTGACCGTCAGTTTAAATGCAAATGAAACTGCAGGACAAGTTTCGGACAAGCCGTCTTGTGAGCAGTTTTTGAGTGTAGCTTTCCTTTCCTGACCCCAAAAAAAAA
Source organism: Rhipicephalus microplus (assembly GCF_043290135.1). NCBI lineage: Eukaryota > Metazoa > Arthropoda > Arachnida > Ixodida > Ixodidae > Rhipicephalus > Rhipicephalus microplus. The sequence continues at coordinate 245,566,666 of NC_134702.1, forward strand.
ATTGCACGCAAATACAAAGTTGTTGTTAAATATAGTAGTATGCTTGTATAACATGTTCTTTTATAATCAGTAATTATGGAATACATAGCAGGCAATTTGTTACTTATGTGAAGTTTGAAAAAGCACATTTCAGTATTGTCCGCTTCACTGGCAGATTAAAATGAAGCGAACTCATGAATGCAGTTTTGCAGCAAGACAATGCACTGTTGCAGTCAAAGCAGCCAAAGAGCAAATAAGGAGGCAGGTATGCTCTCCCATCTACATGCTAGAAAGCTGTTGCACCCAGCCAACCAAGGCATCATGGAGCAACATCTCTCAGCATAAAACTGAATGCCGCCTCTTTTATTATGATTAGTCACACTACAACTATTGCTTATTGCTTGGCGAAAGCCTCTTTCATGCTCTGCCAAACAACCTGGTCTTGTGCTGGCTGCTTCCAAGTTGTACACGCAAGCTTCTAAACCTCATCTGTATGGTATAGCTGTTGTTTAAGCACACAAAGAAAGACTACAAAGGAACACAAGACAGGCCCTATACTATACATCTCATCTAACTAGCCCAAGTGTCAATTCTCTTGTAACCACATCTGTCCCCCCCCTTAACTTCCTCCCCCCCTTGTGCACTCGCCTTATTTTAGAATACAGCCTGAAGCCTTGAATGACTAGCAGTTATATTGTCTATACTTGACTAAGATGTCCTTCACTCATGTTTGTTCTCAGATCTACCCTATACTTTTCTTGTCTTCAAGGTTACACCTGTCATTCTCCTTTTGATTGCTCATTTTGTCGTCTTCAAGTGAGCCTTCTTTGCAAGCCTCCTGATTTTTGCTCATTCAGTATGTCATAGTAAAGTAAAGCTATTTTATCATTAAGTACTGTATTTAACTCTTCCAAACTTCAATATTGTCTTGGATGAAACGAATTAACATATATTATGAATAATCAGGTGTGCCGTTCAGTCGACTAGCCTCACAATAAACAGGACAAACGGCCATCTACCTAAGCTATACACCCACACACTGCGCCACCTGATCCATAAATAGCCGTATGCCCATGCTAACAGCTTCATTGTAATGAAATGTCTCGTATAAGGCCTGAAACGTCAATGCTTGTTCATTTTTACTTTTACCTTGGTGAGTGTATGTTTATTGCACAAATATGTTGTGAATGCATGTCAAATAACAAAAACATTTTCAATTATATTCTTAAATATTTATATTCTTAATTTTTAAACTTTAAGTGTTTAATTTATATTCTTAATATTAAAAATATTTTATGTCTCCACAAAAGACTTTTCTCACTTGCCCTGTGAAAGCTATATTGCTAGAAACTCCTTTACCGTCAATGTTCCTGTCCCCAACAGACCATGAGGAGATACAAAATAATATAATGTCTTCAAAGACAACTGCACTTGCAGACCCGATGAAATCAGAGCTAAACCATTAAAAGCTGTGAGTTCTCCCATTTCAGTTCCACTGACACGTATATGTAACACGATGATGTTGACTGGTAAATTTTCAAGCAAGATGAAAGAGGCCAGGGTCACTGCAATTCGTAAAGGAGGGTCATTTGACAATTCGAACAATTATAGGCCTATCTCTATATTTTCTATATTTTCGAAAATAGTGGAACACATTATCGATAAAAATATAATTAGTTTTTAAATGCACATAATATAATTGCTAAGGAGCAATATGGATTTTTTAAGAGCAAATCAGCGGAGACGACCCTCCAGGGGATTAAAGAAGTGATCCTTGAGAATATAGAAAAAAGAATCTTCACACTAGGGGTATTTTTAGACTTTAGAAAAGCCTTTGACTGAGTAGAACACGAGTTTCTTTTTTGGAAACTACCACTTTACAGTTTCCGTGGTGTGGTGCCGTCTTTATAATAAAGAACTATTTAACTGACAGTTCACAGAACACAATTATTAATAGCTTTATTTCTGAAACCTACCCTATAAAATATGAAGTACCTCAGAGGTCTATCTTTGGACTTGTTTGTTTTAATTTATATACATGACATTTTTAATAAAGAAGGATGCAAAAATATCGTATTATATGCAGATGACACAAATGTCTTTTTTTCTGAGATTAATTTGAATGACAATTTTATACAGGCTGTAGTGGAGCATACGCACTAACGTGTATGCGCCTTCCAAAGAGAAGGAAAAACCCCGTGCTCTGATTGCACGAGAACCTGGGCCGCCTTTTGCCAGACTTGTCGTACGGCCATTTTTCGTTGCGACATCGTTGCGACTTCTCCGGTTCAATAAACGTCATCACATTTGGTGGAGGCTGCTGAGATCCCCTAGCAGACCTGGAGCTCCGCTCTCGCAAGTTGCCCGAGAGACCACTGCAAAGCATGACTGACGCAGTCGCCAACCAGCCCATCCCAGCCCAGCCAGCACCACCGGCTGTCCCGTCTACCTGCCCCGGCGCTACTCGCCAACGGGACCCACCAATCTTCAGCGGCAGTGGCGAGCAAGACGTCGAGGACTGGCTCTCCTTGTACGAACGCGTAAGCGCCAGTAACAAGTGGGACAACGACTCTAAGCTCGCCTACGTTATATTTTACTTGGCAGACGTAGCTAAACTTTGGTTTACGAACCGCGAAACCGCCATCGCCAACTGATCTTCCTTTAAGACACTCGTCACTGAAGCGTTCGGCCGACCAGAGGTCCGCAAGCTCCGCGCTGACCAGCGCCTGCGCCTCCGAGCCCAGCAGCCTGGCGAGACGTTTACTAGTTACATAGAGGACGTGCTCGACCTCTGCAAGCGTGTGAATCCATCTATGCCCGAAGAAGAAAAAATTCGGCAGATTCTCAAGGGCATCGAGGATGGCGCATTCCAGATGTTGCTAGCGAAAAGCCCGAACACGGTGGCAATCCTCGTAAGCCTCTGCCAGAGCTTTGATGAATTGCGCCGTCAGCGTTCCATCGCCCGACAGAGTGTCCTACCGCCGGATTCGATCTCGGCCGTCACACTCACAAATGCCAACGTTTGCAAAGAAAGTCTGTCCAACCAGATCAAAGACTTCATCAGGGAGGAAGTCGCCCGACAGCTCTCCCTGCTGCCGCATAGCGACGCGCCCACCGCAAGCTTGCCTACGACACTGCAGCAGGCCATACGCACGGAAATTTGTGATGTCCTCCCTACAGTGCAGGCCCCTTACCCGTGCACTTCAGTAGCGCCTAATCTCTCAGCTGTCGGCTACGCACCACCTGCACCACCTTCACCTCTCAGCTACGCAGCTGTGGTCGCGCGGCCCCCACCGCATCCAGTCGCCTTATCAGCTCCACCTCCTCCGGCCTCGCCTCCAGTTTACAGGCCCTCACCTCGCTTTTTCCATCGATCTAATGAGTGGCGCACTCAAGACAATCGTCCTATCTGCTTCGCCTGTGGCATCGTTGGCCACATTGCACGCTTCTGCCGCCGTCGCCCCACACCTGCAAACGCATACTTCGGAACTCCTACCTACGCGCCGCAGCAGGCCACCGCATCTGCATATGAACAGAGGCACTCAGACTCGGATCGCCGCCCATCGACTGCTCGTTTCCCATCCCCTCGTCGCCGGTCGCCATCGCCTATGCGTCGTCGACCACCTCCCGAGGAGGGAAACTAATCAGTGCAGTTCCGGAGGCAAGAACTGCAACTTGTGCGCAATTCCCAAGGCCTCCGTTTTCGCCGAAAAATGTTGTTGATGTCGATGTTGAGGGAGTCGCCACATTAGCGTTAATTGATACCGGGGCCGCCGTTTCTGTGATGGACGTCAAATTTTGTCGGAAACTGAAGAAAGTGACCACATCTCTCTGTGGCATGGTGCTGTCCACGGCTAGCGCGCAACGCATTCATCCCTCGGCTCTGTGTACGGCGCGCGTCGTCATCCAAGATGTTTTGTACGTCGTACAGTTTTTTGTTCTGCCATCTTGCTCTCATGACCTTATCCTCGGTTGGGATTTCTTATCAGGTCATGAAGCTATCATCGATTGTTCCCGTGCCGAAGTGTCCCTTGTGCCAACATATGAATTTCCACCACCCGACCGGTCTCCTCGGCTCTGCAAACTCATCGCTGACGACGACATCACCTTGCCCCCGGAAGCTTCGGTCCCTGTAAGCCTTTCATGTGTGGCGCAACCCGACGCCACGGTGGTGTTTACGTTATCTCCTGTTTTTACTGAACGCAAGGGCATCGTTCTCCCATTTGCCGTTCTTACAATTGCATCTGGTTTAACCGTAATGCTGGTTACCAACCACTGCAACTACCCCATCAGCTTACTTCGTGGTGAAACGTTGGGATATGTGCAACCTGTCAACCATATCGATGATATTATTCTTCCCGACGAAACGCCATGTCACATTGCCGCAATAACTCATGCGTCTGAACCATCAAGTTTGTCAGCCTTCGACAATGCTATTGACGCAGACCTTCCCCTCTCGCATCGCCGCCAACTTGTTGCTCTCCTTAACAAGTTTCGCTCTTCTTTCGACTTTCAAGAACCTGCTTTGGGCCGCACCACGACTATCACTCATACTATTGACACCGGCTCACATTTGCCTCTGCGACAGCGTCCTTACCGCGTTTCCGCCGAAGAGCGCCGCGTCATTACGGAGCAAGTATACGACATGCTTAAACGTGGAGTGATACAGCCTTCTCAAAGCGCTTGGTCATCACCTGTCGTTCTGGTCAAGAAAAAAGATGGCACCGTTCGATTTTGCGTGGACTATCGCCGCTTAAACAAGATTACGAAGAAAGATGTCTACCCGCTACCACGAATAGACGATGCTCTTGACTGTTTCCAAGGCGCCGAGTACTTTACATCCTTGGATCTGCGTTCTGGGTATTGGCAGGTGCCAATGGCTGAATGTGATCGCCCTAAAACAGCCTTTGTAACGCCAGATGGTCTATATGAGTTCAAAGTGATGCCATTTGGGCTCTGCAACGCACCTGCCACATTTGAGCGCATGATCGATACCATCTTGCGTGCCCATAAGTGGAAAACTTGCTTGTGTTACCTGGACGACATCGTAGTCTTTTCGTCTGATTTCCCGACACATCTTGTTCGCCTCCACAAGATTCTGACGTGTCTAACTTCTGCGGGCCTACAACTTAACTCCAAAAAGTGCCACTTCGCAGCACGAAAACTAACCATCTTGGGACATGTCATCACAAGAGACAGTGTTCTTCCGGATCCCGATAAGCTTCGGGCTGTCGCTGACTTCCCGTTGCCCACATCACTGAAAGCTCTAAGAAGTTTCGTCGGTCTCTGCTCGTACTTTCGTCGCTTTGTGCCCAACTTCGCGTCCATCATCGCACCTCTAACAAGTCTGCTCTCCAACAGCAAAGGTATATCTGCATGGTCACCTGCATGTGACGACGCATTTCGCCAGCTGCGCCGCCTGCTGACCTCACCACCCATTCTTCGTCACTACGACCCCGCTGCTGCTACAGAAATTCACACCGATGCAAGTGGCATCGGTCTTGGTGCAGTTTTGGCACAACGGAAAGGCACCCAAGCCGAATACGTAGTCGCCTATGCAAGTCGCGCTCTCAAGAAGGCTGAATTGAATTACTCCGTGACAGAGAAGGAGTGTTTGGCCATAATCTGGGCCTTGACGAAGTTTCGCCCGTACCTTTACGGCCGCCCTTTCGACGTGGTAACAGACCACCACGCTCTATGTTGGCTGTCCACATTGAAAGACCCGTCCGGACGCCTTGGACGTTGGGCACTTCGATTGCAAGAATACGACATCCGTGTAGTATATCGTTCCGGTCGCAAGCATGCAGATGCCGATGCACTTTCGCGATCGCCTTTGACCCCAGATGTGGCTTCTCTGTCACCACTTTGTACCACCTTGTCACCAATAGACACCACTGACATGCTTTCGGAGCAGCGTAAAGATCCATACCTTGCATTGTTACTCGACTACCTTACCGATCCGTCGGCTGTCCCTTCCACGAGAGCGCTACGCCGACAAGCAGCCCACTTTTCCGTGCGAGACAGCATTCTGTACCGCCGCAACTACATGCCTGGTGGTCGGAAGTGGCTCCTTGCTGTCCCAACTCATATGCGCTCTGACATCTGCATGAATTTCCATGCAGACCCTCAAAGTGCTCACGCAGGTGTCCTGAAAACCTACGAAAGGCTGCGCCAACGATATTACTGGCGAGGAATGTATCGCTTTGTCCAGAAATACGTTCAGTCTTGCACCACTTGCCAACAGAACAAGACACCTCCGCGGCACCTTACTGGCATGTTACAGCCGCTCCCATGCCCGGCTCGCCCATTCGACCGCGTGGGTATCGATCTCTATGGTCCCCTCCCATATAGTCGCTCTGGAAACCGGTGGATTATTATCGGCGTTGATCATCTGACACGCTACGCTGAGACTGCAGCTCTACCAGCAGCGACCGCCCACAAAGTTGCACTCTTCATTCTCCGCAGCTTCAATCTCCGCCATGGGGTTCCACGGGAATTACTCAGTGATAGGGGTCGAGTGTTCCTGTCGGAGGTCATCCAAGCTATTCTCGCTGAATGCAACATCATCCACCGGAAATCTACCGCATACCATCCACAGACGAATGGTCTCACTGAACGGTTCAACCGCACACTTGGCGACATGCTGAGGATGTACACCTCCTCCGACCACACTAACTGGGACGCTGTCTTGCCTTTTGTTACCTTCGCTTACAACACCGCGACGCAAGCGACTACCGGTTTTTCCCCGTTCTTTCTGTTGTACGGCCGCGAACCATCCCACCCACTCGACACCATACTCCCGTACCGCCCTGATGTATCGGAGTGCTCCCCGCTTTCGGAAGTCACCAGATACGCTGAAGACTGCCGTCAGTTGGCTCGGTCTATGACAAGTGAGGCTCAAGGTCTACAAAAAACCCGGCATGATGACGCTCATCACATAGCGCCTACGTTTCGTACTGGCTCCCTCGTGTGGCTTTGGGTGCCCCCGCACGTTCCTGGCCTGTCCTCTAAACTTCTGGCCCGGTACCATGGTCCATACCGTGTCATTGACGCAACCTCACCAGTGAATTACATCGTCGAGCCCCTAACACAATCGCCAGATTTGCGCCGTCGAGGACGCGAGACCGTACACGTCGACCGTCTCAAGCCCTACTACGACCCTCTCATTGTGCCTACTCCCTGAGTCGCCAGGATGGCTACTCTTCAACCCGGGGGGTATTGTAGTGGAGCATACGCACTAACGTGTATGCGCCTTCCAAAGAGAAGGAAAAACCCCGTGCTCTGATTGCACGAGAACCTGGGCCGCCTTTTGCCAGACTTGTCGTACGGCCATTTTTCGTTGCGACATCGTTGCGACTTCTCCGGTTCAATAAACGTCATCACAAGGCTAATACATGGTTGGAAAAGCTTAACTTTAGGTTGGACGCAGTTAATTTCCTTCTCCTCGACTAGCATCTACACTAGCTAAGGAGAGAAGGTGTTCGGAGTTCGGAATGGACGCCCCTTGATGACCCGAGTGCCCGGTGGCAGCGCGACAGAAGAGCCGTAGTTCTTTGAAGAGCCGCTTTATTGCAGGCTTAGGCGTCTCTGCCCGAGACGTCTCCAAGCCCGAACCTCCACTTCCTTATTTCACATTCAAACACCCTCTTTTCAACCCTCGGTTGGCAAAGGGTTTCTACACAAGCCAATCACACGTGTGGGCTCGCATCGCCACAACCAATCGCAGAAACAATTTCATGACAGGCACTGCATTAGTAAAAATCACGTTACCAATTACAACATGAGAGGGGATAGGTTCTCCGCGTGTCACACTCTCTCCCATACCAGGCCGTGTATCGGCCGACCTCCGTCGGTAGCCCTTCTCGCGCTCGAGCTCCATTAGCTTTCTCACTAAACAGCTTCATAGAAGCCTCTGTAAACACGTACAGTACACCATCAGGCCCTGTGCGCTGACCAGGTGTGCATGCGACAGCGAGGCACCCTGTCATTTTAACAACACTCGGTAATGACGTATAGCAGGGGAGAATAAGCTCGTCTCCGTGCCGCAACCATGTCTCAGTCAGCCCAATGGTCGCGTCCCTGCGGCATTCTCAAAGGCACACGTGAATGCCAGCAATGATTTAAACTCAGACAACTGCACTTGATGTGATTCTTGCCAGACACGCTTTCGAGGAAGCTTTCCCCTTTTACTCCCAAACGGGGCGACCTTGACAGCTCCGCTCATGAATCGTGTGAATGAAGGAGTCTGCTTTCTTTCCCATGTGCGGGTCTTACGCGTTCATTTTCGCGGAACCGATTGGCATGGTTAGTTGACGGGTTAGGAACTCCGCTCTCTGCAGCGGGTGTATTAATTGTGCTACACACAACATGCCACTAATGACTGCCTCATACTCACTGCTACTAATAAACTTCAACTTAATATAAAGAAAACACAATTAGTCTTATTCGAAGCCAAGGGATTGGCATATAAACAAACCTCACCACTGCTATTTCAGGGAACACCTCTACAACAGAAATCAACCATCAGATTTCGAGGGGTAATATTTTGCGAGAGTCTCTCATGGACACCACATGTGGATTCATTAGGGAGGAATGTCTGTAAAGCAGACATCAACCATCAGATTTCTAGAGGAAATATTCGACGAGAATCTCTCATGGAAATCACATGTGTATTCATTAAAGAGTAATGTCTGTAAAGCAGACATCAACCATTAGATTTCTAGGGCTAATATTCCACGAGAATCTCTCATAGACACCACATGTGGATTCATTAAGAAGCAATGTCTGTAAAGCAATTGGGTTAGTAAATAAATTAAGGCACTTTCTACCCCCGAAGTGAAACGTCAGCTTTACTATGCACTCATACAGTCACGCCTCACATACTCCTCTCTGGTGTGGTCTACAACCACCGAGATAAGCTTAAATTCAATTTTAACATTGCAAAAGCGGGCAATACGGACAGTTGGAAACACCCCATACGCTTGAGTACAACTCCATACTTCAACTAATATAATATATGACTGATAAAGTACCTACTTAAAGTAATGTTGTCAGTGGAGGTAATGTGCCAATATACAACTAATAAGATGATTTTCGAGAAAAAATATCGCATCAAACACACTCTCTATGAACTACATACGAACAAGATTGTCAAGTCCCGATCACGCACAAACTACAGCTTGCAAAAATTGACAACATTATTACCACACATTTTAACTTAATACCCAAGTATAATAAACCTACTTCAAAGTAGAATTTCCTCAACTCAATTCAAAAAACAAGTTGAATAATTATTGTTTTCCGAGTTCAAGATGTAGTGCTGAGGTATGTACTGAACTGTTGTTATATGCTGCGCAATGTATATCGGGGAACAAATACTGCCACATTTGTACAACTGTCTTGTTGCTTTTAGTTTTCCTGTCGTGTTTTCTCCTCAAATATACAAGAACAGATTTTTTAATTTCTTATATTATACCATACAAGCACTATTACAGTTATGTTAAATTGTGAATAACATCACTCACTGTCACAACTGCTGTCTGGGTGATGCAGCCTAGTCAGGCACCTTTCGGGCCTTTTACGGCATCTCCTAATACAAAAGTAAATTGTCTTGAATAAATTCTTAATGAAATGAAAAATGAAAAGTCAGTAGGTAAAGTGCACTTGGGCTTCTGCACTCCAAAGCCAATTCCACAAGAAATGGGCCCAATTTTTTAAATATTGCTTTAATAAGATGTTCAAGGTGCTGTCACATCCTACCTGTAAAGTTCCAAAGATGCAGTTCAGATCCCAAATTGCAGCAGTTGGGAGTCTCTCCGCAAACTATATTTCTAAATTTTTGACAATTAATGACCTCAATAAGTGAACACAAAACATAAATCACATACTTATTACTAATCAAAATACCACTTTTCAAAGTAATCTTTGCTATTATTTCATTTTTCTGTCTCATTAAGCATTACAACCAATTCCTGCAGCAATCACTAAATGAGCAAATAGTTGAATCTTCTACAGATAAGGTGGCAAACAAAAAAGGAACCATAAGGATACAACTGCTTAAAGAGACAGTAAGGGCAAAACCATTATCCTCATATTGGTAAACTAGTCTTTCATGAGACAAAATTGCACATTTCCCGTGAGAACGATATTCAAGTGAGAAAATGCCCAAAGAGAAAACGGAGGTGGCAACGCCACTTTGAAATTTCCATACCAATCCACCGTGAGATCATAAACTTTGATGACGTCCCACCAGCGCTATATAATTCCTAATCGATAAATATAAAGTACAGTGTCCTCTGAAGAGGCCAATGACTTAACATATTAAATTTAAAAGTTCATTGGGCCATCGTCACTGAAGTATAAAAAATACTTTCAAACCATGATAAATGAGAAGCAATTAACAATGATGGCAAGGAAAGTAGTATAAGGGATGTTATTAGTATTAAATGTAATGCAAATGCGATGAAAGAAAAGTGGATGAAGACATGACTTGCTGCAGGCAGGAACTGCAGCCACGACCTTCAAATAACACGCCCCATGCTCTACAGAGCCACAGAGGCGATCATCCCCCCGTCCAGTTTATGGGGTATATACATTATAAATGCATTTAGATCTGGGTGTGTTGGTCAGTGCCGCTAGCAGCCATGATGGCGAGTGTAGCACACTCTTTTCCTGCCTGTCACGTGATCGTATTATGAGTTGGCAGCTGACAGATAATCGCTCACTTAATACTTGAAGGCATCATGTCTGCCACAATGAGATCCTCGCTACAAATGAAGGCAGGGAGTGGTGATTTAAGGGCTAGTTATACTTGATGAAGTCATCAGTGGAGATCTCTGCATGAAATACTTGCAATTAACTCTAACCTTGACTTACTTGTCTATTAGTAGAGCTTTGATGATGAATTAGTAAAGCTTTGATGGTAATGCTCATGTCATTAGAGTATTCAGGGTATGGCTTATTACATTACACTAATTAATCCTTTCCCTTCAGTGTCCAATTTGAAAACTGGTAGGTTGGTTGTGTCAGGTCTTGCGGTGCTAAGGCGACCATGGCTATACTGTGCCAAATGGAAAGTTTTTTAGACGTGCATGAAAAATTATAGGAACAGGTTCCAAAATCCTTGCTAGAAAATCTTAGAGTCGTTTAGTATTTGTATAGCTTCTAGGAATCTGATGAGTTCTTTTTGTTCTATTTCAGGGTTGTCTCGTATAAAAAACAGCAGGATAAAATGTTATTTTTTGATGGTATAGGGGCTGAAAAAAATTAGCCCTCATTCCTGCTCTAGTTTTGTAAAAAAAAATCAAAAGATGGTTTACAGTCAAGACTTCTCCACAACTCTGACAAGTCAGTTGTTGCTACTTTAAAAACTGCAAGGTCGAAATGAAGAAAAAAGCAAACAGACCAATTCAAATTTTATGACACAGTCAACACCAACTGACACATAGTTTCTTAAAGATTTCATATTGACACGTGTTTATATAAAAAAGAACGATGATAGGAATGTTCTGTAGATTCCAGCTAGTGAGTCAGGTGGTTTTTCGGGACGACAACGAAGCAGGCATCTTGCTGTACAGCTGATCCTGAATACGCTCTTTCTGCTGCTGTAAGCTGCTGTCATCTTTTGTTCGCGTTGCACTGCGACACTGGTGGAGGAGCTGGGCCAAGACGCTGCCCGATGCTTCACACTCCTAGTGGGAGCCGTTCATTCAGCCCGGACGTGCCTACTGCAACCCCTGTCCATCGATTCAGTCGTCGGCTACGAGGTGTTCCTCCAGACTGCAACCCCTCGCAGAAAACCTCTACCAGACATCTAGAAATGGCTAACACCAGCCTTCAGCCTGTACTTCTCGGCACCAGTCCTCCCGCTCCATCCCAGGTAACGTTTTTTCAATCGCTGGAGCCTAAACGCTTTGGTGGTGGCGCACACGAAGATGTAGAAGACTGGTTAGACCACTATGACCGTGTTGCGAAGATCAACCAGTGGTCGGCTCAGGAAAAGCTCGGCCGGGCCTACTTCTATCTCGATGACAGCGCTCGTACTTGGTACGAGAACAGAGAAGGCAACCTGTCCACATGGACCGACTCACCAGAAGATCGTTGAAACTTTTGCCAATGTCGCCAGACGTGACCGCGCCCACCAACTACTAGAGCTAAGGGTCCAAAAACCCAATGAAACGGTCGCAATGTTCGCCGAAGACATGACACATTTATTTCGGAGGGCTGACCCGCAGATGACCCAAGATAGGAAGTTGCGTTACCTCATGCGTGGCGTGAAAGAGCAGCTGTTCGCCGGACTTCTGCGCAATTCGCCAAGCACTGTAGAGAACTTCATCAAAGAATCGTCGTCTATCGAGCGGGCCCTTCACCAACACTGCCGACAATATGACAACTTGTGCAGCAGCCCCCAAATTCAGGCCGCCGCTGTGATGTTTGACAGTCATAGCTCCTTACGTGACATGATTAGAGAGATTGTTCGTAAAGAACTGCAAAGGCTGCGGACTCCGGTAGTGGATACACCCATGGCATCTGTCGCTCAAGTCGTCCGTGACGAAATCCGCCAAGCATTCTCGACAGCTGATCCTGCCTACGAACACCGTCCCATGACGTACGCCGCCGCCCTTCAAAGCTCCCCACCCGCTCCGCCTTCATACTACCCGCCACCTGCAACTGTTCTTTGGTCACCACCACAGGGGGAGACATCATGGCGCCCACCCATCCAGCCCCCATACGACCAGTCGTCTTCTGGCCTGCCATGGCCTTCGTCGCATGAGGAGTCATCACGGCAACCACAGCTTTGCCGAACAGACACCTGGCGCACTGTCGACAGGCGTCCACTCTGTTTCAACTGCGGAGGTGTAGGCCACATAGCCCGCTATTGCTGGCACCACGCCGATCTGTCTCGCCCTCTCAGGCCACGGTTTGACATTCGACATGCCAACGACTACGTATCCCGCCGTGGCGATGTCAGTTTTCCGGTACCTCGACCCCCATTCGACGGCCGCCGTAACAATGACGACGAGACTATAACTGATTACGAGCCGGTCTTCCAACATCGACCACGCTCTCCTTCTCCTGCCCAGTCACCTTCGTTGCAGCGCCGAACTTTTGCCGACACCAGAGGAGCGAGGTCACCCAGCCCACACCGGGGAAACTGAAGGTGGCGACCTCAGGGGGTAAGGTTGCAGGCTGTCAAGACGAAGAAAAAAAGCCCCCATTAGTCCCACCTCAGGACGCTGTAAAGCCGACAAGACGTAATACCGACGAAACTGTGACCCCAGGCCTTACCGTTCTTGTGGATGGACAGCAAGTCAAAGCTTTAGTCGACACCGGGGCTGACTTCTCTATTATCAGTGATGACCTTGCCGTACGCCTCAAAAAAGTAAAGACAGCGTGGACGAGACCTCACTTAATTAAGGACGGCAGGCGGCCAATTGCTGATGCCTGTCGGAATGTGCACAGCAAGGCTCGACATAGGTGGCTCTACTTTCGTGGCGACGTTCGTCGTTCTCGCTTCATGCTGTAAAGACCTGATTATCGGAATGGATTTCTTGAGAGAACATGGCGCTGTCATCAGCATCCCTGACAGTGTCATTACGTTTTTTCAACAACAGCCCTACTTTAGTCGATTGTTCAGAGCCGAGACATACGTCTTGTTCAGGGCCTTTGCGTCTGACGGATGTCGATGTGGTCGTCCCACCACGATCGTGTACGCTTGTTTCGGTGGCAGGGGATGAGCCGTTTGAGGGCGACGGTATTGCTGACCAAATAAGCTCGCTCATATTTAGCCACGGTATTTCAGTTGCTCGAGGTCTAGTCACTGTCACTGCTGGACGCACAAACTTGCTGCTCACTGACTACAGCACTGAGCGCCGACATCTCCCGAAGGGTGATGTCGGCGCTCGCTTACTTTGACACTACTGCAGAAATCCAAGGCAGTTTATCGGCGCTAGACGAAGCACCTCAAGAAGAATCAGTACCTAATCTTGACATTGGTACTACATTGTCAAGGGACGAACGAACGAGACTTCTTGAGCTGCTAGCTGGATTCCAGGACTGCTTTTCATTGACATCACGGGTCGGTCGAATGCCGCTAACAAAGCATCGAATAATTACCCACGACGCAGCAAGGCCTATACACCAGAATCTTTATCGCGTGGCTCCAAAAGAACGGGAAGTGATAAAGCAACAAGTCACTAAAATGCTTGAAGATGATGTGATTCAGCCATCACAGAGCCCGTGGGCATCGCCTGTAGTATTAGTTAAGAAAAGAACGGTACCCTGCGTTTTTGCGTGGATTACAGGAAGCTGAATCAAGTGACTAAGAAAGATGTGTATCCGCTTCCACGTATTGATGACTCCCTCGATAGGCTTCGAAACGCTCGCTACTTTTCTTCAATGGACCTCAGAAGTGGATATAGGCAGATCCAGGTAGACCCAAGAGATCGGGAAAAAACCGCTTTTGTGACGCCGGATGGTTTATATGAATTTAAAGTTCTACCCTTCGGTCTGTGCTCAGCGCCCGCTACTTTTCAAAGGCTCATGGACACTGTACTTTCAGGGTTAAAATGGACGACCTGTTTAGTTTATCTAGACGACGTCATAGTGTTTTCCCCAACTTTTGACGAGCATCCCAAGAAGCTAGAAGTTGTTTTACGAGCCATACGCTCCACAGGCCTCACATTGAAACCAGAGAAATGCCTCTTTTGTTTTGAAGAACTGCTTTTTCTTGGTCATGTCGTCAGCTGCACCGGCGTTCGGCCTGATCCCGAAAAACTTGCGGCCGTGGCACAGTTCCCAGTACCGTCTGATAAGAAAGCTGTCAGGCGCTTTCTGGGCCTATGCGCCTACTATCGCCGGTTCATTGCCGGCTTCGCACGGATTGCGTCGCCGTTAACTCGCCTCACTAGAGACGACGCCACCTTTGAGTGGAACCACGAACAGCAAGCAGCGTTCAATGACCTCCGCCAACGTCTTCAAACACCTCCAGTGCTTGCTCACTTCGAGGAGCAAGCGCCAACAATGCTTCACACTGACGCAAGCAAAGTAGGCCTCAGAGCTGTGCTTGTGCAGTGGCAAGAAGACACGGAACGAGTGATCGCCCAACGCAATCAGGACGCTAACACGCGCTGAGGCCAATTATTCAACAACTGAGAAAGAATGCCTCGCCGTGGTCTGGACAGTTATGAAATTTCGCCCGTATTTGTATGGCCGCCCTTTCAAAGTTATAAGTGACCATCATTTACTCAGTTGGTTGACTAATTTAAGAGATCCAACCGGCCGATTAGCACGGTGGAGTCTGAAGTTACAAAAGTTTGATATGACGGTCATACACAAGTCTGGGAAGCGCCATACGGACGCAGACTGCCTGTCTCGATCACCAGTACAGTCAGCTTCTCTTTTGACGACGACGATAGGGCCTTCCTTGGTGTTCTCGACGCGTCCACGATTGCCCAACAACAACGAAGTAACCCTGAATTGCTTGATTTGATTAACTACGTGGACGGACGTTCTTCGAGGGCACCTAGAGTCTTTGCAAGGACATTATCGTCGTTTTGCTTACGCAATGGCGTCCTCTACAAAAGAAACTTTTCATCCATCGGAGCTCCCTATTTGCTCGTTATTCCTGCACCCCTTCGAACTGAAGTGCTCCAAGCATGTCACAATGAGCAGACGTCTGGCCATTTAGGCTACACTCGCACATTGGCAAGAGTACAGCAGGGATACTACTGGCCACGACTCACAACAGCCGTCAAGCACCACATTCACACTTGCATCGATTGCCACCGACGCAAGTCACCTCTAAAGAGACCCGCCGGTCAGCTGCAAATAGTTCCGGTTCCACGTACACTGTTTGAACAGATAGGAATGGATATTTTGGGACCCCTTCCTACTTCTACTGCAGGGAATCGCTGGGTTATAGTCGCAACAGACTACCTAACCAGGTATGCCGAAACAAAAGCTATTCAAAAGAGCACCGCAGTGGAAGTGGCGAGATTTTTCATAGAAAATATTGTGCTACGCCACGGTGCCCCGACTATTGTGATCACAGACCGCGGAACAGCATTTACGGCAGCTCTTTTAGACCACGTCCTGATGCTTAGTGGAACAACTCGCCGTAAGACCACTGCGTACCACCCGCAAACGAATGGACTAACGGAGCACCTCAACAAGACGATTGAAGACATTCTGTCGATGTACGTGGATGTCCAACATTAGAATTGGGACGAAATTTTACCCTATATCATGTTTGCATACAATACGGCTAAACAAGAGATGACTCGCATGACTCCATTCAGCTTGGTTCACGGATGGGAGGTACGAACTATGCTGGATGCGATGTTGCCACATGAATGGGACGCTACCGACACAGGCGCTGACGTGTTCACTGAACGTGCGGAAGAAGCTAGGCAGCTCGCCCGCTTACGAATCCACCAGCGACAAGACTACGACGCAGGCCGCTACAATGCTCGCCATAGAACTGTAACGTACCAAATCGGTGACAGAATGTGGGTTTGGACACCCGTACGAAAACGTGGACTGTCCGAGAAGCTGCTAAAGACGATATTTCGGGCCATACCGAGTATCGCGCCAGCTAAGTGACGTCCCCTACGAGGTCGTCTCCGACAGTCCCTAATGCCCGAGGCGTCGCCAGCACCAGCCTGAACTTGTTCATGTAGTGCGTATGAAGCCGTATGTGAGTGACTGACTGCACGTTAAAAAAAAATACTGTGGGTCTGAATCAGCATCGGGGAATGCTCTTATAAGGAGGGGCAAGTGACAAGTGTTTATAGGAAAAAGAACGATGATAGGAATGTTTTGTAGATTCCAGCTAGTGGGTCAGGTGGTTTTTCGGGACGACAACGAAGCAGGCATCTTGCTGTACAGCTGATCCTGAATACGCTCTTTTCGCTGCCGTAAGCTGCTGTCACCTTTTGTTTGCGTTGCACTGCGACTATATTAATTCATTGAAGGCAGATTAGAAAGTGCGACAGTAAGTGTTAATCCAATTATTGAATTATAATTTAATGGGTCACTGAAGCTCATTTTTGAATGAGTTCACTCCAATAATAATCACAATAATAATAATAGTAATATTACTGTTACCTCAAGTATTATATCCCAAAACCACCATATGATCATGAGAGATGCCAGAGTGGAGGACTCTGAAAAATTTGACCATGTGGTGTTCTTCAACATGTGCTGACATTGCACACCACACAGGCCTCAACCACTTCGCCTCCACCGAAATGCGCGAGTTTACTCTGCCATACAAACCTCTTGTACACGGAGACAGCTCTGTGCAAGTGTGAAACTACAGAAGGAACCGAAACTAGCCATTAAAACACTCGGTAATTATCTTCCTGAATGCACTCATGCTTTAAAAGAATTGAAAGCTGGGCCAGCTGGTGACGGTGATTGAATACATTGAAACAGAGTGCAACCCCAACGCAGACCAAGAGATCTGTATTCACGGTATAAGCTTGTTTGCTTTATTTTTGCGTTAGAGTGGTCTCATAGGTGCGTGGATGATAGCATCCTTTTTTGTGATGTGCTTTCAACGAACATCACGTAGCGATTTTGTCCCCTTTTCTCTTTGTCCACACCAAGGTTGCATTGTGTTTCAAGGTGCAATCATGCTTACCACTACATTTCCTATGTTTTTGAAGGCTTGCTTTTTGTTTGACAAAAAAAAAAAAAAAGAAAACCCTACAGCTGCAAATTTACAGGTCAGTAACTCCTCAGAGATTCCAAGCAAGTACTGTAAGAACTTGAGCGAGCCCTATCCCCCTCTTCAGCACGTACAAATTATCCAAAAAATGGAGGAATTTTCCTTCATGAATAGCCCTAAAATTGAAAATGAAGGCAGCAAAATGGTTTTGTCTGCATCATAGAGTATTTATGATGAAATCTGAAAGTGTTAGTGCCCTTCGTGGCCATGACAGCGAGCATGCAATACCCTTTCTTTCCGCCAGATGATGGCACGCGCCATGTAAGCCCTCAACGAGCCGAGAGCTGACTAAAAAGCCCTCACATATTACATGAAGGCATCCGGTCTGCCACAACGTGGCCCTTGGTATCGATGAATGAAAGAAAGAAATTTTGATGGCTTGTTTTTGTGTAACACAACTTCATTGAAAAACAGTAGATCCCAGAAAGGTACAAGCAAAGTTAATTGTACTGTTTTATAGGTAATCTAATAAATTTGGTACAGATGTGAAGAAAGTAAGGCGGGCTAAAATATAACTTGCTCTTGGCGGGGATCGAACCTCCAACCAACAAGGTTTCGTATAAATACACTGTAGAAAACTCTGGTGCTAGAGTCTATGGGAGCTGGTGAAGTTATGGGAGCTGTAGTTTGTAAAGCCACTCCCGCTCGATCTCCTTCTTTGATGCAGCCCGCCAAATACTACTCTTCACTTGTGAGAGCGCTAGTTCCCTTTCCACCCATCGCTTCAGCTGTGGCGCTAGCTATCAGTGACACAGGTGTTTCTCCTAATGCTCCCTTCAGCTACAGTGCGCTATTTGTGCCAGTAGTTTTGTGTGTTTCTGACCAGCGCTTTGTCATGCTCTCATGAATAGGCTGCATCACTTTAGCTGGATTAGTGGCTGATGACTGAGTGATGAGTGCGGAGAGTCGGGCGGCTTGGTAAACATACACAACTTCGAAATCTTACCGCCAAAAAAATATGGAAACAAAAAAGAAGAGACGTACGTCTTTTCCTTTTGTCTCCGTATTTTGTGGCGCTAAGGTTTCGAAGCAATGACTGAGTGACACATATTAGTGCGAGAAATATGACGAACACAGGAAACTACTATCCCGGCCGTGCAGCTAAAGCCCATGTACTATGCGATGTCACTGCACATGAGATAACTCCAGATAGTTGAAAATATCTACTTCAGCATGGCTCATAATCATATTATGGTTTGGTGCGTAAAATCCCAGATATTATTATTATTAAGAACGATCAGCCTCGGTGGAACAGTGGCTAGGGTGCTTGGCTGCTGACCCCAAGGTCGCGGGTTCGATCCTGGCCGCAGCATTTAGATGAAGGCAAAAAGGCTTGAGGCTCGTGTGCTGTGTGATGGCAGTGCTCAGAACACCAGATGGTGCAAATTTCAGAAGGCCTCTACTACGGCGTTTCTCACAATCATATCGTGGTTTTGGGATGTAAAACCACACATAAGATCAAGAATGAAGAGTTGTACTTATATCGTTCATTCACTGCGATTTACTTCTCTACGGGCTAATTCAAGCCCAGCGAAATTCAAATTTGCGCCTGAATACGGACGAGAGTGCACTATATATGTAGATTGTGAGGTGTTTTGGAGACATGGGCACGCTGGCGAAAAACTACTGGAGCACGCCTAACGATATTTTCAGCAGCAAAAAACTACGTTGTCTAAAAAAAAGGAATGTATATGTATGACGTCAGACCAGTACCCTACATGAAGTGAAGCAATATCTGATATGCTTGCGGCAGGCGCATATCCAGAATGTTTTTCGGAGAGGGGGTGGGGGCTTAATTTTTGAGAGGGCATTCCCATCCAATGGTCATCTTTCCCTCTCTATGCCATGGCAGAAAAAAATGCTGAAGGGGAGCACAGGCTCGGTGTAGCGCTCCCTGTCTTGCGGTAATATGTCAAAGTCAATCATGTGTAACTAATTAGCCCGACAGTTGTTTATTTAAAGGTAGATAGTTCTCCGTACATGCACTCCATTAGATGCACACAGCAAGTTTGGCTGTCCAATTGAAGCAATTAAGGAAGCACAAGATTCTCATCTTCATCTCGCTCATACGACAACTCAACATTGCATCGATAATGTTAGTGGGAATAATTAAAACAAAGTGGCTCTGAATTCTTTGTCAACTAAATAGCTGAGGGTAATGTGTATTTTATTTATAAAGATACTGCACATATTTATTAGTTCGTCAGGACGCATTTATTTCGCCGACATATATTTGGGTATAATATGAATCGTACAATGATCAGTAATTATTATTTTTATAAAGGTATACTGAGCGTCTTTATGTGCGTGTAGTGACCTATGTATTTATTCCCGCTACATTTATGTAGGCATAATGTGAATCAGACAGTTATAAGTCAACATTTTTTGTAAAGAGTCACATATCGAGAATTTATCACTCAAATGTTGCAAGATGTGACAAACTTAGGACTTAGCGGAAAAGTGGTTTTCAAAAATGTCTGAGTATAATTTCTACCCAGATGCTTACACCCAGTTGGCGAGGAATAGACTCAGTAGCTTCTCCATAACAGCAGTATGGAAAAACAAAACAGCATCGCATGCTGACCCAACGACGGCAAGATACGACTGTCACAAAATAGGGAGGATGAGTGAGATTACACCTTCGCGGGACGCGGTGCAAGTGCCACTACTTCACCGTGAGCAGCGCCCTCACCCCCCGTCGTGGCCAGTCAGTCAACTTTTCCTTTCACACACGCTCTTTTGTTCGGAAAACGACTTGGCAGGCCGCACCAAGGGGAACATCGAGTGACCATGGCAAAGAAATGTTCTCTGCTCGATTTCAAGCTAGTCTTGTCTGCCCTTCACACTCCAACGATTCTGTCAATTATGTGGGTGGAACACCACTTTCACCACAGACACTACATGTGCCTAAAAAGGCGGCAATGAAGTCAAGGCACTAACGGTGACATTGTCCAATCAAGCTCTCTGCAATCAGTATGTTTGCTCGTGCAGAGACATCCCCAATAATGAATAATTGCTACCACGACTACACAAATTTGTTGCTCCACATACTTGTGTGGAAGTTTGTGCGAATGTGAGTCGGTGTAAGGCTGATAGTAGTATTGAAAGGTGAATAGATAGGACCATAGGTCGCCCCGCCGCGGTGGTCTAGTGGCTAAGGTAGTCAGCTGCTGACCCGTAGTTCGCGGGATCAAATCCCGGCTGTGGCGGCTGCATTTCCGATGAAGGCGGAAATGTTGTAGGTCTGTGTGCTCAGATTTGGGTGCACGTTAAAGAACCCCAGGTGGTCAAAATTTCCGGAGTCCTCCACTACGGCGTCTCTCATAATCACATGGTGGTTTTGGGACGTTAAACCCCACAAATCAATCAATCAATCAACCATAGGTCAGCAATAAAAGGTGGAGCTCACTCACTCACTCCAGAAATATATTTTGCACTTACACCTGACACAGACTTGCCAATGTTTCACTGAATGAGACTCACTTGAACTCACCAAAATATTACTCACCCAGGCTCAGACTCCTCGCCAAATCTGAGTCTGAACAAGTATGAGTAAGTCAACTCACGTGTGAGTTCGCCATTTTATGAGAATTAATTCGTGTCATCCACACTGCTTAGCCGTGACTCACGGGGAGCTGTGTTGAAGAGAGTGACGCAAGACTTGATCAGCTATGGCTACCTCTGTAAGTTCATAAAAACTTGAGAAAGGCCGACGGGGACAATGACGACAAACAGGTGTTTTCTCTACCGTAAGCACAAGGCATGAGCAAGTCACTCCCAAGCATATTCCGAGAGTACGAACCACAGGCCTGCCGCATTCCTTCAAGAAGACACAAACTCGTTCACAAATCAAAGAATTCATAATGAAATAATTGGATGCGCAAACCAATGGGACACAAGAGAAGAGACAAAGTGTCCCAATGGTTTGCGCATCCAATTATTTCATAATGAATTTGTACCAACTAGCCCGCCTGTCAGCCCTTCTGCAATCAAAGAATGCCTAGAAAAGGAAGGATACTCTGATGTCTGCAAAATTCCCTGCGGACTGCCAGGCGAGACAAGTAAATTTAAGAGAAGGCTGTAATGATGCAGCCAAAGGACACATAATTTCCAATGCCCTGGCAGAGCAACAGGAAGAAACTGGGCACTATTGACTGGCAATCAACTTCCATAAGCTACTACTAGCAAGATAAGTTGGGCATGGGGCCCACTCCCTGGGGCATATGCAAGTGAACTACGTTTTTCAACACATGTATAAACAAGACTGCCATGCATTCGATCACTGTAAACAAGGTACCCATATTGGGCACTGAAGTGTCACATCTATTGTTTTGTATTTTATTTTTGCTGGCAAGTGCATGCTTTCTTTGGCAATGCTCTTTCCTTGCCAAACGAGTTTTCGTCAGACCCTACACTTTAGGTTATCCTCTTTATGTACCAGTAATCTTGCTTACTGAAAACTTACTCTCAGTAAACTTGTACAGAATAGATTTAGCATTACCAATGCTTCTGTGAGGTTTGTTCAAGTGAGAACTCTACACAGAACCATCAAATATGAAAACATTGCACAGTTCGCACCTGGCCAGCTTGAGAAGAACCAGCTCTGAGAGAAATATGCTAGACTTGAAACTTAGTGAAAAACAATGAAATACTTGCTGCATCACAATATATCGACACACTAAGTAAACTTGCAGCCACCTACCTTCCAACATTTCTCCATGAACTGTGTTCGCATACAGTTTGAAGAAAAGGAGTTTGAGATGCAGTCATCAGGCACGTGGTTATGCACTAGTGAGCACATGGTTCACGCCATTAAGGTTATTAAAACTAGTGTGAATATGTGCATTTCAGGCATGAATCCAGCAAACACTATGCCTGGTTCTTTCACGACAAACCGGGGGTACTACAGCAATATGTAGAGTAATTAGTGGCTGAATTGATTCTTGTGAAGCCTAGGAGAACATATCTGTGCTACTTAAGTGAACAGTGAATATTAAATGACAGATAACTGCAGCTATGACAAAAACAGGGCCCATAAACATGTTGTTATTATACACCTTGATATTCACTATGGCGACAAAATGACGTTGAACTAGCCCTTCGGTTTCGAGTAAGTGCTTACAGCGAATCTTTCCCGTGTGCATTCGAAATGAAATGAGTGAATGGTGGCCACTGTGGGAACTAACACAATGCAGCTGTGTTTTCCGGTAAAAACCGAAACCAACAATATTATTCAAAGTAGTTCTAACGATAAAATTACACTGACATAAGAACACAGAGTAACACTGCTCGCTGCAATTTCCTCGAGAGGTCTGCAAAGGCTCGGAATTTCGGAACAAATGCACGTTTTAGTGCTGCTAGACCCCTCTCGGTTTACTTCAGCAAACAAGCACGCGAGGGGCTGCCAGCGGGACAGAGCCAGCTATTCGGAAAGCGTGGTCGCCTGGCGTGCACACGCACAATGCGGACGCCGATCGATGCAGAGGGATTCTTTGCGGAAAGGGGAAGAGCCCGCCCCATTGGCCCCGAAAGACGCAAGGATAGTAAACACATGGCGGCGCCAGATAGCAGCGGTGCTTACGCTACACCCGCACTTATCAAATGCCGCAACAAAATGCGACGTCAGCTGCTGGCCAGGATCGCAGAACGCGGAGTTCCCATGTGGCGATGCCGCACGAAAGAGAAACTGGAGTGGGACAGCGAACGAAAAACAAACGGAGCATCCACGCTTTTAGATTATTCGTAAGTCGTCTCGAGATACGGAAGGAACAGATTTCTGGTTATTTACGTCGAGCATTTCGTTGCAAAATCGAACGATGGCTTGCTCAGCGCTGGAGATACTGAGAGGGAAAACATTTGCACTCATAACGACAGGTAGAAATTGGGAAAGAAACAGTATTCGGACGTCATGTAAAAGCAATAACTCCTTTGAAGAAAACGTGGAATGCACATTACGTAAAACGTCGACATCGCTGCGGCACTACTCGCAGCGACTCCTAAGGTCTCCCAGGCGCGGCCGAAATAAAGCGAGGGCATACCCGAAAAGACAACAGTACGCTCTTACCTAGCACGGTTCCTGAGAAGGCAGATTCCTGAAGTATCCGCCGGAAAAGGGTTTTCCCAGGGGGACAAATAAAACCGCACACAATTTTTAAATGGCCGACGCAACGCTGGCAGGCACCAGAAGCCGGCCGAGCTGCGAGAGGAGGAAAATTCGGAAGAGAACCGGGCGATGGCGATTCCGCTGGCTGGGCGCTTACCCTTGTTTCGCTTTCGCCTCGGTCAGGCACGCGAAGGAGAGCGCGAAACCAATCCATACAGTAGCACGGCCGCTAGATGTGGGGACCATGACCGTAGTATCATTTTAGTGGTATCCCGGTCGCGCCCGACGACAGCAGCCGTTTGTTAACGCTAGTGTTGCAACACCCCGCGAGGCTGCGACTGAGCTCTTGCCCCGAGTCTTGGGAAATAGAAATCATTGTTCAGCTCCAAAAAGTTACCTGCCAACGCAGAGCGGAAAAACGCGCTGCGGCAAGAAAGATTGAACTACGCATTTTAAATGTAGATCACGATAGCGTAACCCCACTCTGAGCGTAACCGGGTCCCGTGCGCATGGCGTGCCGTAAGGCAAACGACTGAGTGTCTCAAGAGGGTTAGCAGCTAGCATAGAGTTCATACAATAATTGTAATAATTGTATGAAACTCTATGGCAGCTAGCGATTCCGCCGAAGGCTAGCGGGGCCGTCTGAATGAGTTTTTAGGGGCGAAGCTCCCGTCCTCGGACTCCTGCGACCGTGGCCATCTTTCTATCTTCTCTTTACTTCCGTCGTTTGCTGTCATTCGCTGTCCCTGCGCCTCACTTTCTCCTTCCTCTATCTATTATTTACCTTTTAATCCTATCTTTTTAATCCCTCCCTACCAGCAGTGGCCGATGACCGATAATTGGAAAGAGTTTGGATACCCATCGGCTGCCATTAACATTGGCCATTGCCCGGATGCGAGTTTACAAAGGCGAGCAGATAGACCCACCCGCAATGCACTGCGCCAGGCGCTTTTACGAGGTTCTCGGAAGCTGCGCGCTCATTGGTTCGTGCGTGATGCCGTCAGCAAACATGGCTGCGCCCATAACGATGCCGCAGGCAGCTGCCAGGCAACGGACAGCGTGACAGAAAAGGGCACGGCCTACAAGCAAAATATGGGCTAGGTGGTAGTGAAAGCCTCTAATCTTTTTTAAAACTGTGCGCTTCTCTTAGTTGTTGGCCCTTCTCAGTAATTAGAACACAACAATAGTTTTGGAAAATACCTGTGATATTTAACATGGGGGCTAAAGGCTTTCTGACACATACCATGTTTGCCGGCCAATGCTCACAGAATTAGCCTGTTCATCAAGCCTACTTTCTTTTGTGTATTATATACTATCAACGAAAATTTGTGGCCTGTGAACACGTACAAGCAGTAAAAAAGTGAAGCGGTTAGAGCGGATGTATCCGTTTCTTTTGAGCGCTTTCTCGTGAATCCTTACCCCCATCCCTCGTGAGCTACTGTTGAGGTGTCGCACTATGATCCAGAAAGTTACGGGGCTCACCTTACTCTTTAAGAATCACATAAAGGGCGATGCTCCTAGAGCGTAGGTCTGTTCATCCCTTGTATGTACTTGACCGCCTATAGCTCCGTCTTTGCAAATTGCCCACTACTTCGTCCTTGCTAACATCCCACTACGCCCCATCACTGATCCACCACTTCACCGGTCACGAAGCAAATACTGTTGAGAAGTAGCCAATATGAAATGCAAGATGGTCGTGTACTTGTATCCAGGTGCGCGTTAAAGAACCACAGATTGTCCCACTGTGTCCATCCCTTTGTGTGTACGTAACCGCTTATAGTTCAACCTTAGTATAGTTCCACCTGAGCAAACTGCCCACTACTTCATGCTGGCAAACATCCCACTATGCCCCATCACCGATCCACCACTTCACCGACCATAAAGTCGTTATTTCTTTTTTTATTCGGAACAATACCCGCAGCACCATCTTAGGCTTTATTTGGGGGGGGGGGGGGGGGCGGGGGCACAATACCTCATAGAATGAATCCGCAGTCTTGAGGCCATCTAAATCGGCTGGTAACATATTCCATTCGACAATGGCTTGCGGAAAAAAAAAAGAAGGCTTAATCAGTTCTGGGGTTGTATGACCGTACTTTAAATTTGTGGTCACGACGAGAGGATTGGTCATGTGCTGGTTTTAAATATTCTGAAGAATTAATGGCTGTTTTCTAGTTAAACATTGAATAAAATAGTTTCAATTTTAGATTACGTCTTCGATTCGCAAGTATTGTCAATTAAATTCTCTTTTCATACGTTAGAAGCTTTCAGCTCGGTCATATTTTCTTAAAACAAATCTTGCTGCTGTCGACTAAATGCGCTCTAGTGCACGTATATGTACTTTGTGAAACTGATCCCTCACAGGACAGGCGTATTCCAGCATTGGTCTGACATAGACATAATATGCGGCCTGTTTAACCTCCTTGGTTATATGTTTAAATTTTTTTTGTAGTAAGCCTAGGGCTTTTCCAGCTGTACCGAGAACACTGCCAATGTGTTCAGACAATCCCCCATCCTCAGAAAACTTGACACCCAAGTACTTATATGTGTGTTCACTTTTAATAACTTCATTGTTTAAGATGTACTGATTTGTGAACCTGTTGACCATTTTAGTAAAACTGACGTGAACGCATTTATTAGTGTTTAGTACCATGTCAATATTTTTACACCGTACATCCACGTGATTAAGGTCATCTTGAAGCTGAATGGAATCCGTTTGGTTGGTCAGTTCAGTATACAACACACAGTCATCAGCAAGCATTCTAATACGACACTTAATTGTATCCAAAATATCATTAATAAACACAAGAAACAGAAAGGGGAACGGAAGCGACGTATATCTACCTATTACGAATAATAGATTTCATTGTATAATGGAGTTCATTTGGAGTTCGGCAGCACCGCAGAGAAGCGACAAAAGAGCTAAAAATTTTACTGCAATCTTGCAGGAAAGTACCGTGCCTGGGGCTGACCCAAACGGAAGGCGCCGTGCGCATCCTCCCGAACTGGTTGCAATATCAACTGTGTAAAAGGATTACCACTAGTCATCGACACGTGCCTGAGGAGTCTCCGAGAGGTGGCGCGGCTGCTCACATCGTCGGCTACAAATACCGCATCGTCGGCGGCCTCGCATCAGTTCGGCAGCAGCGGAAAGAAGCGACAAAAGGGCTAAAAATTTCACTGCAATCTTGCAGGTAAGAACTGTTGAAAGTTCTACATGTAATAGTTTAGATCTAGAATCGAGCTGCTGCCGAGCATTCTGCGTTATGTTTATACGTGCTACCTTTGAACCTGAGTGACTTGCACGTGAACTGATCTCAATTTTGAATCTGTAGAAATGAGTAAGGATCGGAGGGACAGGGATAAAGAAAGTGAGTTTGCTGCCACTTTGGATGATTTCAAACGAGAGCTGCGTATCGAATTGAGAAGGTTGAAACAATCACTTCACTACTGCAGTGACACCTGCGATGAAGTGAAAGAACTGACTAAGAAATAAAGGAACTTCGCACTGAGATGAAGGACATTACTAGCCATGAATAAAAAAAACTAGAAGCAGAAAATAAGCAATTAAAACTTCAGATTCAAGAAATGGAACAATATCAAAGGGGCAGCAATCTCGAGATAAAGGGTGTGTCGCACGAGCTTGACCCGTTGACTGCCTTACATAGGATATGCCAATTTTTGAGTGTGAAAGTTCGTGAAGACGATATTGATGTATGTCATCACGTGCCTACTAAGGACCCAGAAAAAAAGAACATCGTTGTACGCTTTGTAAGACGCTCTGTGAAGGAGAAAGTACTTAAGAAAGCTAAAAAGTGAGAATTTCCGGAAAGGATATTGGCCAGAGAGGCACAAAAATACCAATATATGTCAATGAACATTTATCTCGACAGAACAAGCAGTTGCTTGCCGCTACACTCACTAAAAAGCATGAACTCGGTTGGAAATTCGTATGGACAGCCGGAGGAAAGGTACTTTCCCGGAAAGATGAGCACAGTGAGGTCATGTGAATTGTGAGTCAAGATGACATCGCAAAGATGGTTTAAGAATTATAAGATCACCAAAAAAAATGGTCATGGATGGTTGCGTGGTACAATCACCGCAAACATATAAGGCGACTCACGAGGCACTGCAAACGGGCTTCTCATTCTTTCATTTGAACACAATAATAGTTAGAAACAAACATGGTAGCTTGCAGACATACTTGGAATCACTAGGAACTCAGTTCGACGCTGTTGTATTTTTTGAAACCTGGCTCACGAAAAAATGATACTGCTCCCGTTCTTGGTGCTTACACGTGCGAACGACTCGACAGATTAGAAGGGGCGGTGGTTTGGCAATATACCTCAAAGAAGGTTACAGCTATGACGTTATAGATGATTACACTGTTTCAAATACCAACATAGAATGCCTTACGCTTTGCACAACACAATTTCAGATAGCTGCTATTTATAGGCGACCAACTGGCTTAAAGCGTTATTTTTTCAACTACATGGAAAATTTCCTGAACTTTTTTGCATCTCAAAGCACTCCTTTCTTTATCGTAGGCGATATAAACATTAACACAATGAGTGATGAAACATATGCTACTGATTTCAAGAATTTAATTGATGGTTATGACTCGCAAAACATCATTGACGTGCCAACACACATAGGGGTAAACAGTACAAGCTGCATAGACGTCTGCGTTAACAATGTAAAAAGAGAGCAACTCAGCTCAAGCGTGATTACCTGTGACATAAGTGATCACCTACCACAGTATTGCGTCATGACTAAAGCTTTCTCGAAGAAAACTAAAATCGCTAAGTTGTTCAGGCAAATAAACAGTAGATCTATCGATGCTTTCCGTGAATTGATTCAGTCTACTCAGTGGTCCAGTGTATGTTTACAGAGCGATCCAAACACAGCATACGACATGTTTTCGTTTGAATTCAAACGCTGCTATGACAATTCATTCCCTCTAAAGCTTTGCAAGACACCAAAAGGGGCGATAAGAAAACCTTGGGTTACTCATGCTCTACACCACAGAACAAAAGAGAAAAATAAAATGTATCACGCTTTTGTGGTTTGTAGAAACACTTAACTTTTTTAAGAGTACAAGAAGGTGCGAAACAAGCTTAACTCAGACCAAAAAAAGGCAAATGATAAATTCTATCAAAATGTATTAGCGCATTGCCAAACAAATACGAAGAAAGTGTGGCGATCGGTCAATGAAATCACCGGGAGGATTACAACACCAAGGGTTCTTCAAGAAATACTCATTAACGGTCGCGTCATAACAGGTGAAGTTTTGGTTGACACAGTAAATGAATATTTCGTGAATGCAAGAAAGCATGTTAATGCAAATGTAGATAGTGAGTTGTCATTGCAGGCTATTAATCCTTTATCAAACACTATATTTTTGAGGCAGTTACTACGCCAGAGGTGGAACTACTGCTCAGCAACCTGTTAAATGACGTCTCAGCGGGATACGATGAAATAACAGTGGAACCAGTCAAGTATGTCGCTAGTGTCATAGCACCGATTCTGGCTTACATAATGAACTTGATGTTTTAAAAAGGCATATTTTCAGATTGCTTAAAGATTGCAAGGGTGACTCCGACCTACAAAGGAGGCAATAAAAATCAGGTTGCCAGTTATAGATTTATTTCAGTGTTACCACTATTTTCAAAAATGTTTGAATGGGCCATAAACGAGAGACTGACGAAGGTTCTACACAAATACAACATCAGATCTAGCTCCCAGTATGGGTTTTTAAAAGAAAAATCCACAGAGCAGGCACTGCTTTATGTAAAAGAAAAAAATTATTGAAGCAATTGAGCAAAATATTACACCATATTATTTTTTTTACACTTACGAAAGGCCTTAGATTCTGTCCACCACGAAGTGCTGTTGTTGAAGCTTCAACACTACGGGATAAGGGGCATTCCACTAGAACTCATGACAGATTATTTACGTCATCGATGCCAATTCACAGCAATAAATAACGTTTAATCTAGTCGATTGAATGTCAGAACTGGAGTACCATAAGGCTCGATACTCGGGCCAACGTTATTCCTGCTGTATATCAATGACTTAGCGGGTATAGGTATTAAAGAAGACATCGTAATGTATGCAGATGACACCAACGTATTTTTTACCGCAAAAAAAAATGAACCTGCTAGAAACCATGAAAAACTCCTATCTAGAAGAATTAACCATATGGCTTCATCATAATAAGTTACAGTTAAATGCGAAGACGTAGTACATATTATTTGCATCACCAAATAAGCGGAATGTTGGGGACATAGTAATTAAATATGGATCCACACAAGTTACACGAACAAAGGAACAGAAATCTTTAGGAATCTGGTTCCAAAAAACATGAGATGGAATACACACATTTCACACTTGACAGCAGACATAGCCAAAACCAATGGTTGCATTCGGAGAATTAGTTCTTTATTACCACTGTGTTTAAATAGACAACTTAACTATTCATTAGTGTATTCAAAATTGACATACGGCACTCTAGTTTGGGGAACAACTACGGACACCAATTACAATAGGTTGTTAGTTTTACAAGAAAGGGTGCTGCGTATATTTGACAATTATATAAGAGACATACGCGACTTACGCACACGAAAACTGTTCATAAAGCCCAGCATATTGAAGCCCAACCAGATATACTTGTTTAATTTAATGAAGTATATACACAATAATAATGTCTTTAAAGAAAACAGTTATACTGAAACAGACAGATATAAGTTCAGGAATATTCAGCGTCGATTGTCTAAAGTGAGGACGAATTACGGAAAGCAGACATTACATCATCAAATTGCATATTTCCTGAAACAAATACAAAAACATTATCTGCTGGGCTGATTCCGCAAAAAAAATGAAACATAAATTCAAGACACATCTCATTACCACCGAAGTCGGTGATTAACTGCTTGTATACTATTTTTAGCTGCTCTCTATTTGCTTTGAGTAAATTCATATGTGTTCTACGTTTCTGTAATTTTTCCTGTAAACATTGTGGTTTTGTAGCATTGTATTTATGTACCACTGTACAATCACTACTGTCGTACCATTTCATTCCCGCTCCTTTATGTACATAATTTATTTTTTTACATGTGTGATTTTTGGCGTTACTGTTTGCTTTATGTATTGTGTACCTGCTCCGAACTCCGGGTGGCAGAGGCCACCATCAGGCGATCAAAGCCTTTAGCCACTGTCTCCTCAGGGTATACCTGAAATAAAGCTGAATTGAATTGAATTGAAATATATGTAGTGTCTTGGATGATTGTCACGGACGGCCATTTTTGGCGACACCGCGTCACGGCAATTAACGGGCGCCGTACTCCCCGACTGACCATGCATGAGAACGGCGGCGCATGAAAGAGAGCCGAGAAGTGCAAAATGGGGTGCTCTTCTTAGAACGTCGCCGCCGACGGTTAATCCTTTTGTAACTGTGGCGGCGTCTGCAAGGTCGTAGAAGGCCGCGGTATACCCCGAACAAGGATTAGACTACGAGACACACCGGCTGAGAGCCAAACGTTTGACCGTTCCCACGGGGAAAAGCGTGGGAAACGCTCTGGTGGCCAAGCCGTATGACAACAACCCGACAGGTTGTCACTCTCGCTAGTTGCGGCCCCTCTCCCAATTAAAAAAGGGGTGGGGTCAAAATATTTTTGGGGCGGAGTTTCCCCTCAATTAAGCGCGCATGATTGGACCCAGGTAGAGGTCTCTTGTCCCCAAGGAAGAGAGCGAGGAGACACGAGGGGGATTTAAGCGCAGGATTTTGCCTTGCTAGGCAGACTAGTCGCTGACCAACATGGTGTAGAAACAGATCAACAAGCATCTCTTCTAGAAGTTTTTAGTGTGGCTCTGTATCGGCTGGCCACCTAAACTTAGCCGTTCGTCTAGTTGTGACGCGATATTAACGTCTGCAACGTAGACATCGGGACTTCGCCTCGAGTTAGCTCAACCTGCTCGAAGTCACCTGCAAGCACTAGCCTCCCGGAGCCACCAGCGTTGCAACACCACCGACATCGCAGTCGTGCCAGAACTCTCTTCGACTTCTCGCATCTGATCGTCGGGGACACAACGCTGCCGGTCATCACACGTATGCCTTCACCTGTTTATATCTTCGAACTTTCTCCTCCATCGTTCTATTCTTGTTAGTTGTGTAGTTTGTAATAGTTCTCTCTCGTAAGCTGATTTATTGTTTCTGTTATATATTTATTTAGTTGTATCAAGTGTCGATGTATTTCGTTAGTTGTATTAGATCCCGTGTTGCTGCAATATCACTAATGTTTGTTTTGTTTTCCCACGTCTCTGATCTCTTCACTGTCTCTGCTTGCGTACGGAACGAACCAACCTGCTGTCATTCCCGTCGCCGACTTCGCGCTGGCGACGCTAGAGTGGCAGCTTGTAACAAAACTGGCGTCCGCGAGACAGGACGTTCCGTACAAGAGTAAGACAGTGAGGGGTGAACGAGAACCGTGCGGACAGCGTGGTGATAGAGCCGCACAGTTGAAGCGGTTGCATCCTGCAATGATTGCGCTGTATTTATAGTGGCATTATAGTGACAGTTGCAGTATGGAGTGTATGAATTTTGATAAGTGGATCGCGTACGGTAAACAGTTAGGCCTCGAGGGCGCCGAACTGAGACAATGGGTTAAGGAACAGCAGGAACAGGCGCAAGCCAGAGAAGAGCGGGCACGGGCCCGGGAGAAAAGGGAAAAAGAAAGGGAGAGAGAACGCGAAGAAAGGGCGAAAGAACGAGAAGCGGCAAGGGGAGAAAGGGAGAGAGAGCGCAAAGAAAGGGCGAAAGAACGAGAAGCGGCAAGGGAAGCCGGAGAACGGGAAGTGCAGTTACTGCAATTAAAGGATCGCCTCAGTGAGGGTAGCAGGGTTAGCCGATCCAGCAGTGAGCACGGCGATGCCGGCGAGAAACTGTCATTTGAGCGAGACACATGGTGTCAAGGGCTACTCCCGGTTCTGCCAGTCAGCAGAACGCGAACAACGAGGTAGTTAAGGCAGAGATGCTCCGGATATTCGGAACGTCTGTCTGGACAAAAGAAGAGCAGCTCAGACAAGAGTCTGAAAGAAAGCGCGAAACAGAAAGACAACAGTCTGAAAGCGAGGCGCGTCGGAAAGCGATGAACGTTAAAGTGTGGCAGGAAGCGCTAGAACCAGAGATCGCACCAGAAAAGGGCCCGCGTATTCTAGAATGCATCAAGGTAGAGTATGCTGAGAACGAGGCCTTGGCCGGTCTGGAGGTAGAGACGATGTCGAAAGACGCTCCTTGCGTGGATGAGGAGAGTGCCAGCAGCCCTAAAGGGCCCAGTGAGATGCTGGAAACCTCCTTCGTGCCTCAAGAGTACGTTTCGACATCGTCAGATGTAGGCATGATTAGCACAGTGGCGAATCAGAGCGAGGACGCGACGGTTCAGGAATTCAGCGATGCCGTCGGAGAAGGCCCAGTTAATGGCTTCATCAATGTTGACAAAGCTAATTTGGCCCGACAGTCCGTCGTGACGCAGAGTTCAAAAAACGTTATCGGGCGGGAAGACCTAACACCAGCTCCAACGAGCTTCCCAACTTTTGAGGTCCCGAAACGACATGATGGTGACATCGAGGGAAAGGAGGTACACAAACATCGCCGAAAAAAAAAAAAGAAGAGGAAGCGTACCACACTGCGTGAGCCTAGGGCTGGTCCCACTCCGTCCCGACAGAGACGAAAGGCTAGGCCGTTAATCCGTTTCAAGAAACGTCAATGGTGGCGTTCATGGAGGCACAAGCGGCGAGCCAGGTGTGGAGGGGGAAAGAGATGTGCGTCACCCGAACGAAACGCGCGGTTCATTTCGAAGACTTCGTAAAAGCGGCCTTGCCCGAATGTTCAAAGTCGAAAAGGCACAACGGCTAAGTACTGCGTGGGGGTGACCACAAAGACACTATTACCCAGGCTTCCCCCCTGTTTCTGGCGTCCCTTGCGCATTCCTGAGGGGAGCCGGCCGAAATGCAGAATGAGGCGTGACAGCAGGACACAGCCTGGCGTTCGTGCTTTTTGTAACCTCTGGCGTGCTCGAAAGCCGCCGGGAACACGACCCCATCGTGTGCGATTCAAGCGAATCTAATTGAGAAAAGGAGGGCGGTCAGTTTGAAGAATTGTTGCACGTGCGTGCTAAGTATGGTTACTTAGTGTTGCTTTGCAGATGCAGACTTCAGTCATAATTTTTGCAAGTTACGTGATGCGGTGTAAATTGTTCAGAAGGAAAACCGCCGAGCCAAAGGCTGCAAGTTAGCCTCGAATTAGTTCAATCATGAGTGCGAAAATTTGCATAGGATAAAAACCGAGAAAATGTGTCATTTTTCTAGTTTCTTCAAAGGTTTAGTGTGGCATCGTATGCCTCCACTGCCATGGGGATGTGGCATGAATGAGCATTTGAGGAAGATGTTAACATAAACCGAATGATTTCGTAAATTGATTAAGATTGGCGTGACCCTGTACAGTTGTCGTTGCGCGCATTGAGAATTGAGGTCTATCAGCATGTTATTTTTTTCCTTTCGTCGGTTGTTTTCTGTTTGTATGTGCGTATTTCATTGTATAAGAAGTTTATTTTGAGTTATTTTCTTTTTGCTTGGTGCATTGGTTGTTTTTACTTGCTGTAATACACATTAAAGGATTGCACTACAGTAGAGGAGCGCACCGGTTCCGTTTTGTTTCGTAGTATACATTCGTGCAGTGTATTCTGCATTGATGGCTGCCGTACACGGCTATTTCATCTTCTTGTTTGTATTGCGCCTTGATATTGTTGCGTGTAACTGAAGCTGGTACTCTAACAATTTGCTTGTTTTTTTCTTTTGTTGTTACTTTGATGCACTCTGCCTAGTTATGTTGTGTATGAGAGGGACAGCCCTCATGTCTCCCTTGTTGGTGGTGTTTTGTTCCTTGTTGTCGAAAAAATTCCCCTCCGTGTGAACAAATGTTATGAATAACATTCTGAAAGTGGGGGGCCATGTCACGGACGGCCATTTTTGGCGACACCGCGTCACGGCAATTAACGAGCGCCGTACTCCCCGACTGACCATGCATGAGAACGGCGGCGCATGAAAGGGAGCCGAGAAGTGCAAAATGGGGTGCTCTTCTTAGAACGTCGCCGCCGACGGTTAATCCTTTTGTAACTGTGGCGGCGTCTGCAAGGTCGTAGAAGGCCGCGGTATACCCCGAACAAGGATTAGACTACGAGACACACCGGCTGAGAGCCAAACGTTTGACCATTCCCACGGGGAAAAGCGTGGGAAACGCTCTGGTGGCCAAGCCGTATGACAACAACCCGACAGGTTGTCACTCTCGCTAGTTGCGGCCCCTCTCCCAATTAAAAAAGGGGTGGGGTCAAAATATTTTTGGGGCGGAGTTTCCCCTCAATTAAGCGCGCATGATTGGACCCAGGTAGAGGTCTCTTGTCCCCAAGGAAGAGAGCGAGGAGACACGAGGGGGATTTAAGCGCAGGATTTTGCCCTGCTAGGCAGACTATAGTCGCTGACCAACATGGTGTAGAAACAGATCAACAAGCATCTCTTCTAGAAGTTTTTAGTGTGGCTCTGTATGGGCTGGCCACCTAAACTTAGCCGTTCGTCTAGTTATGACGCGATATTAACGTCTGCAACGTAGACATCGGGACTTCGCCTCGAGTTAGCTCAACCTGCTCGAAGTCACCTGCAAGCACTAGCCTCCCGGAGCCACCAGCGTGGCAACACCACCGACATCGCAGTCGTGCCAGAACTCTCTTCGACTTCTCGCATCCGATCGTCGGGGACACAACGCTGCCGGTCATCACACGTATGCCTTCACCTGTTTATATCTTCGAACTTTCTCCTCCATCGTTCTATTCTTGTTAGTTGTGTAGTTTGTAATAGTTCTCTCTCGTAAGCTGATTTATTGTTTCTGTTATATATTTCTTTAGTTGTATCAAGTGCCGATGTATTTTGTTAGTTGTATCGAAGTGTTGTATTAGATCCCGTGTTGCTGCAATATCACTAAAGTTTGTTTTGTTTTCCCACGTCTCTGATCTCTTCACTGTCTCTGCTTGTTACGGAACGAACCAACCTGCTGTCATTCCCGTCGCCGACTTCGCGCTGGCGACGCTAGAGTCGCAGCTTGTAACAATGATAAAGGGGGCGATATTCGCAGACTGTTCAAGGCTTAGCGATGAAACCCTCCAGCGCTTCGCCCCACTCATCATCATTCTCTTCGTGTATACGCTGTGATTTTTTTTTCATTTTGTACCTGTTTTGTTCCTTCTTTCTGCTTTTCCTATAGTTTGTCATTTTTTTTCTGCTTGCTTGAGCCTATGTTTTGGCTTGTACGGGGCGTGGTTGGTCATTACACCGCTGGTTAATCTAATGGGTAAAAAGTTCGAACTGGAAATTTGGATCAAGGAAAAAAAAATATTCACTCGTCTAGGGAATATGAACTTGCACAATCATAAATTTACGTACGTATAGAGTAGGCATTGTACTGAAATGAATAAATAAATAAGAATTCCAAAAAGCTATATATAGGATTTCATTGAGAATAACCTAACAAGCAAACCTCCCGGGTCTCTAAGAAATTCGCAAACATGCTATGAAGACGCTTCTATTGCAGTGGCGCAGAGAAGTGCCAAGGGAAAGAATATTTTCAGAAAAAAAGGCTTGATCTAAAAGTGATATATTTCTAAAATATTTGTCTGAATACAACATTTAGATGGGTTTTTCTCTTGTGAAATATGGCAAGTAAGTAGAAATTTATTGATGTTCTCCGGCTCTTCACAAAACATCTGCTTTCAATGGTACCTGACCAGACCTTGTATAAATAAAACTTTGAAAGTAAACAATCGTCTTCGTTGTTCATGTATCCCCCCCCCCCCCCTGTTTTGGGCTATGCCATTATAGCCGGGGCGGATCCGGTCATTCACGTGTGACGCCACGAAAGCTGTAACTGCCGAATAAATTTGACGTCGTGATCACCCAAATAAGGTACCACATGACCGGACGTACCCTCAGATAATTATTTCCATTGAAAGCAAAAAAATAAATAAATAATGTGCAGACAGCACAGACTTAGGCGAGCTCTTTCATGCGCAATTTCAACTCACACCTGTGCTTTCACGTCGTACGATGCTTGTTAGACTCGCGGCTGCGATCTCGTACTGTGAGTTGCTGCCGCACAATTTGCTTCACACCATAAAAATAATTTTCCGCGCAAAGCTTGCGTCCTTTCGACTGTGCTCTGTCGCGAAAGTACGACTGCTGAAGCCGGCAAGATATACCAGTGGCATCACTGCTCGTTCGCTACTCTCCAGTCACAACTCCCGTTCTGTTGCCTTTGACAATGGATGTAAATTGGATGTTCTTGGACGTAAACATTCCAAAAAAAAAAAAAAACATGGCGCAGCCGATAGAATGTCACGCAGCATTCCGTCTGCGTTTCAACGTGGCCTAGTGACCCTGTCCTACTAAGACTTTTTGAACCAACTCGTTTGGCGGCGCCACGTGTGCATTTCGACGCGCCACCTCGGCAGGGCTGGTTTTTTATTGGCCTGGTGTGCGACTGCAGGCGGAGCTGCGAACCGCGTTTGTATGACATCAGTTCGAGGGTTCGCGCGCTTTCTAGGTGCGGCGCCGTCCACCGTCGTAGTAAAACTCGGCAAAGAGGCAGTTTGATCCCTTATCTTGTGTGTGGTGGCTACCAACGCTGTTCTAACAACCGCGGGTGTCCGCTTTTACCGCTCATTTAAAAAGCTCAGGGCTTTGTTTCCTAAAATTGTGGTTGCTTGCCTCCACGGCGAGTGCTGCGCAATGTTAGAATAATCTCCCACTCTTTAAAAGGGGGTTAGCTTTCACAGCTATCCTAAGGATCCGAAGCTGAGAAAGAAGTGGATAGTCAAAACTTCAGACTCGGATAAGGGAAAGCACCCCACGCCTTCATCTGTCTGTTCATCAGCCGGGTGCAGCAAGCAATTTGCTGACAGTGAGTTTTACTATGGTGGCTAGAGGGGAGGCGACTCACACCAGGTGAGGGGCTGTCCCAAAGCCAACCGCGAAGGCCCCTAGACATGGAGCTGACGACGCGGCCTCGGGATCGCCTCGGACAAGCGAGCCCCGTGAGCGCAGCTGAGTGGCGCTGGACATCTGAGCCTACAGTTGTTTTGTTGGTGTACTTACGTACCTATATTTATAATTTACTGATCAAGACAAGCGCGTGCTTAGCGCACTGCTTACCATAAATAATAAGCGAAAGCTGCTGTCGATGTTCATTGCACAAAAGGCTGTCACATTTAATCTTGCGGCCCTGTGCGTGGTATATACAATCGGCGATAGCTATTTGTGATATTCTGATATCCGAGCGACGGCCCTGTGTGAAATTAATGTGAACTACTTCATGATGTCGTCCTCAGCGAACATTGCACTTGCCTCCTTCCCAAGTCACACCAGCACCTACCCCGCAAGACTTTTCTTACTGCGATACAACACGAGATTGCACCCTGCCAACGCCCATAACTGCGATTCAAGCATGAATATCTCAAATTTGGTAATTTTATGCTGCTTCGCACTTTTAGTAGATGCCATGAACAGTCGATTGACCACCGAAGCATCACCTTAAACAGCTGCTCTGCAGTTAGGTGTTGTTTGCGAATGCCAGAGTGACAGAAATAAGCGATTCTCACACAAATCATCGTGTTCTCTGTCACTATTATTGCACGGCTGAAAAAATATCACAAGTAAAAGGGCAGGCGTGCCCTTCTCTTTAGAGAGAGAGAGAGAGAGATAAAGATACAAGGAAAGGCAGGGAGGTTAACCAGACGCACATCCGGTTTGCTACCCTGCACTGGGGAAGGGATAAAGGGGAGAAAAGAGGTTGCACAAAGATGAGAAGGTACACACAATCACGAGCACACGCGGTGAGCACACACAGTTCACAGGCGGTCGCTCAGGTTTGTTGACTTAAGGTAAAGAAGCAGTGCTTTAGTTGCTTTCTGCGCAACTGAGGCAGATGCCCAAGGTCCTAGTATCTTCCGCACACAAAATGGTCCGGGGTCAAGTCGATTCAAAACCATCCGTAGCTGGCATCGCTGTGTGTCGTAGCAAGCGCAGCTGCAGAGGACGTGTTCGATGGTTTCTTCATCTCCGCAGTAGTCGCATGTAGGAGTGTCCGCCATACCAATGCGAAAGGAGTACACCTTTGTGAATGCAACACCCAACCAAAGGCGGCATAACAGTGTCGCATCGGAGCGGGAAAGTTGTGATGGTAGCTTTAGCTTTAGCGAAGGATCCAGTTCATAAAATTGACACCTTTGGAAGCTGGTAGACGACCAGAACGTGCGTGTGAGATTTCGAGCCAGCAAGTAAAGTTGTCTTGCTGCATCATTCCTTGATAGAGGAATCGGGACTACACGGGTTTCTTCATGGGCTGAGCGGGCTGCATCATCGGCTAGTTCATTTCCGGTAATACCGATATGTCCAGGCAGCCATTGATATATAATATCATGCCCTCGTGCTAGAGCTTCATGATGGCAATGTCTTATTTCTTGTACCAGTTGGTCATGGCTCCTCCTACGCATGGCAGACTGCAAACTCTGAAGCGCTGCCTTCGAATCACAGAATATGACCCATTTTTCTGGACGTTCTTGAACGAGATATTGTAAAGCAGCCCTTATAGCAGCAAGCTCTGATGCCGTAGATGTAGTCATATGTGACAACTTAAATTTGATTGTCATTTCTGCAGCCGGAATTACAGCGGCACTTGATGAGCTGCTGGATGAGACGGACCCATCAGTGTATATCTGCGTTCGGTCGAAGTACAACTCATGTAATAATAGCAGTGTTGCTTGCTTCAATGCTACTCTGGAGTGACTGCTTTTCTTTTTGATTCCCGGAATTTCTAGACGTACTTGCGGCTGGTCGAGGCACCACAAAGGGCATGCCGTTCTCGCAGCTGGCGTATATCCTGATGGAATGCTGTTTAGGTGCTTGGCTATGACGTCTGAAAACGTAGCACGTGGTCTTCCGGAAGGTAGAAGGGCCAAGTGGTGGTCGGGGACACGGCTAGCATGTCGAATGTGCGCTCTGAGGCAATCCACAGCTATATATGTCCTGACCGGATGGTCTTTGGCAAGCATGATTGTGGCATAAGTAGAAGCGCATCGGGGCAGTCCTAGGCAGATACGCAGTGCCTGACCCAGCAAACTCTCCAATGAATGAGTATTCGATCTGCAAGTGTTAGTCAGTACCGGCAGGCTGTAGCGCAATAGACCCAGAAATAGGGCCCTGTACAGCTGTAGCATGGAGGCCACAGAAGTTCCCCATGCTTTACCGCACAAGAATTTCATGATATGCACAATAGATAGCAGTCTCTTCTTCAAGTACGCACAATGTGGGCTCCACGAAAGACTTCTGTCGATTATTATGCCCAGGAAACGATGCGTTCGTGCATATTTGACACTCTGCCCATTGATGTAAACAGGGTATGGCGTCATTGGTTTGCGTGTAAACGCCATCAACGCGCACTTCACAGTTGATATACTTAGGCCTTGTTTCTGAAGGTAGGCTGTTGTGCTTCTCTTTAGGATTGTTGTAAAAGCTGTAGCATCCTCTTCACAGGCAGACGAAGCACACGAAGCTTAGAGCTCGACTTCACCCTTGCGCAGCACTCGATCGCCACGGGGACGTGTGACGGGTTCTCAAGTCTACGAGTTTTCAGAACCAGAGCTGTGACGGTGATGCGATCTCCATTGAAGGCATTAGCTGCGCACATTAAACAACGTGGCCTGCGTCGTACACCACCGCGCCGTCGATAAGATACCACGACGTTTCGCTTGCTGTACCTGCATGCCTGTAGATAGAAAGGCACGCTCACTGAAATTTCGAAACACCCGAACTATAGCGTGAGCACTCTGACCAGTAATGCGGTCGGCAGCATCGGCTTGCTTATCGGTCATCTGGGAGGTTTTTTTGGCCCAGTCGATTAGCGGTAACTAAAACAAATTCGTAATTGCACTCGAAAGCATTTGATGTGGGCGTTAGTTCTCCCTCGTTCGACAAAGTTCTCGCCTGAAGTGCCGTTGTCAAATAGGAAGGAAACGTGGCGCGAAGCGCTTTGTCTCAGAGTCCGACATAACT
Organism: Rhipicephalus microplus; assembly: GCF_043290135.1. Taxonomy (NCBI): domain Eukaryota; kingdom Metazoa; phylum Arthropoda; class Arachnida; order Ixodida; family Ixodidae; genus Rhipicephalus; species Rhipicephalus microplus. The sequence goes on from NC_134702.1 coordinate 245,607,627, forward strand.
CATCAACCCATCATCATCTGTACGTCCGTCCCGGAACTCCCCCCCCCCCCACCCCAGGGTCGTGTGAGAGGGAAGCTTTGTTTCGAGCAGACGGCCATGCCCTGGCAAGGGGACCACAACTCGGTGCCAGGCGCCAAACAGACGCAGCCTGCTTCCCGGCGTACAAGCCAGGGAGACCCGACAAAGGGACCCTTCGGCGAAGCAACTTCGGTCGTGACGCACAAAGCGAACGTACAAACGATCCGTACACAGAAGCAGATGCAGCGGCTGCTGTAACGCGGTTGAGAGCGGAGCCCACAAACCGAGTCACGCGCGAGAGGGCGCCACTCCAAGACTCGCTCACTGGATTCCGTGCCGACTGGTTGTGCTCTCGCGATCTCCGACGACAGTGCAGCTCTGGCCGACTGGGTTGGTCCTACGCCACCTCCTGATACTGGTCCTCGACAACGACGACAGCGTAGCTCTGGCCGACTGGATTAGCCCTATGCCATCTCCTGTCGCTGACAAGAGCTCTTGCCAGTGGTGGTGGTGGTGGTGGTGGTGGTGGTGGTAGTGGTTAGAAGAGGAGAAAGGCACCAAATTCTGCAGCCCGGTCGGGAGCACTGCGCAGTACCTACCCAATGGTGTCCCGTGTGGCTGGGTATGCGCTCGGACAAATCCAAGTATGTGCGATGCTACCAGGTTTGTCAGCGCACCAAAGCCCACTACCAAAAGCCAGAAGGGCTGATGAGCAGGCAATGAGCCACTGCCCCACAAAACAGCTCAGCGTGGACATAATTGGGCCCTTGCCTAAGACGCCTCGACGCCACAAGTACCTTCTCGTGGTGTTTGACAAGTTCACCAAATTCATTGAGCTTTTCCTATTACGGGTAGCAACCAGCAACAGTGTGGTGGCCTGCATGATCCAGGTTTTTTTGCAGGCATGGCACACCTGTCTCCATTTCAAGTGATAATGGAAAGCCCTTCGTAAGCAGGTTGTGGAACGGCCTCCTTGAACACTGGGGCATACAAGACCGACACACATATCCGTACCACCCTGCCGGGTAAATGGTGGAGCGCCACAATGGCACTATCAAGCCGTGGCTTAGGGCTCAGTTTTCCAACCACAAAGACTGAGACCAGCACATCCCAGAAATCGCCCTGGCCATGCGCACGGCTGAAGGCGTGGTCACGGGCTACACGCCTGCCTTCCACTGTTATGGCCGGGAGATGAGAACCTCATGGACTCAGGCTGAAGTCAAAGACGACGCGGAGCCTCCTACGACTCCGTACATTTGCTACTGAGCCTCCGTACATTTGCTACTGAGGTCTCCAAGTGTCTGCAGGGGGTGCTTGACTTCTCCAGGGCACACCAGGGTCACATGAAGCGCGCCCAGAAGACTAGCTACGACCGGCACAGGCGGCCACTCACAATACAGGAGGGTGATCTCGTTCTGCTCGAAAACCACTCCCTCAGCGATGCCACCAATGGCTTCTCCTCGAAGCTCGCACCCTGGCGTTCCGGTCCCTTTCGGGCAGTGAGACGTGTAGGACAGAATGACTTCGTTCGAGTGGACACGAAAACGGGTCGTCGCCATGGTGTGAGATACTTGCCCCGCCGCGGTGGTCTAGTGGCTAAGGTGCTCGGCTGCTAACCCTCAGGTCGCGGGTTTGAATCCCGGCTGCACTTCCGATGGAGGCGGAAATGTTGTAGGCCCGTGTTCTCAGTGCACGTTAAAGAACCCCAGGTGGTCGAAATTTCCGGAACCCTTCACTACGGCGTCTCTCATAATCATATGGTGGTTTTGGGACGTTAAACCCCACATATCAATCAACGGTGTGAGATACACAGATCACCTGACACTCTACCTTGAAGCTGCAGGCGATGCGTAGTGGTGGCTTCACATTTCGAGGGGGGGGGGTCTGTGAGGGTGGCCGAGAGAGGGCGTTTCGTGACGGCATCATCATCATAATCATCGCCATCATCAGCATCATCAGGACTTGGCCGAGAGAGGGCATTGCATGATGGCACCATCATCATCATCGGGACGGAGAGTTGTTGGGGTTGCGTGTGTTGGAAAAGGGAAGTTCGACGTAGTTGTGGAGAGTGGCAAGACAGAGCGGTGTGTTGTGCGTGATTTGGGGTTAGCGCGTGACAGAGTGACTTGTTTTGTGCGGACCTGACTCTATGGGGCATTCGCAATAAATGAAGCAAACTTTACTTAATTGACGTTATTTTTGCCCATAAAAGCCAGTTTGATTGCCTGGCAATAATTACACGCGAACCGCGATTAAGCAACGAGAAGAAACAAAATACCACAAGGAGTGAGCAGCGTGGCAGCGTGCACGAGCAGTAGGCCACCCAACCAGCAAGATGAAAATAGTGTCTGTCTAATGATGATGACAGCTAGTACTAGCAGTACCATTCACCTCGCGGTATGGCAGTTCATTACGCCCTGCTATTTTACTCTGATGAAACAGTTCAAAGGTACAGTTTCCGTTCTCTAAAGTGGTAGTTGATACGGTGCGATAGACAAGGCACGATCATAAAAAGCCTGGAGATCAAGCTCCTAAAAAAAGTCACAACCTTGGCGCAAAGGCAAAGCAATGATCGCGGTTGCAATGAATTCGGAAGTCACGCACGAAATGGCCAGCAGATCGAAACGTGCCCCGCGTTTCTCACGCACAAATAACGCACCAAACGTCCTCTGAAGTACAGAATAACTCGAACAAGCGTCTCAGTTGTTGCTTCTCTGTGTCTGAAAAGCGTGCTCTTTTCGCAAAGGTAGACTGCGCAACGATAGAAGTTACCTTTGTGCGCCCGGTAACTAAAACATAATCGTTCCGGTAAAAGCTGAACGCCAGCCAAGACGTATGATCCTGTCTACCGCGAGATAAGGGCGCGCGAATGAGCGTTGACCTCCTGCTCTTTGCGGGGCAAAGTACGCGTGGGAGATGAGAGCACGGCCTCCGCGTCATGACGATGTTGCTACGCGTGCTTATCGCGCCATCTTGCTGGTAATGCTGAAAACACCATAGTTCTCTCTGAGATTCTCGTCAGCAGCGGTACGTGGTAGATGTAGACAGCTTGCCGGTTGAACGGTAAAGGACGTGCTCTTCGGTGGCTCAGCGGTTAACGCCTCGCACTCACGACTCAGAAAACCCAGATCCGATTGTGCACGCCGAAGTTGTTTCAGGATTTTTCTTTCTTGATTTTTTTTCTTTCTCGCATATTATATAGATGCGCATATATATACGGTGAGTGACACCGATACCGACAGCAAAATCTAGCTGAGAGTGTTCATATAATTGCTCTCGCAATAAAAGCTCTGCGACACCTGCCGGCTTCACCAGGCTGTAACTCCGTGTTCCCCACGTATGCTTGCCCGGCGAAAAATTGCGGTCGGTGCCCAAGGACGACACGACGCGCGTTGTATTCCCCTCCGGTTGGGATGGGGCGTTCAATACCTCCAGCATGCCGCGAGCAGGTGGCCTTAAGCCGAGTTCGGCATTCACTGAGTCACGGTTTTCTGCCTATAACATTGCTTTCTCTGGTATCGTTCTCACCATGAAATACTACAGTCACCACAAGCATCTATGACCACAAGGGTTCGCTTAATCACACGATGGATGTTAGTCGTCGTTATGTACATGTATGACTTTGCGTCAACGTCGTTGCATCGACGTCAAGTAATGGCGCTGTAGCTGTCGAAGACCAACGGAGATTGCGCAAGCTGTTTCATATCAGTATGTAATAAATATTCGATTCCTTCTGTAAGAATACGTTTCGCTGTCATGTGAAACTGATTATCTCACTACTGGGAAACCTTTTGGCCTCGAGTTACAAGACGGTGGCGCTGAATCAAGCGTACGACACACAACTGTACTTATACCTACACAAGAAGTACACATTAGCAATAGATTAAGCTTAATGTTAACGCGGGATCAAAGAATTAGCGCTACACTGAGCACTTGATTATAGACTAGTTTGCTGTTGTTTCGTTTGGGGAGGGGGGCGGAGGGGATTATCGTGAGACCATCAAGCATGAATATTTAGAGCTTCCGTCTTCAAAAAAGACGGACGCTGCTCAATAGGTTCCAATGTGTGTGCCGCGTGAGCTAAAAATTAGAGCGTGCAACTTAAGTAGCGCACAGAAAGACGGGAATGAAGGAAGAGCGACAGACACAACGTGTGACGATGTTTGTATGGAGTGAACTTGAAACGAAACAGGATGAGGCTGTAACCAGGTGAAATAACCTTGAATGTTGCTTTGATGTTTCGAGCTTTTAATTTGCTGAACTCGTATACATTGTTCGCAATATAGTCACGTATTTTAATTCGTGACACGGCGTGAATAACCAACGCCGATGTCTACACGTCGTGCTCATGGAGAGTAGTGAAGAGGTCGCTGGCATTGACTCCGTAGTGGGCCACTTCACCCGGCATGGTCCAGCCAAGCAGCATGATGCCCACAGTATTCGCCCCGAGCACGAGGGCTAGTGTGGCCGCCATCTTCGTCAGAATACCGGGCAGCACCTGCGAGCGCCCCGGCATATAGGTTTCACACGAACGGAATCGCATCACAGCCTCGCCTCCCAACATTTTCAAAATGCCGGGGATACTCGTTTGTTTGTCAAAGTGCGAAAACAGAGACTATATCAACAAGCTATACTTTGCTTGTAGCGTCATGATTTTTGGGGTTGAGGGCGAAATAACACAAGGCAGAAGAACGAACGTATACACACGCGCTGGCGCTACTGAGGACAAAAAGTTCATCGCCACCTCGAAGCTGACAAAAAAAAAATTGTTTTGCACATGGCAGCAACGTGCACATTGTGTTCAAAACACAACTACAACAAGGGAAGTTTTTCGTTTTACCATCGAGAAAGCAAAAGCGCAGTGTGCGCAGGCAACTCAAAGGCAAGTTTTGGCGCATCATGCGCTGAAGCTTGCTAGTGAAGACAGTGATCGTTCCCTGACAGGTGAGTAACCAAAATAATATCTTTTTTCAGCTCAAGTTATTTATTTATACGATTATTTCAGGCTTGTTCCTGTGCGCTATGGCAATCTTATGAAGGTTAGGTAGGCAATGGCATTTGCGGCGGTGCTGTTCTAAAAATCCATCAAGGGGACCCCACATTATTACAGATCATCTAGGCAGCGACCAGTCTCCCCAATTTAAAACCAGCCATACGACAAAGGTCTATATAGTGGATAACACATCCCATGCATTGGACGAGGCCCTCTTTTGTGCTGTTTTGGACATCTAACCACCCCCTTTCAATCTGAACTGATTTCGTTGCATTACCCAGTTTTGAAGGCGCGGAGAAAACAGCTCGGATGTTAGCCCGGACTCCCATTTTGTGAAGGCTGTAATAATTGTTCAGCGCTAAAAAGTGTTCAACACTTCCCATCACGGCTACTAGCAGTGATGACTAACACTTCCAGTCTTAAATTACAGAGTTCAAACCAAACTTCATTGCGTCTGCACATGCAGCCAGCGTCGAACCCCGCTAGCGAGCCAGGCTGACGCAATCACCGGCAACGATGTGCCTTACGCAACGCGCGGCCAAGCTCTCTCCACCGACGGGTCTGATTCCAGCCCGATGATGAAATCGATGGCTTCTAGTTCAGCGTGCCTTATGCAATGCGTGACAATTCCCTCACCCACGGGTGCAATCCAGCCCGCGACCAGCGGCGGTTCCTGATTGGAAGCTGCTGACGCAAGGGCACCTAGGGTCTATAAAAGAACCAATTGGGTCAACGAGAAGCAGCGTTCGAGAGCGTCAGAAGATATCCCGGCTTATCGTCGCACTTCAGTGCGAGCTCCTTAAGCTTTTGGCCCCAGTGCCGAATATATAACACCTCTGTTTGGGCTGTGCACAAATTTGCCGTAACCTTGCCGTAAAATTGCCGTAACCTTGTCTATCAGCTCTGCGCAGAAGCAGCCGCGAGCTGAGGTACGCGATTCTCAACAGTGGTGGCAGCGGCGTGTTACCCAATAACATACACATAATTAAGTACACAAAGAGAGAAGGGGGAAGAGGATGACTGGCGCTAAAGCCACGTCAGAGATGCATCAGATGCGTTGTTGAAGCTGACAGGTTCGGCCTCTGTCAGGGGTAAGTTACTTTTTCATCCAGGTTCATTTCTTCAGATTTACATACTGTTACTACAGCACCATCTCCTAAACTTTCCTGGGCTATTTCGTCTATTCTAATTAATTAAGCCTAAAGAATACAATGCGCAGAAAGATAAGTGTTTGTTTCGCATTCAAGAACTTGTGCTTGCCTGTGCATACGTTTGTTTGTGTTGAAAACTTTTAGACAAGTAAAATACACTTCCTATGTTCAGATATATATTTATCTGAGATTAACAGTTTGGTTCGCTTTATTGAAGACATAGTTGTTGATTGATATGTGGGGTTTACCGTCCCAAACCACCATATAATAATGAGAGACACCTTAGTGGAGGACTTCGGAAATTTAGATCTGCTGGGGTTCTTTAACGTGCACCGAAATCTGAGCACATGGGCCTAGAGCATTTTCGCCTCCATGGAAGATGCGAAAACATTGTTGTTAGAAAATTACGTTGAAGTACATGTGTAAAAGCTGAGTAAATGCCTGGCTGAGACGTGCTGCCCTAGCAGCAAAGCAGTTTCAGGGAGCACATATGCACTACGAGCAGAGCACACAAGAGTACGTGTTATTCCACACAGTACAGTGCACAAAAGTATAAGAAGCACTCTCATTAGACTGGCCGCAAAAGAAGCGATTATTGAATCTGCCCACTGACCTTCATTGTGGATCTGCATGCCATAAACTCGCAGGTGCGAGCCACGCTGTGTTGCTTTGACGCATGCACATTTGATCGCACACGGCGTCCCTCCGTCACAAAGAGAGGCAGACGCAGTGCTAAGCATATATCTAACACCATGGTGCTAAGTAACGTCATCGACGCAAAATGCAGCATGTCGCATTTCGCGCTGGTTGCGACAGGGCCGCGCCGAGGAACGCTTGCGTTTTGCTAGCGTGGCGTCGCTGCGCCCAGCCTGCACTTCCGTCAACGTTACGTCGGAGTATATTGGGGCCTTCATGACGCGCTCGCCACCATTGCGCTAGCTCCACATGTACCAAATTTGGGATCACGGGAAGGGAATAGACGACGAAGGTAAATGACACGTCCAAACCTGATAATCATATTATGCGTTTCATGTAAAACATGACTACATGCTACGCTCATAGCGTTCTCGCGGTCGTTTCAATAGTTCCACATATACCAAATATGGTATTGCGTGAAGTGAATGGATGATGAAGGTCAATGACACGTCCAAGTATGATAATCATGATATGGATTTTATGTAAAACATGACTACATGCTACGCTCATACCAAGCTCGCGGCCGTTTCGCTGGCTACATATATACGAAAGATAATATCAAGTGACGTTAATAGATGACGAAAGTAAATGAAACATCCCAACATGATAATCATAACATGAAAGTCATGTACGGCATAATTTACCTCCACCTCTTAAATTTGTGCTGATTTAAAGTCACCTATAACCCTTCCTCATTCCTGCTTCGCATATCATCAATTCCCAATGTACGTGGGATCTGCCAAGTTTTTTTTTTTCGCTTCTGTGCATTCAGCCCCGAAGATTTTGGTCTCAAAAGAGTCCTATCATGTTTAATGACCTTGCGCACAGGAATCTTAGAGGCAGGGAAAAAAAGTTTCTGGGCAATCCGGCGTTTTTGTGGGAGCTGATGCAGCCGTGACTGATGATCACGACGCTCGTTGCCCCCTCTGGCTCGAAGGGATGAGAAGTTCTTCTAAAGAACTTCGTTTCTCAGGACTAGCGACGCCAGTCCTCTCTTGAATACCTTCGGGACAGTGGCGCTCTTGCTCTCGAGGTATTCAATAGGGTGCCTGAGTTTCGGATCGTCTTGATGTCGCTCTATAAGTCTTTGACCCTTATGGTTCCTTAGACGCCGTCATCAGACAGATTTAGTTCGGTGTTTTTATTGTCAGCAGCTAATTGGAGCGGGAACGCGAGTTCGCAGGCGCCCTTCGGTAAGGCCGTGTGCATGTTAGTGGAGGGAGGCTCAAGCTCCACTTACGGGCTGACTATGCGGCACGTCACTGCCGTTTTCGCAAGCGGAAGGAGGACGCAGAGCGCGCCCCGTCTCGTGCTTGAAGCGAGATGACTACTTTCAAGATGGCTGCCTTCAGTGGTCAACGTGCTCCCCACGTGCACGGTGGCTTCACGTTGGTCTGCGCAGTGTAAGCCACGAAAGCGCTGTAGAATAGACGGATATGTGTGCTTACTTCAAGTTGCCGAATGATGGAAAGTGACTCGTAGTGAAGAAGACGGCACAGTTGAAGAAAACATCGCTCATGCATTGGCGTCCTACTGAACTGAACTGGCTCTGGAATGCAACCTAGCTGACTGTCGGGTGGCTATCTTCTAGTCGATGCTTTATTTTTTTTTTCCTCGATGGAATGGAATGGTAACGCAATGTAGGAGCAAGTCTGCATTATTAATGAAAAATAGAGTTATGTATACTTGTTTTTTTTTTGTAAAAGTGGTCTTTAACTTTGTTTATAGAGGCTGAACTTGGGCACAGGGTGCTGTATCGGTGGAAGTTTCGCTCCGAAAAGGGAAACTGTGCTGGAGCTTAGCGCGCCAACTGGGAGTGGATCGGGCAGTAAAAAAAAAAAAAAAAAAAAGGCGCCTGCATGTTACCACGGGGAAACCAAAGAGGATTAAAATGATTGCTAGAGTGAAAATCATTACCTAGGAGTGAAGCCGTGCCTCTGGCGAGATGGCGGCTGTGGTGGCCATCTTACTAGGGGCATGATAAAGTATCACCGTCCAGCGATGAAGAGGGGGGGGTTAGAAAAAGTGAGTAACGATTTGTTTAGAAAAAATTTATTGCCACAAACGTCAATAACACTCAACAGAATATTTCCTTCTTAGACATACTCTAACGATGATGACAAAACAGACGTCATTTACATGAACATGGATATGAGATGACGTTGAAAGAACATGTACATTCGATGGTTCACACAAACACAACCCCAAAAATACTTCAATGTAAACAAGAGACACAAATAAAACATAAATATGTACATTTTGCATATTTACATGTTGGCATGCCATTTCTGCTGGCGCATCGACAGATCAGCCTACTAATACCAGGCCGGCCGAAAGACAAGTTTAAGTCGTCCGTCATAGACCGACACAAAAGGGCAAGACCAGTGCTGAAGAAATTCCTCTTCACCGAGGAAGAAGAGCTCCTCCGACAAAACAGACAGCAGCTCCGAGTACAATCGTTCTAGGATCGGGTAGAGCGCTTGGCGGCGGCGTCCCGCTGCAGCCGCCTCGCAGCGGTTGCGCCAGAGGCAGAAACAGCCGGCAACAATGAGAGGACAAGCGAAGCGGCCTCGCGAACAACGCTCAGAAGAAACGAAGCGATTTACTCTGAGGCAGTGAAATCCGGCATGTACGGCTCTCCGAAAAAACGCGAGCAATGACACAATGCTTCAGAAAATGCTGATTTGTTTCCCGAAGGGAGCAGTTCAGACATGTTGCTGACTGGACTATTCTCCACCTTTCGAGGCGGTCGAGAGTGGGAAGCACACCCCATCCCAAGCACCACATGAAGCCCCGGAGGTGTCCAGGCAGAAAAGAAGCCATTAAGGTGCTCCAAGACACCCGTCTAGAGCGAGCATGTGGGCTGGCGGGACCAACGGAAGCAACAAAGCAGCAGTTGTCTCAACTGTGGGGTTGTTCAAAACATCTATGCCAGGACAGCTCGACTTGACATGGCGAAAAAATGCAACAGTTGTTGCATAAAACGCAGGAAGTGTTATTGACTGCGGCCCCCTGTTAAGTTGCACACTAGGCATGAAATGCTGAAGGTGAGTACCCCGAAAGTAATATGCAAGCGTTCGTGCGGGATATTCCTCCCCTTGCACTAGGCGCAAAAGGAAGCGCAGTGCCAGCAGCCGACAGCGTATGGACACTGAAGGGAAAGCAAAGCCTCCCTGAGAACGCTGCTGTCCCAGTGCCGCGCGAGAGACCAACTAAGTGCCGCTTACCAAAAAAAAAAAAAAAGGAACGCAAAACAGACTGCAGTGATCGCACGATACGTAAAGATGGTTGCACGACGTCAGAAAGGTACCAAATGCGACCGCAAAATACAGTCTGCACTAGGTACCTCCGCTCAAGAAGCGGGAAGTCAAAATCCCGTGCATCCTGAATTTTCAGTCTTACTTCTTCGAGAGCGTTTAACCAAACAGATTCGCAAATGCCGTAGTGGTTGTATAAAATACCTTAAATACGAAGGGACGTGGCCGGCTGAATGGGAAAACCGGCGCTAAGCCTGGAGTTTGGAGAGCCATTGAAGAAATACCGGGATTTGGAGATGTTCAACGCTGCACCTGAAATGTCGCCATACTGGGAAAATACACGCAGGCTGCTTGAAAGGCAATCTTCATCTGAAAAGTACAAGGTTATATCATCAGCGAAAGCTGTGACTTTCACGACACCGCTACCAGGAAGCGCAAGACCCCGGACACGTGAATCCGCGTCAAGAGCACGCAATTATGGCTCAAGGCTGAGGACAAATAGCACAGGAGACAATGGACATCCCTGACGGATCCCACGTGTTATGAAAAAAGCGGCACTTTCCGAGCCATCCAGAACTAGTGTGGTTTTCAGACCAGTGTACGTATTTTTTTTAGAGTAGGGGGGGGGGGGGTTAGAAAAAGTGGGTAACGATTTAGAGTACTTGGTACTCTACAATCGAACCTGGTGTGAAACAATCCGTTAGAGGTAAACGTAGAACGGAGCACTTTCTTCACACGCTTAACGAGGGTAAAGTGAAAACTTTCGGATCACAAAGTGTTCCTAGAGTGCCTTATTATTGTTACTGGTTTTCCTCAGTGAGCCTCTAATTGGAGGCGAAATTCTTAGGAAATTCAGTCACTCAAACTCATTTCTGTGTGTTATTTCATCGGGAGCAACTATCTTTTCATATAGAACTAACGTAGAATTTACACTAACATATCAAAGCCACTTGATCTACAAGTGGGCTTCATCAGAAAAGAGCATGTTTCGCCATCGTGGCAGTGGCAAAAGCTGGCTTCACTTCTGCTGGCAAGGCTTTGCGGAAGCTTGCACTCCAACATTTTTTTAAAATCATCCTTGGGGAGGGGGGAGAGATCGAGTAAATGCGTCGCAGAGTGGTGGGGTAGCGCGTGATTGTTGTGTAAGTGGGTATGGTTTGAGAATGCTTGTTGTTTCTTCTTTAGTATTTTTATTTATTGAAAAAAAAAGAGAAGTGTTGTCTTCAACGAGTGGCGGGACGCTGATGTTTGGTGGTGCCCCACTACTGGTTGAAGGTACTGTTGCTTCCATCACACCCACTCGAGTCAAGCAAGAGGTCAAGTCAAACAAAAGCCAAGTAAACACGTTTTTTACTGAATTCCGAACGCGCGATCCAGTGCCTGCATATAGACGTTGTTTTCATGGGCACCGCCATCTGGCTAGCAGGTGGCCTTTTCTTGGCCTGGCAACCCATCTGGCATGCGGGAAGCTCGCTGTTCGCATCGGAAATGAGCGTGTGGCTGCAGTTTTATAGTTCTTTAGCTTTTACGTGGGGAATTACGACTGAAGGGATGTAGGTTCTTTAGAAAATGAGTCTATCAGACGTTCTTATAGGCACCCGGCAATGCAGTTTACGAGATATAATGGTGGCGCCATAACACACAGCCTAGCGGGTAGGCGCAGCAAAACCGAGTCTTCCAATGCGTAGCCTAGCGAGTTGACGCAGCAAAACCGAACATGCACATGCATATCATTTTCTTTCTTAGTTATGATCAAGCGGTCACGGCTGATTATGTAAGCGCCCAGGAAGCGTTCTTTGCATATGTGCCAAAGAGGGCACTGACACTTCAGCGTGTCATTGTGTTCAGCGAGCATTCCGTTTTCTTAGTATTCCTGGCGGTCGGTACCAACAATGCTGAGGCGGCCCAAAGAGCTTCGTTGCACCCTCTGGTTCACTGTCGGGTGCCTAGGTCGATTTTATTATACAAGGCCGCGAACGAGTTCGCCTATGTTGATGCAGTTTATTCAAAGCACTGGCTTTCTGCACCAAGAATGAGCAGTATTTTCAAGTATTTCTTTTTCAGAATGAGCAACAATAGTTTGTGAGCATAGTGAATAGCTTTCTTGAGTGGTAGTCTGTGACTTTTCTAAGAGTTCTTTACGCCACGCCATCGCATCGGCTACCACTATTGCATGAAGCCGCGCGTTAAAGTGTATTCAGTGTAATAGTTCGTCTTTATTTCGTGGCAATGACGGTTTTTCGTAAATTGCGCACTTACTGTTGTCTAAACTGTTTTTTTTAACTCTGAAGGAGCGACCGTAACTTACTCGCTCGTTTTTTTTACAGGTGTGCACTTGAATACAGCTTTTACACCAAAAGACGCCGACGTGCCTGCGTGTCCCCTTTTCATGTTTTTTTTATATTGTGATATTTGAGTGACTATCGGTGCAGCGGCACTTTGACCTGCGATAGAGAGAAATGCAACGTGGGGCTGTTTATTCGGGAAACATTGTCACCGTTGGAATAGCTGTAGGCTGCGTACCTTCCGTTCATAGCTGAGGTTGAGCATCGGTGTCGAAGTCGTTGCGGTTCATTCGCCTGAAAAGTGCTCTGAACATACCCGAATACCCACGGAATGTAAAAAGTTTTTCCTGTTTAAGTTTGCCAGCCATAGAAGCCACTGCTCCTCGTCGACAAGAAAACGATGGAACTTGAAGAGTCCACAGCCGCTAAAACTACGCGTCTGGTGATGCCCATGGCATAATTCTTCCGACAGCAGTTTCCTTTTTCTGCAGTTGTTACTACACCAAAAACAGCGCCGTGGTTCTCTGATGAACAATTCTTGGCTGTGACAGCAAGGAAGAAAAAAAATCCACAGGTTGGCCTAATACACGGCAAAGTGCGCGACAGCGCCACACATTCTTGTGTGCTAACTTTGTTATCAGCTAAAATTGATTATTCAGTAAACGTTGAATCCTGTACTCCCCTTTACTCACCTTCTGAATCCATTTTTTGTAAACCCACTCCCCTCTTCAATGCCTCTGGCCCTGAGGGTACAATAAATAAATAAATAGATAGATAAATAAATAAATAAATAAATAAATACCGACAGAAAAGCGATTCGGACACGACACTTCGACTTGCGAGTGGCAGAGGCGTCCTACCTATTTAGAGGTCATATGAAAATCAACGAAGAGGTTCGCCACGGCGTCCTCTCGGTCCGCGAAGATGAAACATCGGAGTTCCTGAAGTCCAAGCTATACTGCTGCGAAGGGGAAATTGCATTCGCCCGGAAGCCCGGACAGTCTCCTGTGGTGGTGGTGGCCACCTTCGTTGAGAGGATACTACCGCGCTACATTAACTACAACTTTGAGTGCGTTATGGCACGATGCTACAAGACGACGATTCCCGCGCGCTACAAATGCGACATGGTCGGACACTGGGTCGACAACTGCCCTAACCGGAAAACTGCCCGCTGTGGCCAGCACGGTAAAACCATGGAAGACGCTTCCAGGGCCGCGGCTCAATACAAATGTCAGCCAATATGTCTCATCTGCATAGACGGTCATCTTATAAATCTGCTATTTGCAAGGTGAAATTTCTACGTGCCCAAAAGTCTGCATGACCACCCCACCAGCAACCTGACCACCACCAGCAGCAGCCAAATCATAGCAAAGGGGGTAAATCACCTCCTGAAAACAGCAGTGCAGGTGCCGGTCCTCGGATCAGACCGAAGTAACCTCAAAAGCAGCCGACGTCTGAGACTGGGGTGACAGAACAACTGCTGTCATCTGTGAACCAAGGTGAATTCCCACTGCAGGAACAGCAACAACGCAAACAGGTGAGCGACTGGGCAGGGGTCACCTTCCATCCTACCAACCTTCCCCACCCTACAAACTCGAAATGCGTAAGGAGATAGAGCTCCTTAAAAGACAAATGTGCAACTAACAGCAAAAACTCAGGCCCTAGAGGAAGGCGCGCAGCTAAATATAGCCCGTACGCCAGCGTTTCACAAATGAAGGCCACTTTGGGATGGGATCTGCTACGCGTACGTAGACAGAAACTACGGCTTAAACTGTTGCACCAGATATATTACTCTAACACAGGAATCAATAACCATAGCTACCTTGTTCAACCCCCCTACACATACACTCGCTGTGACAATAGCAAAAAGATATCTACCTTCAAATGCAGATCCAATACTTTTTTCCACTCATTCTTTCCATAAACACTAAGAGAGTGGTACAGCTTAAGTGACGACTTGGTTAATATAACAAATAATGATTTATTTTTTTCTATGCTGTGAACTTCTTCTTGCATTATGTATGGTCTGTGTGTATGAAAATGTATTTTGTGATGCATTATTATGTTCTGATAATTGTGGTGGTGGTTCTTTTTTATTTTTATTTTTATGTATTTCGCTACGAATTTCTTCGTACTGACTGTTTCTTGTTCCCCCCACCCTACGTATAGCCTATATGGCGATCTAGGTACTCTGTAAATCAATAAATAAATAACTCCTGTCCAGAGTCTAACATGGAAGACCCCGAAGACATGGTCTCTCAGTGCTCGGCCAGCACGTCTGTGTTTCGTCCCCAAACAAGCAAAAGGGCTAGAACTCTCGCCGATCATGAGCGGCACCTCACTAACATCGAAAATCAGCTTCTAGGCCTGATGGAGCAGCTGGCACACATTCCTGTTATAATCCAGCAGGTAACTCAGCAGGTGACACATCAGGTCACTACTTAACTTAAGCAATGACCTCTTGCCAACCCACGAGCAATACGTTGCGCACGCTCACCCCGGGCATCATATCGCACTTGTAAACTCGCTCACTCGAACAACACAGACATTTCCTCACGAAGCACCGAACTCAAAACAGTCAACTCGCAGTCTTTTCCACCTCTATCAAGTCCCGAGATCAATACCCTTTACGATTATTGGTGCATCATGGCATCGACACAGCGGAAGACAAATAAAAAACTAGACCAACAACTCCAAATTGCCCAGTGGAATTGCAGGGGCTTTCGCGACCACAAAAAGCGCGGGCACTTGCAACTCTACTCCCGAAATTTGCGAACATCCACGGTGGTCATCGCGCTGCAGGAACCCCGACTAGAGGATAAAATGACTGGGTATAATACGTTTCACAATGAGCCAACCACCTGCATTTTAGTCCACAAAGGTTACATGGTTCAGAACGCCAATTTAGAGTTGACGGCACCGCAAACTTACACCAGCGTTACATTTCTTCCTCTCAAGCATGCACACCCTGCAACGCACATACTAAATATATACTGCCCCCATCATCGGCAGCAAGGTACGTTCACAGAAATATTCATACATGCACTCAAGGTGGCAGGCTCCAACCCACTTGTTATCTTGGGAGATTTTAATGCGTACAGTCAACACTGGGGCTATGTACGGGAAACGGCTCAAGGGCGTAAGCTTTATGAGTTTTCCGCCCGCCCTAACGCTGATGATGATGATCATGATGATGATGTTTGGTGCTTTGTTGCGCAAGGGCCATTTGATGGCCCAAGAGTGGCATTTTATGGAACAAGAGATGTGCACAATGATTGGGATTAGCGGCTGTGTAAGGGCCTTGAAATTCCTCGCGCTTAGGTGGGTAAGAAGATAGAAGTAATGAAATCATGACCATGCCATGAAAAGTTTGTGGTGTTAATGGATGACAAAAGTTTGTGATAATAAAAACCACGGTGGACATGCATGACATTAGCGCAAGTGCCTGAATCGTTAACGCCCTTGCGTCCAAGGGCCGTGAGGCAAGTGCTTTGTTCAGTGTAGCCAGTGCAGCGATGACCTCTCTGGAGAGGTCGTGCTACAGAATGCCCTGGTATATCACATAAAAGGTACGGAGTTCTTTCAGAAAATCTAACAATGATTTATGAGTAAAAAAGTGGTTCCCTACCGATGAACATTGCAGGATGGAGTGGTATCTGTTGTCGGTAGGGTAACGGAAAGTGTTATCAGGGTGTCGAACTGTTTACACTGGATTAAAATGGGAAGTACAGTGAGTGATTCTCCACATTTATCACACAACGGCGGATCGCCACCTGTCAAAAGAAATGAATGTGGAGTGTATGTATATCCTGTTCTTAACCTTGTAAGTATTACCTCTGTGTGGCGTGATTTTGATACTGGCGGCCAGTGACAAGGTTGTGGCTTGATGTCATGCAATTTATCACCTGTGTGTGTGTGTGTGTATCCAATGTGCTTTGGCAGTAAGCCCTGAGCTTTTGTTTTTGAAAAACTTTCGAGTCGAGTGCAGCAATCAGTATCGATGTATTGGTAGCGGGTTTGTTGGCGGATCCAGCTAGCTGGTCTTCCAGAACGTCGCCTTGTATTTCGCAGTGTCCTGGCACCCAACAGACTACAACATGCTGCTTGTATGAGTAGACTGTGCATAAGAGCGAATAAAGAGAGACAAAGACAGGGTTTTTGTGCTTTTCAAAAGTTTTCAGAGCTTTTACTACGTTTAGAGAATCTGTATATATTATTGCCTTCTGAAATTTTCCTTGTTTAATTTGTTTAACGGACGCAAGTATCGGTATAGGCTTCGCCAGTGAAAATGCTTGTATCAAAGTGCAGTACGCCGGCTTCCGAAAAGGCCGACGGCTGCGCACGAGACAGAAGTGTTGGACTTTGAAGCATCTATAAAGAACTCGGGACATGTGTATTTCTGTTGCAATTCTGCGAAGTTTGTCTGAATATGTGCAATTGGTGCGGGCTTCGTAATCTCTAAGAAAGACACGTCGCAATCTATCGCCTGCCACTGCCATAGTGGCTGGTCTGACGCTCCTCACTGACCCAACATACCCAACTCGTATTGGCAACTCCGTTCAGACACGTGCCCGACCTTACTTTGGTACGAAATACGAAGGAAGCCAGGTGGGAAAACAAGAGTGACACATTAGGCAGTGATCACTGCATCCTAAAACTGACTCTCATTGCCCGCGCAGCCAAGTGAAGACAGGCACAAGCACAAATCACGCACTGCCACACCTTCCGCCAGCAACAAACAACCTGCATTCTCCACAGTGAGAGCTATGCTAGATGGGCCAACCAACTTCGACATTTGCAGAAACAGCACACCTGTAATTTACACACCACCAAAGTCATCCTTGCGATAGATTCAACTGGTTGCACCTAAGGAAGGCACGTCGTAGCCTATCTCGGCAATGGAAAAAACAAAAACACAACCGCAAACTCAAACTCCGCATTGCAACGCTCACTAAAGAAGCTGCAGCACATGCCGCCCAACTTGCGGAAGCAAACTGGGTGGAAAGGGCAACACTACTGCTGAACAGATGAATTCAAGGGGTACGTGGAGACTCTTTTGAAGCCTCACCTACCCAGTACAGTCCAGAGGAGAAATGCAACGCCAACGCCGCCATGCCTTACATGGTTTCCAAGACACTACAGCCCAACTGGCAGATATTCTGAGTGACCGATATATCTGCCGAATTCGAGATCTGCAAGGACCTGTGTATCAATACACAGACAAATGGAAGACCGAAGATAACGCCCTCTTTGAAATCTATGAGCTCGAAGCGGCACTTGGTAAGATGAAAAACGGCACGGCGCCAGGCCGAGACAACATCACAGTAAAACTACTTGCTAATCTTCCTGATTTAGCGTACATGCACCTCCTCGATTATGTCAACACCATCTGGAAAGGTCAATTCGTCCCGAAAGATTAGAAGACCACCCTAATTACTTTTATACCAAAGTCGGGTAAACCTATCAACACTGATAACCTGCGTCCAATTTCTCTTACATTCTGCATAGGAAAGCCTATGGAAACCATAATTCGAGAACGCCTTTCATGGTATCTAGAGTGCACAAGTACCTTTGCTGAGTAAATGTATGGCTTCCGACCACACAAATCGGCCCAAGACGTTTTACTACAACTCCACCTTTAAGTAACACAGCCTCAAACTATGCGCAGCAACGATAAGGTCATCGTTGCTCTAGACCTGAAAGGTGCCTTCGACGATGTGAGATATAGTGCTATCGTAACCAATCTAAACACCACAAACTGCGGTGAAAGGACCTTTTCCTACATACGAGATTTCTTGTCTGATAGGGAGGCCTTTCTTCGCATTGAAGACGACGAATACGGTCCCTATTTCAATGGGCACGAGAGGGACACCACAAGGAGCGGTCCTTTCATCGCTGAACATCGCCTTGATGTACCCTCCGAGAGAGCTGGTTTGGATCTCAGGCATCCAACATGCGTTTTATGCCGATGATATTTCAATATTGAGCACACAGGAAAATTTGGGAGAAATTTAGGCCAGTCTCTTGAGTAAACAGTTTCACGGGTACAACGAGCAAACCATCGCTAACATTTCAACCAAGACCGAGAGCATGATCAGGTTGATTACCAGGGTTTCGGGGTTTCGAAGAAAAGGGGGGCACTCAGAGAGGACAATGTACTGAGCCTCTTTCTTGAGGCTTCCTCATGAGCCATATAAAGTATGTTGCTGTCATGCACGCCTGGTTTGTATTCGAAAAGAAGCTGGAAACTGTGATCAGAAAAAGCATAAAGAGTGTGTTGGGCATTCCTGTTCAGACAAGCACAGAACGGCTTAGGCAGCTAGGAGTTCATAACGCCAATAGATGAGGTCATTGAAGCCCAAGAAATTGCACAGCTGACCTGCAGGGGCACCTGCGCAAGTAGGCGTTTTGTCTATAGCAACACCACGGACCCGAGATAACGGGCGAGTTTTGACTCCTTCCCATGCCTAGCCGTGCGTGGCTTAGCCGTGTCCGGGGAAAAGGGGATCCTGGGGGTAGAGCCGACGCTGGGTGATTGGACCTTTAAGGCTCCCGGTCAGAGGCAACACACCCCTTTGGCCCCGGCTTCACATAGACAGGGGAAATCGGCAGTCGCCTTTTCCTATCCCTCCCTCTCTTTCTACATCTTCGTCTTTGCCATCACTTTTTACATTTCCTGCCTTCTTGTTTCTTCCTTTTACTTCCAATTTTCCTGGCGGCGAGGGTTAAG
Source organism: Rhipicephalus microplus (assembly GCF_043290135.1). NCBI lineage: Eukaryota > Metazoa > Arthropoda > Arachnida > Ixodida > Ixodidae > Rhipicephalus > Rhipicephalus microplus. The sequence continues at coordinate 245,626,757 of NC_134702.1, forward strand.
CCTGTGCAAATAGCCTACCTAGGTCTAGGCGCATTGAGTTATAGTGACGTTGTACGGCTGGCGTCGGCAAGTTTTTAGTGTTTACGAACTTGTAGCGTCCCCTCGTTGGGCTCCATGGTGGGTGGTCGCCAACGCTGCTGAATAAAAAAAAATCTGGCATGCATAAAGCCTTCCCCTCACTTAGTGATCGTACCGGCTTGAAGCGGGTACGCACCGATGACATAAACTTTTTCAACAGGCCAATAGAAACATTTCCTCACTTTCATGTTATCCACCGTGAAAAAACAGGAAAGCAAGCCAGGACCGTCTCTCCTTTAGTAGTTGCTAGATGTGTTATTGAAACTCTTGGCACTGGATATAAGGTAACCAAAATAGCTAGCGGAAACCTTCTCCTCAAAATCCGTGACAAATTTGAGAAGCTAGACCGTGTCTCAGATTTCGGTGGCATACCAATAACCGTAACACCACATAGAACAATGAACACAGCTCGTGGAGTGGCATCTGACATGGACTTACTTGACCTGACCGAGACTGAACTTTTGGACCGGGTGGAAGAGCCAAAATGTGACTAATGTACAAAGAATTATCATCAGAAGAGACAAAAAGGAAACACCAACGAAGCACCTCATACTCACGTTTGCTTCCAGTAAATTACCAGAAACCATTCAAACAGGGTATACGAAAACTTTATACAGGCCATACATACCAAACCCCCGTCGTTGCTTCCAATGTCAGAGGTATGGCCATGGCTCTAAAAGCTGTCGTGGTCGCCAGACCTGTGCACAATGTGGAGCCCTCGGCCACGTGTCTGAGCAATGCAAAGAGCAGCCGCACTGTGGACACTGTGACGGAATGCATGCTGCATATTCACGTTCCTGTCGATACTGGAAGAAAGAAAAGGAGATAATAACGGTGAAAGTGAAAGAAAACATTTCTTTAGGGAAACTAGGAAAAGAGTCTCGCCATTTTATGGCCCAATGTATGCTGATGCGGCGCGTCAGGGGGCACCACCGCACCAGCCCCCATCACTCCTTCGGCTCGCGCATAGCGAGCCGGTGGTTGTGGCACCTGCCCCCAAGGCGGCTATAGTCCGGACTACACCGCCTACTCCCGAACAGAGACTGGAGATCCTCGGGTCCTCAGGCCTCAAGGCCTCACCTCACCAGGCAAGGCCCGAAATTCGAACAACCAGCTCGCACGTGCGGGCATCCAGTGCCTCCGAGGAGGCGATGGATACGTCGGTTTCCTTGGTGCCGAAAGAGCGGCGTGGCTCCTTAGAGCGCGTCAAGAAAACAAAAAAAAGCAAATAACGGGGCCCAGTGATGGCCCTGTTACTTGAATTGAAACTTCCCGGCTAAACAGCCACTCGTTTTTTGTACACACAGCACTACTTTACATTCATCATTAACACTCAAATTATACAATGGAACGTCAGGGCCTTATCAGAAACCTTGACGATATCCAAGAACTTTTACACGAACACTCATCAAAAGTGCTCAGTGTACAAGAAACACACCTGAATTCAAAACACACCAACTTTCTCCGTAAATAAGTTATTTTCCGAAAGGACTGTGATGATGCCATGACATCATCCGGAGGTGTTGCCATTATAGTGATTCAAGGGATTGCATGCACGCACTTTCAACTCCAAACATCTCTTGAAGAGGTGGCTGTTAGAGGTGTGCTTTTCGAAAAACTCGTAACAATTTGCACTCTTTACGTACCTCCTAGCTATCACCTAAAAAAACATGAACTCCAGTCCTTAATGAAAGAACTCCCAGAACCTTTTGTTTTCCTTGGAGACTTGAATGCGCATAAAAGGCTATGTGGCGACTCTCGTTGGGACGCCTGAGGTCGACCTATTGAACAGTTTCTTCTCTCTTCTAGTGCGTGTCTCTTGAATCGAAAAGAACCGACTTATTAACCTCGCTAACAATATATATTCCTCAAAAGACCTAAGCATAGTATCTCCATCGTATGTGCCTCTACTTCACTGGAAAGTCCCTACGGAAGTGAGCACTTCCCCGTAGTTTTAAGCACACCTACATCAACTGAATGCCCGCCACAGGTTCATCATGATCATCATCATCATCACCATCATCATCATCATCATCATCATCATCATCATCATCATCATCATCAGCCTGACTACGTCCACTGCAGGACAAAGGCCTCTCCCATGTTCCGCCAGTTAACCCGGTCCTGTGCTTGCTGCTGCCAATTTATACCCGCAAACTTTTTAATCTCATCTGCCCACCTAATCTTCTGTCTCCCCCTAACCCGCTTCCCTTCTCTTGGAATCCAGTCAGTTACCCTTAATGACCAGCGGTTATCCTGTCTACGTGCTACATGCCCTGCCCATGTCCATTTCTTCTTCCTGATTACAGCTATGATATCCTTAACCCCCGTTTGTTCCCTAATCCATTCTGCTCTCTTCTTGTCTCTTAAGGTTACACCTACCATTTTTTTTCCATTGCTCGCTGCGTCGTCCTCAATTTAAGCTGAACCCTCTTTGTAAGTCTCCAGGTTTCTGCTCCGTAGCTAAGTACCGGCAAGATACAGCTGTTATATACCTTCCTTTTGAGGGATAGTGGCAATCTACCTGTCATAATTTGAGGTTACGACAGGTTACCAAATGGCTATTAAGCAAAGCCGATTGGGAACAGTTTTTTACCATCCAGGTTTCTGCTCCGTAGCTAAGTACCGGCAAGATACAGCTGTTATATACCTTCCTCTTGAGGGATAGTGGCAATCTACCTGTCATAATTTGAGGTTACCACAGGTTCCCAAATGGCTATTAAGCAAAGCCGATTGGGAACAGTTTTTTACCATCACTCATTTAGGTTGGCGCGACACATGTACTTCAAGCATTGATGCTGCTGTCAACTACTTCACTTCGTTTTTGATTGATGCAGCAACAAAATGCATCCCACAAACGAATGGACACCCTGGAAAACGACGTGTGCCATGGTGGAACTCTGAGTGCCGAAATGCGCGCAAGCAGCAAAACAAAGCATGGAGGTTGCTTCGGAACTCACCGACAGCCGAAAATCTGGACAGCTTTAAGAAAATAAAGTCTCAAGGCAGGAGAACCCGTCGGCAGGCCAGACGACAAAGCTGGCAGAAGTTTTTGTCAGGGATCAATTCATACACACTGGAGACTAAAGTCTGGAACATGGTTGGTAGGAGTTAGTATGAGGCATCTATTACCAGCGTGTTGCGTGTAGCGCAAATAATGCGGCTGATGCAGAGCACGTAGCCAGCTCCCGTCCCGTCAACTAACGAAGCTGATCGGTTCCGCGAAGGCGAATGCAGAGGATCCGAGCACGGGAAAGAAAGGAGACTTCTTCATTCGCATGGTCTTCATTCTCTCGGTTCACTAGCGGAGCCGTCAAGGTCGCCACCGTTCGGGATTAGAAAGAGAAGGCTTACTCGGAAAAGCGTCTGGCAAGAGGCAGGTCAGGCGCCACCGTCTGAGTTTAAGTCATTGTTGGCATGCACGCGTGCCATTGAGAATGACGCGGCGACGCTACCACTTGGCTGACCGAAACATAGTGGCGGCAGGGAGACGAGCATAACCCCTCCCGCTGTATGCCATTGCCGAGTGCTGTTAGGATGTCAGGGCGCCTCGCTGTCGCATGTACACCTGGTAAGCGCACGGAGCCCAACGGTGTACCCACCAATCTTAAGGAGGCTTCTACGAAGCAACAATTAATGACAGAACTGACGGGACTCGAGCGTGAGAACAGCTGCCGACGGAAGTCGGCCGACGGAGGCAGCATGGCCTGGCATGGGAGAGAGTGTCACAGGCGCAGAACCTATCCTTTTGCGTGTTTTATTTGGTGACGTGGTTTTAACCAATGTAGTACCTGTTATGAAGGTGTTTCCGCGATTGGTTATGATGATGCGAGTCGCAACATGTGATTGGTGTTTGTGAAGACTGTTTGTTCAACCGAGGGTTGAAAAAGAGGATGTTTGAATCTGAAATAAGAGCGGATGTTCGGGCTTGGACTCGGGCAGTAGTGTGAGGTTGCAATAAAGCGTCTCTTCAACGGACTACGGCTCTTCCTTCGCGCTGCCACCATGCACTCGAGTCATCGAGGGGACCCATCCCGAAACTCAAAGATCTTCCCTCCTTGGCTAGTGTAGAAGCTAGTTGAGGAGGAGAAAATTAACTTTAGGGTAGCAGGAAGACAAGCACACACACTGCCACTGGTAAACACACAGGGTGACGCCTGAGAAGATCAGGCAAACTTCCTCGGTGCACACTTCGAGCGGGTGTCCAGCTCCTCACACAATACTGACACTTTCCAAAAATACAGGACAAAAATAGAAAAGCAAAAACTCGAACACAAATGTACGAGATACGAGGCGTACAACCAAGCTTTCAGCTTAGCTGAGCTCCAAGCATCACTGAACTCCTCCAGTGATTCCGCTCCAGGTTCCGACCCTGTGGTTTACGAAATGTTAAAAAAGCTACCAATCGAAACTCAAAAAATCTTATTTTGTTTGTACAATGCTATTTGGTTCTCTGGCACTATCCCTACTTCCTGGAAAGAGGCTATTGTTATTCCCATTTTGAAACAGGGCAAGGACCATTGTTTAGTTTCGAGTTACAGGCCTATTGCGCTTACACGCTGCCTGTGCAAACTTTTCGAAAAAAAAATGATCAACTGCCGACTTGTACATTTCCTTGAAAAAAAAAACAAAACAATTTGCTCGACCCATTTCAGTGCGGGTTTCGAGAGAGTAGATCCACCACCGACCACGTTGTTCGTATCGAGGCACAGATCAGAAACGCTTTTGTTCATAAGCAATTCTTTTTCTCTGTGTTCTTTGATATCAAAAAGGCATAGGATACAACATGGTGCTTTGGAATACTGTGAGACCTGTCCCACTTTGGCGCGCGTGGCAGAATGTTTACCACAATGGTAAGCTACCTGTCAAACCGGACATTCCAAGTTAGAGTAGGCAGCATACTTTCCCAAACATTTGTCCAAGAAACAGGTGTGCCGCAAGGTGGTGTACTTAGTTGCACACTTTTTCTCATGAAAATGAATTTTTCGCACTTGCCCATTCCTCGCTAAATGTTTTATTGTACATATGTCGATGACGTCTAGCTTGGCTTTAGATCTTGCAATCTGGTCATGGGTGAGCGCCAGGTTCAGCTTGGTTTGAACAAAGTCTCCAATTGGGCTGAAGAAAGTGGGTTCCGGCTGAATGAACAGAAAAGCACGTGTGTCTTGTTCTCCAAGAAGAGAGGTATTCATCCTGAACCCGATATTGAACTGCATAGACAACGTCTTTACGTTAATACCCAACGCAAATTCTTAGGCCTAATCTTGGACACCAAGCTAACCTTCATACCACACATCAAATATTTAAAAAAAACAAGTGCATAAAAGCTATGAACGTTCTAAAAGTGTTGCCTTGCACTACGTGGGGAAGTGACAAGAAGTGTTTAATGAATCTGTATAAAAGCCTCGTGCGTACCTGCCTAGACTACGGGGCAATATCATATCAGTATGCGACACCTACTGCCATTAAAATGATTGATCCTGTTTATCATCTAGGCATCCGCCTCTCTACGGGTGCTTTTCGAACTAGCCCCGTAGAGAGCCTGTACGTGGAATCGATCGAATGGTCGCTTCACCTACCGAGGTGTTACATATCTTTTAAATATTATTTATTTATTTCGACATACTGCCAATCCCATCAGGGATTTTAGCAGGAAGGGCGTGAACATAAAAATTCAAATAGGTACACAATAAAGACATACATCGCGATAAAGTAAAGAATGAAACTAACAGAATCGGATCATTTAACAATTTCAGATCAAAGAAGGCATAAAACATTAGTGTAAAGAAAAGTTGTCAGAAGAAAATAAATGCAGCGACTTGGTTGACACATTGGTTGACATATTGGCATATGCATCAAGAAACACAACAAAAAATTACAGCAATAAGAAACTACCCTACAATATGGCGAAGTATTTCAAGGAAGGGCAAATTTGTACACACTGAAAAACAAAAACATGTTCAAGAATCAACAGAGCGATTTCTCTTCACCTGGATTCAGTACTAAATATTGCTTAAAGAAAAAATATGATGACATGATACTTCGCTCGTACAATGTTCACACGAACATACATATTAAAATCAACCAGGTGATTCCGTTTGCATAATACAAAGTTCATTTTCGACAAGGGTTAGAAATTTCGCTAATTCGGTAGTGCTGGAGATACTCGGCTCCAGTTTATTCAATTCATTAGTGGCTAACGGAAAGAAGGAGTACTTAAAGCAGTTTGTGTTGAAGGAGTATTCGTTAAGTCTCATTGGGTGTTTTTGGCGTGTTGTTCTAGTTTGATCAAACGTAAGATAGGCGGATACATCAATGTTCAAATGACCATGTATTAATTCATGTATGAATTTTGCTTGTGCTAACCTTGTTCTATTCATTAGAGTAAGTAATCCAGCTTTTTTCATTAGTTTAGTCGGAGAATCTGTATGTCTGTACTTGTTGTAAACGAACCTCATAGCTTTCCTTTGTATTTCTTCCAGTTTCGTGATTATCTTAATGTAAACGCAGACAAGGGTCACCCATCACATTCCACAATCAATGAAATGTCAAGCCTTGCTGTGTTTGAAAAGCGACCTTGTATGAGACAGCCCTACTCACTCCGTGTGAGGGGCTTAGCGAAGGAAACCGGTGTGCCCCTCGAACACCGCTTGATGGCTCTCGCAGTATGCCTGCCGCCGTTGCAGTGGCAGGCGATAGATTGCGACGTGTCTTTCTTGGAGGTAACAAAGCATGCACCAATCACACATATCCAGACATACTTCCTTGAACTGCAACATAAATACACGTGTCCTGAGTTCTTTACGGATGCATCAAAGTATAACACTTTTGTCTGCTACTCAGCTGTCGGCCCATCCTTTTCGGAAGCCGGCGTTCTGCACTCTAATACAAGCATTTTCACCGGCGAAGCTCATGCCATACTTGCGGCCATTAAACACAATAATCAAATAAAACTACAGATGGCAATAATATATACAGATTCCCTAAGCGTAGTGAAAGCTCTGAAAACACCTAAAAAGAACAAATACCCAGTACTTGTCTCGCTTTAGTCACTCCTATGCACAGTGTACTCATCCAAGCAGCATGTTGTAGTCTGCTGGGTGCCTGGACACCGCGAAATACAAGGCAACCTTTTCGTGGACCAGCTAGCTAGATCTACCAACAAAACGGCTTGCAATACATTGATACCAGTTCCTGCACTCGACTTGAAAGCCTTTCTAAAGCAAAAGCTGAGGGACGATTGGCAGAGCACATGGGACACACACACAGGTAATAAATTGCATATCATCAAGCCGCAACTTGGTCATTGGCCGCCAGTATCAAAATAATGCCACACAGAAGTAATACAAACAAGGTTAAGAAGAGGTTATACCTACACTACACATTCATTTCTTCTGTCTGGTGGCGATCCACCTTTGTGAGAAAGATGTGGAGAAGCGCTCACCGTACTTCTCATTCTGATCCAGTGTAAGGAGTTAGACACGCTAAGAAGACAACACTTTTCATTACCCTACCGACAGCAGATACCCCTTCAACCTGCAATGTTTGTCGGTAGGGAACCACTTTTTACACATAAATCATTGTTATGAAACGGGTTGTTGAACAAGCAGGCGAACTCGGCGAAGGAGAGCTTTATTTAGCGCAAGGGCTAACTGAACGCAAGCCTGCGATCACAGCAAGTCTTCTTCTTTTTCTATCCTCGAGCTCCATGCCCACTACCGTCGTTACAATCACCCCCGGCCGATGAAGGAGCCATCCTGGCGACTTAAGGACAGGTGTAGACAGAAGGGTCATGGTATGGCTTGAGCCGAGAGATGTGTGCGATTTCTTTTCCCCGACGGCGCTTGTCCGGAGATGCATCCAGCGGCTCGACAAGGTAGTTGACAGAGGATGTTTGGCGCACAACTCGATAAAGGCCATGGTACCTGTACGAAAGCTTGTGGGAGAGTCCTGGAGTAGTAGAAGGAATCCATAGCCACACCAGTGAGTTCGGAGAAAAGCTCATATGCGTAGTTGACGCGTCGTGGCGATGTTTTTGGCGCGTCTGGTCATGTGACGTGAACGCACGAGCAAGCTTCCGACATTCTTCAGCGTGTGCTGCTGCTCGAGAAACGGTAGTCATCTCTGAAGGGTCCGGTCGATAAGGAAGAATGGTATCGATTGTTGATGATGGCTCGCGTCCATAAAGAAGGAAGAAAGGCGAAAATCCAGTGGTGCTTTGCGTTGCAGTGTTGTAAGCATATGTCACAAAAGGGAGTATGCTATCCCAATTTGACTGGTCGGATGAAGCGTACTTGGCGAGCATATCCCCAAGTGTACGATTAAAACGCTCTGTCATCCCATTAGTTTGCGGGTGATAGGCTGTGGTAGTGCGGTGTATGATGCGACACTCGCTCAACAACGCTTTGATGGCATCGGAGAGAAAAACGCGGCCACGGTCGCTTAGTAACTCCCGAGGTGCTCCATGCCTTAAAACCAGGTTTTGCAGTATAAAACACGCAATGTCTTTTGCGGCAGCAGAAGGTAACGCAGCTGTTTCAGCGTACCGCGTTAGGTGGTCGATAGCGACAATGACCCAGTGGTTGCTACTCGAAGTATAGGGAAGCGAACCGTAAAGGTCGATTCCGACACGATCGAAAGCTTGTGCTAGACATGGCAACGGCTGCAAGGGACCTGTGGCATGTTGAGTGGGCATTTTGCGTCGCTGGCACGTAAGGCAAGACCTTACGTAACGGCGAACGAAACGGTACATACCGCGCCAGTAGTACCGCAGCTGCAAGCGGGTGTATGTTTTTAACACACCAGCGTGGCCACATTGCGGATCATCGTGGAACGTGGCACAGATGTCAGAGCGCAGATGTCGGGGGATGACGAGCAACCACTTACGGCCGATCGAGCTGTAGTTTCGGTGGTAAAGCAGGTTATCCCGAATAGCGAAGTGTCCTGCTTGACAGCGAAGCGTCCTGGAAACTGGAGCGGGCGTCCGGTTTGAGAGAAAGTCCAAAAGAGATGAAATCCAAGCATCTTTGCGTTGCTCGGAAGGCATGTCCGAGATGCTGATGGCCAAGGCAGCACTAGTAGAGATAGGCGAGCCGACAGGCTCTGAAGCCAATGGCGAACGTGACAGGGCATCGGCGTCGGAATGCTTCCGGCCAGAACGGTAGATAACACGGATATCGAACTCCTGTAACCGCAACGCCCAACGAGCGAGCCGACCAATAGGATCTTTTAGTGAAGATAACCAGCAAAGCGCATGGTGGTCTGTTACAATATCAAACGGACGTCCATATAAATAAGGCCAAAATTTTCCGATTGCCCAAATAATGGCGAGGCACTCCTTTACAGTTACACTGCAATTCTTCTCGGCTTTACTGAGGGTGCGGCTGGCATAGGCAACGACGTACTCGTCAAAGCCCTCCTTGCGTTGGGCCAGTATGGCCCCTAGCCCGACACCACTAGCGTCCGTATGAAGCTCCGTTGGAGCAGACGGATCGAAATGTCGGAGTATGGGAGGCGTGGGGAGGAGCCGTTGGAGTTCCTGAAATGCATCATCACACGCCTGCGACCACGCTGACAAGTCAGAACTTCTGGCAAGAAGATTGGTCAAGGGGGCGATAATGGAGGCGAAATTGCGGACGTAGCGCCGGAAGTAAGAACATAGGCCGATGAAGCTTCGAAGCTCTTTGATGGTGGTTGGCTTTGGGAACGCCGCGACTGCATTAAGTTTCGTAGGGTCCGGGAGAATGCCGTCCTTAGAAACCACATGGCCAAGAATTACAAGCTTGCGAGCGCCGAAGTGGCATTTCTTCAAGTTAAGTTGAAGTCTCGCCGTGGAAAGGCACGTAAGAACTTGCTCGAGGCGGCTGAGGTGGGTCGCAAAGTCGCTTGAAAATACCACAATGTCATCCAAATAACAGAGGCACGTTTTCCATTTCAGACCTCGCAAGACGGTATCCATCATCCTTTCGAAAGTGGCAGGCGCATTGCAGAGGCCAAAGGGCATAACGGTGAATTCATATAGTCCATCCGGTGTTACAAAGGCTGTCTTCGGGCGGTCACCCTCTGCCATGGGCACCTGCCAGTAGCCAGAGCGTAAATCTAACGAAGAAAAGAACTCTACTCTTTGTAGGCAGTCCAAAGCATCATCGATGCGCGGCAGAGGGTATACGTCTTTGCGCGTTATCTTGTTGAGTCGGCGGTAGTCAACGTAGAACCAGATGGATCCGTCTTTTTTCCTGACGAGAACAACCGGTGAAGCCCAGGGACTGTTGGAGGGCTCGATGATGCCACGCTTCAACATGTCGTCCACTTGTTCGTCGATGACACGACGTTCAGCAGATGACACACGGTAAGGACGCTGCCTTAGCGGGGCTTGTTGACCGGTGTCAATACGGTGAACGACCGCAGAGGTTCGGCTTAAGCCTGACTGGTCACGATCGAATGAAGAACGAAAGCGGAGAAGAAGATTTATAATCTCTTCGCGCTGAGTTGGTGCGAGCTCAGAGTCGATGGCATCCAAGAATACGTCTAGAGCATCATTAGGCGCGTTGGTAGGAGTGACAGCACCAATTGGGAGCGAAACCGCAGAATCGGGTATAGTAGCCGGAAGAATGCACTCGTAAAGTTCGTAGCTTCCCAGGCATTCTCCACGTAGTAGGGATGACGGGCTGTGCGACGGATTGCACACATAAATGGCAGCGTGACCATTGCGAAAAATGACGACGGCAAACGGAAGCATGATATTTCGACGGCACGCAGATGGGGCCGATGGCATAAACAACACAGGCGATTTCGGAGGGGAGGCACACGACACCGAGACAACAACAGCTGATAAAGGCGCAATGTCAACGTCAGAAGCAGCAAACACTCTACACGAAGCACCATCGTCGGGGTCATAGCACGGCACAGACAACGCGAGTTCAGAACGAGCACAGTCGACCAAAGCAGAATTTGACGAAAGTAAGTCCCACCCAAGGATAACGTCATGCGAAGAACGGAATAAAACTACAAATGTGACGACGTACATCGCACCTTGAATGACGACTCGTGCGGTGCACAAAGCTGAAGGCTGAATATGATGGGACGTAGCTGTCTGCAAAGATAGGTCGGTAAGTTGTGTGGTCACTTTCTTCAAGTTTCGGCACAGTTTCTCGCTAATTACAGATACGGCAGCTCCAGTGTCAACAAGTCCGTGCACGTTAATGCCATCAATATAGAGTTCGATTTAGTTCGGGGGACAGCAGTTAGGTCTTGAAATTTTCGCTGCCAACGCAGTTCTTGCCTCCGGAACTGCGCCCGTCAGTTTTCCCCTCGCGGTGGGCTGTTGCGACGTAACATCGGAGAAATAGATCGACGACGAGGAGAAGGTGAACGGCTTGCGCCGGATGGTCGGTGACCGGGACGTACGTCTAGAGGTGGATTGGCAGGAACGGGATATCGCGGCTGAGTGGGCATGGTGGGCATGTAATGTGAGGCCCCTGCAATGTCGTGAGAAGAGAAGCTGCGACGACGGCAGTGACGAGCTACGTGGCCTGGGATGCCACATGAAAAACATATCGGCCGATTATCTGGAGTGCGCCATTGGCTGACGATAGGGCCACTGTTCGCTGAATAAGGTACCGTAAATGGTCGTGCAGGCGGCGGCGTCATATAAACGTTCTGACCTGTTTCATATACAGCCGGAGACGGGACGGTCAGCGAGCGGGAAGGTGGGGTCGATCAATAAACGTGGCGAGTAGCTTCGTAGATGGCCGGAGACGCTGGCGCACGTGGTTGAGCAACTGCGGCTGCATACGTTAGTGGTGCGGTAACAGTTGGGGGAGCCTGAGCTGGCGGCAATGCTTCGGCAACTTGCGATCGAATGACCTGGCGAAGCGAAGGCGACAAGGGTGCCATCGGCTCGGTAGTTCTTGTGATTATAGATAGCTGCCGGGCGACCTCCTCGCCTATGAATTGCTTTATGACTGGCATCAACGCAGAGTGGTCGGCGGTGTCATGGCGATAGTCGAGGGATGAGATGTCCGCGGTGTCTTGAGCAGCGCAACGTGTGGAAGCGCGCTGCCTACGCAGCTCATCATAGCTTTGGCAGAGCTGAATCACCTCGGCGACCGTCTGGGGACTCTTCGCAGCCAGCATTTGGAATGCACCGTCGTCGATTCCTTTCATGATGTTCTTGATCTTGCCTGCCTCGTCCAGAGTCGAATCGACGAGCTTGCAGAGAAATAGCACATCTTCGATGTAGCTCGTGAAAGTTTCATCTGCTCTCTGTACTCTGCCCCGCAAGCGCTGTTCAGCACGAAGGCGGCGGACAGCAGGACGGCCAAAGACTTCCGCGAGGGTTTTCGCCAATTCCGACCAGGTACTGAAATCACTTTGATGATTTCTGTACCATAGTTTTGCCACGTCGGTCAGGTAAAAACTCACATTTGTGAGCTTATCGGCTGCGTTCCACTTATTGACGGCGCTCACCAGTTCATACTCGGCAATCCAGTTGTCCACATCTTGGTCCTCTGTGCCACCAAATATGGGGGGGTCGCGCTGCCGGAGAGCGCCAGCGCAGAAGACAGGCACAGGTGCGAGATCTGGAGTAGCAGCATGAGATGACCCCGGATCAGTCATTGTAGGAGGTCGTTGGAGTGTGCGGCTGCGAAGTTCCAGGGTGAGAACCAGATGTACCCAGCACCTCCACCACTTGAAACGGGTTGTTGAACAGGCAGGCGAACTCGGCGGAGGAGAGATTTATTTAGCGCAAGGGCTAACTGAACGCAAGCCTGCGATCACAGCAAGTCTTCTTCTTTTTCTATCCTCGAGCTCCATGCCCACTACTGTCGTTACATTAGCTTTTTTAAGAGCGGTAGATACTTTTCATATTATATACCCGGGAGTTCTGTAGCACGACCTCTCCCGAGGGGTCTCCGCTGCGGTGGCTACACTCAATAAAGCACTTGCTACACGGCCCTTGTACGCAAGGGTGTGAATGATGGAGGCACGTGTGCTAATGCCATACATGTCAATCATCGTTTTTATTATCACAAACTTTTGTAATGCATTAACACCACACACTTTTCACGGCATGGTCATGTTTTTATTACTTTTATGTTTTTACCCGCCTTAGAGCGAGGGATCTTATGGCCCATATACAGCTGCTTATCACAATCATCGTCCATGTCTCTTGTAACACGAACTGGCTCTCTTTGGCCATGAAATGACCCTCGCGCTTCAAAACATCAAACATCATCATCATAACTGCACAGCTAATGCGCCTGTCGTCTACGCCGGATAGTAGGAAGATTCTGTCCGTCCTAGGTCTCAGTTCGGCGCTCGTAGAGGATCGCCGTGTTAACTCGGGAGAGGTGTGAAAACACGTCCGATCATTATCAAATTTGCTGCATACAAGCAAAAATAAGCGGTTCTTGCTAAGTGTTTCTTGCTTAAAAATAGTGGCTTTGCTCTCAGTGAGGATTTCTGCCCCGCCATGCGCGAAATTCAAAAAAAGTTAAGAGAGCATGCCAAAAGCCTGCGTAAGCCATATAAACTTGGGTACAAAAAACTGCATGTTGGCGGTAAATACTTTGGCTACAATGACATAGATGACACCATTGTTGAGATCGGTATCTCGAAAGTTGCATCGAATTCGCATGGTACATCCTCTCGAGCACTCCGCTCTGGCCGCCTTCTTCAGTATAAAGATCGCTAGGAACACGGGAGGGGAAACGGTGCTACGCGCTCGAGATTAGAATTTTCTATTTTATATACTAACATTCGTAGTATCTACCGCAAAAAGGATAAGTTATGTTCAGTAATTAACGATATGAAAGCCGATCTTATCGCATAACTGAAACATGGCTTAGCAGCAAGATATCTAACACTGAATTTTTTCATTGTGAAAAAAGGTATGTAGTCTACCGCAGTGACCGCTCTGACAGAGTGGGGGGTGGAGTTTTGCTGGCCGTGGACGAGCGTTTTGATTGCTACTGCATACCAATTACTTCAAACATTGAATCTGTGTGGTGCTGCTTGAATGTAAATTTCAAGAAAGTTATTGTTGGGGTCTGCTATCGCTCCCCATCAAGCGATGCGTCATTTTGTGATAGCTTGCACGACTGCCTAAATCAAGTAACGGTTCGTTATCCCAATGCACAACTCGTACTAATGGGGGACTTCAACTACCCGAATATTGATTGGTTGCACGCATGCCCACTTACCAACCCACCGACAACTGAGGCCAACCACTTTATCACCACCTGCATGAATTTTGGTTTAACACAAATCGTCACTTCACCCACACGTGTCACTCAAACTTCTTCTACCCTTATAGACCTAGTACTAACGTCATCACAGACTGTCACGTCACCCGTATTGCACATGCCTGGCCTGAGCTACCATAATATTTTGCATTTCACATTTGATTTGTCGCATGCACCATCAGTAAAACAGTCCAAGAACATCAGAGACTACAACAAGGGTAACTATCTAGCCATTAATAATGAACTGTGCTCCTTTTTAGACATTTTCTTACCAGGTTATCTTGGGCGCTCAGTAGAAACTAATCGGTGTTTGTTCCGTAATAAAGTGTCTGAACTAATTCATCTCCATATCCCTCTTCGCCGGGTGTACTCCAATAACCAAGCTCCATGGTATAACAGATACTTAAACCGACTTTCTAACAGGAAAAAAGATTTTTTAGAATCGCTAAGTATTCACTTAAACCGGCCAACTGGACAAAGTACAAGACAGCCTCTTTAGCATATTCGCGAGCGCTAAAGGATACTGAATCTTCGTTCTTCAATGTAACCCTGCCGAATATCCTGAAGACTAACCCTAAACGTTTTTGGAGTATAATGAAACCACTTAGCACCAGTAAAGTATCATTGGTTACACCCACCGGCGATCCTGTTCCCGACCATCTTTGTTCTACTGTGCTAAATGATACATTCATTAGGTCGTTTTCTTCATCTATTTATACCCAACGTCCTGAGCTTCAGTCGTACAATCATTTTGCGATGGATCCCATCACGTTTGACTCGCATGGCATCATCACGATTATCGACAACCTGAAACTAACGTCTTCTCACGGTATTGATAGAATTAATAGTAAATTTTTAAAGAATACCAAAGAATACAGTTTCATCATCCTTAAATGCATATTTTCACAATTGTATCATGATGGTGTACTACCTGAAGACTGGAGAACTGCTGCGATTATTCCAGTACATAAAGGCGGTGATAAACATAGTCCATCTAACTATCGTCCTATATCTCTCACATGTGTACCATGCAAAATATTGGAATATTTAATATTTTCTCATCTTGTTAATTTTTTAGAGGATAATAGCTTTTTCTCTTCAAATCAGCATGGCTTTCGAAAGATGTTTTCTTGTGATACTCAACTAATTTCTTTTACTAATGATTTGCATTTATCTTTGGACTCTGCTTCTTTAACTGACTGTATATTTCTTGACTTTGCTAAAGCGTTTGATAAAGTTAACCATTCCCTGCTCTTACATAAACTAAGTGTTCTAAAAATTGACCCTGCAGTTTTTAACTGGATTCATGCATTCCTTTCTTCTCGTGTTCAATTTGTCAGCACTAACGATGTTAATTCTTCCCCTGCACCGGTTGATTCTGGGGTTCCTCAAGGATCAGTACTTGGCCCCCTGCTATTCCTAATCTATATAAATGACTTACCTTCTACAATTACTTCCAATATTTGTTTGTTCGCTGACGACTGTGTGATTTACCGTAAAATATCTAATGACAATGATATTCATTCTCTGCAGGCTGATCTCAATAACATACTTCATTGGTGTCATATTTGGAAAATGAAACTAAACATTCAAAAATGCAAGTCTATGAGGATTTCTCGGTCGAGTACAACTTGTCCAGCTCACTTTCTTCACAGTCACCCCCTTGAAACTGTAACATCTTACCGGCACCTCGGCGTCCACTTAACTAACACTTTGTCCTGGAAATTACATACAGAACATGTAGCGTCCAAAGCTAATAAAACACTGGGTTACCTTCGAAGAAACTTCTTTCTTGCTCCATCATCACTAAAGTTATTACTATATACCACATACGTCCGTCCTCAAATGGAATACGCTTCATCTGTTTGGGGCTCCGGTCAGGTAACATTATCACACATGTTGGAATCCATTCAAAATCGTGCAGCTCGTTTCATTTTGGCTAACTACCATCGTTCAGCTAGTGTCACTCAAATGAAGGCATCTCTAAACCTCATCCCACTAGTTACCCGCCGAAAGCGCACTCGCATTTGTCTGTTTCATAAAATATTCTATCATAATCCGAAACTCCGTTCCCGTTTAATCCAAGCTGCTCCCTTCATTTCTCTTCGCCGTAATCACCAACAAAAAGTCACAGTCCCCCATTGCAACACAGTATCATATGCCCAATAATATCTCCCAAGAACTTGTAATGAATGGAATTTCCTGCCTGCATCAATAACAAGCATCAATGAACCCATTCAACTTAAGAATGTCCTTAAAACAATGATTACCTAATTACCCCCTGTATGTTTGTTGAACAGTTTACTTGTATTGCTTTGTGCCTTAACCATGTAATAAAAATAAAATTAGTGTTATCATTTGCTTTATTATGACGTGAGTTGTTAGGAGTAATAATCTTTGTACCCCAATTAGTGACAATTTTATGCCATTTGTTTTGTATTCCTTGTTTTTTTCATTGTGGGGCATGCCCTTCCCCTCTGAAATGTACTGTGTACCCTGAGGGTAAAATAAATAAATGAATAATAAATAAATAATAAATAAATAAATAAATAAACTGCCAGATGAACCGCGTACTGCCATCCAGATCTCTCCGTTTCCGTGAAACGTCAATCCTCAGTACAACGGCGCCGGGCTAGGGCCATCACATTTCTGAAGAGCGTCAGGAACGATCCTCATTCAGCGTGTTTTGTCGATGCCGCTCAGTACGCTTGCTCAGCTGGGCTTCCTGTTTTCCATCAATCACATGGGTTATATCATGAATGCTTCGTCAGTTAGGGACTCTACTCCCTCAAAGCCGAACAGTTGGCCGCAGCTCTTGCCCTTTCGGATGACAGTAGATCGCAAATCCTCACCGACTCAAGGTCCGTGGCCAAGGCTCTCGCCTCTGGTTCTGTCTGTGCTGAAGTAATTAAACTACTTGAAAGTAGGACCCTTTCTCCACATACCGTTACCTGGTTTCCTGCAAATCTGGTTTCCCACAGGGCCGGCGGGGTGTCACTGTTCCATACCACACACTTAGGTTCACATTCGTGATCAAGGAGTGGGTGCGGAATGCCACACATTGAACATAAAGACTGAGGGGTGCCTGGACATACGTATGATCGCTGGCCAAGTTTGCGGCAGAGATTACTCTCATGTTCTCCCAAGGAAGCACACAGACGAGGCTCAGTTCAAATGGTGACTGTCCTCTGTGGCCAGTAGCAAGTTTATTTCAATGATTATAAAAGTGATAAAAGGCGCCATTCTGTGGCGCTATATGAGACTGCTTAGGCCGATGGCAGCAACATAACATTCGTTATCCCCCTGCACAAAAAGAAGCACAAGAAGCAAAAGAACAAAAAAAGAACAAGAATAACAAGTGCTACAATGGGCAAGCAGAGAGTTCAGCATGACTACTCAGGCACATAACGCATAACAGGTTTCCGCAATCGCGAGCTGCGGCGAAGTGAAGTCTGAGAAAGGGCCTCGAGCTTCGGGGCATCCACCGGCGCACTGGCACAACCACCCGGATCACCGGTGACACATGTTTCCTCGAATTCCTTAGACGAAACTGCCATAGTTGCAGTGGCACCAGTGTTCTCTGTTGTTGCGTAGGATGTGGCAGCACCCGCAGCATCCAGAGGCACAGCTGGTGTCACGCTTGAAGCATCTGAAGGGTCTGTGTGGGAGCGACCAGAGTACTCTGACAGCTCAGGCTGCCACGGCACCACTCGTACATTATGATGGTGCCGTGCTCATTGGTGGCCCTCTGGTAGTCTTGGCACTGCCGCCTACCCTTTGTTTGCCTCTACTGTTGCTGGTACCCAAGCAGGACCTGGACAAAAAATTACGAGCGAACACATTCGTTCCTGGTGGTGTGGCTACGGCTCAAGCCGATCCTCTGTTGACCCGGTGACTCTGAGAGATCTTTCGAGACATCACCGTGGTCAGGCCGTAGTAAATCCAATGCCGTTTTCAACTTCCGGCCTATGAGAAGTTCAGCGGGACTACAACCTGTTACTTCGTGCGGAGTGGTCCGGTATGTCAGCAAAATTCTCGCTATCTGTAAGTGCTAATCATCCTCTGACTGCGTTTTCTTCAGCTTCTGTTCAATGGTCTGTTCTACACGCTCCACTGCTCAATTAGAGGCTGGGTGGTAAGGTGGT
The DNA here is from genome assembly GCF_043290135.1 of Rhipicephalus microplus. Taxonomy (NCBI): domain Eukaryota; kingdom Metazoa; phylum Arthropoda; class Arachnida; order Ixodida; family Ixodidae; genus Rhipicephalus; species Rhipicephalus microplus. The sequence goes on from NC_134702.1 coordinate 245,645,226, forward strand.
ACAAGAATTTGTTGGATGCCGTTTCTACGTATGAAGATCTTGTATTCTTCATTCACGAACACTGGACCATTGTCGGATACGACTACATCAGGGAGTGCATGAGTAGCGAACATTTTTGCAGGCAACTATAAGTGGCTGCAGTTGACGGGCGGGATACGGGAAACACTTCTATATATTTCGAGTATGCGTCAACCGCTATAAACTGGTAAGCATTTCTTAGTGGTCCAGCATAGTCTACATGAATTGGGGCCACGGTCTCTCCGAGAATGGTCATGACTTGATTGGCACCCATCTCGGTGGTCGCCAATTTTCTTGGCAGGTGCGGCATGCTTCCACCGCTGCCGTGACGTCATCATCTATGGCTGCCCACCAAACATGGCTACGGGTCACCGCTTTCCTTTTAGACACTCCTGGATGTCCTTCATGTAGCAGTCGCAACAAGTCAACCTGCATAGACGCGGGCACAACCACCCTGCTTCTTAGCAGAATGCAATCACTCTGCACATTCATTTCATGAAGGCGAGTGGCGTATTCTTTCCATGGAGCTTCTGGGGGAACTCCCCTACCAGCTCAAAGAGCTTCACGAAGACATGACGGCAGCGGGTCTTTGTTCGTAGTGCCCGCAATAGCTTGCGCTGGCATCACTCTGGGGCAAGACCCGGAGCATAAACATCTCCGGTGGGTTCTCAATTTGAAAATCAGCTGTTGGAAGCGGAAGTCGCCTCAGGGCGTCGGCATGTGGAATGGAACTACCAGGTCTGTACTTCTGCATCCTCTTAACAGCGAATGTGACATACTTAGAGACGGGGCAGTATGAGCAACGCAGCTCCATCTGGTCAGCGTGCGGTGTCTACATGGGGTGGCCAGTGAATGATTGTGCAGCATGAGCAATCATTTTTTTTACTAACAGACGCTACCTACATCGATCTTGCGAGGGTAAAGAGAGTGACAGTTGACACGGGGCGCGAGCATGCGGCACGAGACGCGAGCATGCACAATAGGGGTGTGAACGGTGCCACCGATGCTGAATCCGTGACCTGGTACGTGTGACTTAGATATGCTCCGAATTTAAAACACCACACTAAAACGCGCTATCATCGTTCTGCCACGGTAGCTTGACCGGGGAACGAGACAGGTGCGTTGCGTCGGGTTGCAGCAGCGCAACCCAAGGCCTGCGGCTGAAGGTGGTTGAAGGGGACCTTATGACTGCTGGATTTTTTCAAAGAATATTTGCGATCGAGGAAAATTGCACCTAGAATGACGAGAACATTAAACAAAGCTAATCGCGAACTACAGCTCTTATGGTCTCGCGTGGGTCGTCGGAGCAGAGTGATAGAATGTCGCCGTAGCATGGCGTCGAGTGGGGATTAAACTGCCGGGTGGGCCTCTCCAGTGGCTGCTAGACTGTGTTTGCCTCTGTCAAGGATTCATGAACTGCCTTGGGTGGGTTCCACATCCGAGAAGAGCCTCGGCGTGACCTCTCGCATGAGGACACGAGCTTTGTTCTCCTCGGCCATTTCAACGTCGGCATGGCGAAAAAGCCATGCCATCTCTTCTGCAAAGAACGTAACACTTCCGTTCGGCAGCTGTGCGCGTATTTTCAATAAGGGGACGGTCCTTTTCTTTTGCTCGACGCTCGTAAACGTCTCCAAGAAAGCGCTTTGAAGCGTCGACTGCCGGTTCTCGATCCGTGTCCTCGGTGCATTTTCTAGGTAATAATAGACGTGGTGCAGCTCGTTTTCACAGGTCCAGTTGTTGATTGTCCATGCCCTTTCAAAAGTCTCAAGCCAGGATTTTGGTGTCTTCACTTGGCAATCCGTGAAGCGTTGGCGGTTCCCTGAGTTGTTGCATAGCGATTGCCATGGGGGACACTGTGGTCTTCATCGTGCCTTGCTGACACTCATTACTGACAGTCATTGTGGGTATAAACCAAGTGTAGTAAATTGAAACAAACGCGTATGACCATATGTGATGAAAGATCGTGATGCATTTATCCTATATTGACATCATGTCTCTGGAGATTGCGTGCGTCTGTATAACAGTTTATATGCAATATCCTGTAGCTTGTAACTGCTTCGAGTTTTGAACAATTGGTGATTTAAGAAAAGTAGACATCTCTAACGGTGAATATCCGCCAAAAAATGAAACGCCGGAAAACACCCTCCGAATTTCTAAAAAAATTAACTCCGGAAGATTGAGCCATAAGCTGTCGCACCCCTCGTTGAAGACATATTCTGCGGAGCTGTGCGAACATGCAAAAACACTTTACATCGTAGTAAGAAACGAACGATTGCAGGCGGGCCTTACTCTAGCGAGTAAGACAGACTTTCAAATAAGGAAAAGAAACTGGTATGAGAGAAAGAACTCAGGTCAAAGATCAAACACGTGCGTATACCGTCACGTCAGGCTTCAGGTCAGCCAGGTCATGTAGAACGGCCATGGTGACGGATGCTGTGGGCAGTATGACCCCGACGGACGAGGCGGCTGTCAGTGGCACCGCCAGATAGGGCCACGGGCACTTGCGCTGCTGCGCCTGCAAACAACAGAGACAAATTAGTCGTATATTTTTATCGGAGAATCGTGCATGAAGAGCCAAGGCCCGTTTTCAAGCGTTTATATTCGAGACGCACACATAACTGCTGTCTGTTTTCAGCACCTCAATAATCGAAAGTTTATTATTTGACATGATAAATAAATATCAGAGAGTGCCTTTTAGGCGAAACTGATAGTGCCCGATAATGCAGGTCAATAGAATTCTCGAAAGAGTAATTAGTGAGAAACGGAGTGACTAATTAGGAAAAGAGGCGAGTGTTGTGAGAATACTCTTTTTTATTTGCGTCTATTGAACCTAGTGGTCGAGTATATTCGTTCGGTGACATAGGCTCACCAGAATGGCTGCCGCAGGCAGCAACAGAGTGACAGTGCTCCGTGCACCAAGGAACTCCGTGAGCAGGCAGGAGACGCTGGTGAGCGCCACCTGGATCACCACAGGCCTCTGGCCACCCAAAGACTGGGCCAGCCGGACAGACGCCGTGAAAGCGGCTGGTGCGAACGCCTGCGGTGGTAATCAGACAGCAACTCGTAATTGTTGATCGTATAAGCGAAGGATAAGTGTTGACCACCCCTACTCAGCTTCAGGAATTGCCCTTCCCATAAGCTGTCCTCTCTGAAAAATCATGTATCTGCTCCTGCATCCCTGAGATGCGTCAATGGTATCCGGTAGTCTGTTACAACAGAATTGGTGCAATAAATAGACGCAGGGAGGCGATACTAATAGCCGCACGATCAATATCGTTTCCCTGCGCCGATTCATTGACTAATGTGGTTCTGATACAGCTTGAGAAAAAGGTCACCGCTTTCCGCAAAGACGAAGCAATGAACGCGATAGCAACAAATTGGAAGGTCACTCTGAGCGGGGCAAGCAGATCGAAACGTGCCCCGCGTTTCTCAAGCATAAATGACGCATTAAACGTACTCATAGGTACAGAATAACATGAATAAGCTTCTCAGTTGTTACATCGCTTTGTCTGAAAACTACGCCCTTTTTTGCAAACAGACTGTGCAACGATTGTAGTGACTTTTGTGCACCTGGTAACTACAACATAATTGTTCCGGCGAAAGCACAAGGCCAGCCAAGACGTACGATTGCCCCCACTCCAAAATAAGCACAGGCGTGAGGCCCACCCTTCCCCCTCTCCCTGGGGCAAAGTAAGCGTGGGAGATTAAAACGTGCGCCACCCCGCCATGACGATGTGGCGATGCGCGTTTATTGTGCCATCTTGCTTAAAATCTTGAATACGCTATAGTTTTCCCCGAGATGCCCGTGAGCAGCCGTAAGTGATAGACATAATTAGCTTCCCCTTTGAACGTTGCAAGAGGTGCTGCTCAGTGGTTAACCCATTGTCCTCACAACTTAGAGGTGCCACGTTTGACTCCACACGCCGGAGTCTTTTCTCGACCATTTTTCTTACTTGAATTTTCATATACCAGGTGTTCAAAGTTAGGCTTTATGATTTTTGTAAAAATTAGGCGCTTGAAAGCACGTGAGAACCACTTGGGCAAATAACTTAAGCAGTCAAGGGGACACAAAGTTAGATGATAATTATCACTGTCAGCAGCCCAATGAACTAAAATATAAAATTACTTCTTACTGGCTGTGTTGAGTTGGCATGTTTAATATATATAAGTGTAGGCAGTGTCGTTCGTGCAGTTTCAGTTGGAAGACTTTTTCGAGCACGCCTGTCTACAAAGTTTGTGTGTCGCATAATTACGCATGCCGGGGGCGGAAATCGGAGCCTGTTTCATCTGTACATGGCTGTAATCTCACGAAAGTAGGTGACTGGATGAGGTTCGGAATCATCAGGTGATGCAGGACGAGGAAGTTCCCGGTAATCAAGTGCGTGGGCTGAGGCATCGGCAGCCTCGTTACCAACTAGTCCTGCGTGAGCTGGCATGCAGATCACTAGACGTGCGTTTGGGTGGTTAGATAATAACACCCTTTCAGTATTCGAGTGGTGCGACTGGTGATTCAACCGTTTGTAAGATTTCGACACGCACTCTGCGAATAGGTAATGATGATTTTAGATGCAGGGTCCACTGCGATGAGAGCTATAGCGACTTATGTTCCCGTGAGTAATGTCTGGGGCTCAAAAAGTGAGTCCTTGAACGGGAAAGTTTTGATGGACTACGGCTGCCATGTACCACCCCCCGCGGTGAGGGCCAAACGCGTCCGTGTAGAATACTCCAGAACGGGACCCATAACGTCCTTGCAAGGCTGTCACCCACGCAGTTCGCCTGCATTCGTAAGTATCCCTAGCCATGCATGTTTAGGGGCAGAGGCTGAATAACCAACCCACTACGCCAGTCCTCGGGGATCGTGGTTTGCTTCTGCCTAGTAGGTGTAGGATATATGGAGGTGGTGTAGGAGATCTCCCAGCGTGCGACTTGGTAAGCCGCTGGTACTGGTTGTTTAGATGAGCCTCTTTGAGTTCCCCGTACGTGTTTGTCGTACCTAAATCTGCAAGGCGTTGGTTATATGTCGCGATCGGGAGGTCTAGGGCACGCTTGTATAACTTGCGGTGAATGCATTCGATTGTGTTTACATCACATTGGCGCAAACGTAGGTTGGGTGTCGAATACAGAATCCGACTGGTCACTAAAGCGTTGGCGAGGCGCAGTGTGTCGCGGCTTCTGAGATGAAACCTCCTCACTTGTTCGAGATGCGACGAACCATGCGACCTACCAGATCTGCGACTGTACGTTGCTTGCGCAGGGTTGTGTCAGCTTTTCTGCTCTTGTGTATAAAAAGCCCCAAGACGTGGATTTCTTCGATTTCCGGGATTGGCCAGGTGTGCAACGAAATCGCGATTCCTTTCGTGTCTTTAGGCTCGAAGCGAAGGCGTACAAACTCAAATTTCATTGGAGAGAATTCGATGCTGCAGCGACGGGCGTAGTCTTTCATGACCGACGCCGCTTGTTGCAGGCTGGCCTCAATGCTACCAAGGGAACCCTGGGTTGCCCACAGAGTGAAATCATCGGTGAACATAGCATGGAGTACGCCGGGAATATCCTTCAGCAGGGGGGGGGGGGAGATTAGCAATGGCGATGTTAAACAGAAGAGGTGAGAGGACTGCTCCTTGTGGTGTTCCTCGAGTGCCCAGAGAATATGGGCCATGCTTCCTGTCTCGGATGCGGAGGTACGTCTGCTGTTCTGTCAGCAACTGATGGCTGTACCTGAAAGCATTGTGCCCAATGTCTGTTTAGAACAGATGCGTAAGAATCATTTCATGGGTGACGTTATCAAAAGCCCCCTTGTTATCCAAGGCAAGGACTACCTTATCAGTGCTGGGATGCGCGATCGGCTCAATGACGTCACTATGGAGTTGAAGAAGTATATCCTGAGCAGAGCAACGAGGTGGAAAACCGTACATAGTGTAGGCAAAGGTGTGCTGGCCCTTGAGGTAATCGGAGAGACGAGTACGGGGTTTGAGAACGACGATGAAGTCCGTTGCTTTCGGCTTCAGCAGGGGTTGAGGCTGCCACAGAGGCTTTCGGTGCCCCTGCTGTGCGCCCACAGAGCACGTAGCAGACAACAAAAGAGTTGGGGAGTAGGCGCTTGCGTCCGCGTTGGCAGCTGCAGCCAGGGACGCCGCGTCGGTGGTGGCCGCCATGACTGCGTTGCTCTCCTGTTCTCATTGAGCGACCGCGGCAGTGAGTGTGGTGCTCTTGAAGGATTCGGGCAACTCCTGTCGACTGTCCGAAGATGAGACGCTGGTCCACACCATGCTGTGAGGATCATATCCTGTTTGGTTGTCGGCCACGGTTGCGGCTGCGATGTGAAGCCGGCCGTCCGTTCTACTGGAGTTGCCATGATCACTAAGCCAAGTGACGCCGCTGGCGTGGTCGAGACGTAAATCACCCGTAGGAGACGTAGAAGGGGCCAATCTGCCAAAATGTGGTATCCAAATGAACCGTATCACATTCCGGTGATGGTGGTGAGACTTTCTCGGAGGTTCAATATGGAAATCTGGGGTTCAGAACAAAAATTCGTGGGAGCATAGACATACACGATAGCAATTACCCTTCCCCTCTCAGCAGGCGAAATCGTAAATTGAAGAACCCTTGCAACCAGTATTGTAACACGCAACTGCAGAACCTCCAACGTTGGTGGCACACACACAATGGTGTGAGCGGAGAATCTGGATGTCAGCGCGCGTATGTAATAATGACTAAAGAAGTGTGCATGGTCGTGGCCTGGGCTACACAAATAGCGTGACTGCTGACGTCCGAGTACTGTAACTTTTATTGAAATCAAAAGCATCATCTCCACCAATAATACCTGAAACAGTTTTATCCTTGCTAATGCATATTTACTGCTGCTACATAAGCTTATTTCGGTCTTGCACAAATCTCGTCGACAATGCCCCAAAAAGTGTTCTAAATGACTGCCTTCGGCTGCAATACTTGCACAGGCAGATGTTATTCTATTCCTCAAGTGAATCCCATTGCTGGGCTCTGTTACGTAAACTCGATCTTTAACGTTGCCCCAAAGGAAAACGTTGAGCGGAGCAAGGTCAGTAGAGTTTGGTGGCCAAAACACCGCTCCTACGATCCCAATCCACTGTTGTGCAAAACATCTGACCTACCAGTTTTTTGCCCTGGTATAAAAATGTGGTGGTGCTTCATTGTGCTGAGACCATACCACGCGCAGGTCATTCAGGTAAAGAATGCAGAGGAGGTCATCAATGACAACACCTAATATTTATTCTGTGTACGTCTTTCCATTCAAGTTGCGCCGAAAAACGAGGTCCAATTATCCTGTCCGTCCGTATGCCGTGCCACACTCCAGCGAACTTGGTGCTTTTGCTGCTTCAGCCAGTGTGGGTTTTCTGGTGCCCAAGAATGGGCGTTGTGAAGATTAACATTTCTATTTCGGCATTCTGAATAATTTCACACAGAATAATTTCGCACAGAATAGTGATTTTTGCACAGAATAATTTGGGCTTTTTTTCGGTGCAAAAAGGTCATCTTCTTGATCAGTTTTGATGAGGTCCTTATTGCAGAAGTCAAATTGTCTTTCAAAGTCCAACTCATTTAGGTCCTGTTAAAGGTAAACGTGATATTGATGGGTTTTGTTTTTCTTAGAATATTTGTGGCTGTTCCGACGCTGCGACCGCACTGATCGGCAATCTGTGGGATGCTGAGTTCTGGCATCCCGGTAACGCACGCGACCACGTCGATTTCAAAGTATTCATCGACGAGTGCCGTCGTCGTCGGTTTCGGAAGGCGGACAGAGCTTATTGTGCGAAAGCATGAAATAGGTTTATGAAAGTAGGCCTTGTTGGAAGGGGACGGTGTGGGTGGCGAGACGCGCAAAACTCAAACGAAGCATTGTCATTGATTTCAGCCATTGCAAGCACCACGTGTACTTTTTCTTTGGTAGAATACTTCCCACCTGAAGCAGCCATATAAGGTAGAAAGGACTCCACGTAGATTTCCTTGGTAGACCTTCAATTCAGAAACGCTTTGATACCAGAGGCACCCTTGTACAGGACGGTCAAGCTAACGCGTTCACAAGAAGATGTATCCATGTGACTTAAAGTCACGTAGGAATGTCACGATAAATGATATTCTATTATCGCATTCATCAGAATCATGCGTAAGGCTCATGGCGCACCACGCTGTCACACTTTGAATTCACCTGCCGTGCCCCGCCACGGTGGTCTAGTGGCTAAGGTACTCGGCTGCTGACCCGCAGGTCGTGGGATCAAACCCCGGCTGTGGCGGCTGCATTTCCGATGGAGGCGGAAATGGTGTAGGCCCGTGTACTCAGATTTGGGTGCACGTTAAAGAACCCCAGGTGGTCGAAATTTCCGAAGCCTTCTACCACAGCGTCTCTCATAATCATATGGTGGTTTTGGGGCGTGAAACCCTACAAATCAACCAAATTTCACCTGCCGAGAAGGCAAGGGTAACTGTTATTATGTATTCCTACGATTCCACTCTCTTCACACACTAAACATCACACGCAACAGGTGCGGCACTTTAGAGAGGAGCTGTGCGCGGACCCTCACCCTCTTGCATGCGTGATCATGCGAAAGACAATTAAACTTTGGGGCCGGATATCTTGGAGCACAGGTGTACAAGAAAAAAATCTTCCAACTCAACTGTACAAACACTACTGCCTGTATTTTTTCACTATAATCTTGCCAAGTTTTCACAGGCAGTAAAGGTAATAATAAATTTTAGTTATTCGGCCTGATGACAGCGATAATATTCATCTAACTTTCTGCTCCCTGACCGCTTATTTGCACAAGTGATTCTTACGTACCTTCGAGAGCCTAATATAAAGAAAAATCATGAAGCATAAAGCTTGACACATTGAACACCTGGTATATATATATATATCTTGTTACGGTGCGATGGATGCCTTTATTTACAGGAGATGATCAATGCGAGAGTCCAGGGATCTGGCCGATCACTGCTCGTGCCAACCTCGTTCTCCTCTTCTTCCACGCGCATCCTCAGTATCGTAGCAATTCCCCCTTTGCTTCGTTGCGATGTTGATAGCGTTTTAAACGGGCAACATGAACGACGTTGGTCTTGCTTGAGCGGCGGCCAGTTGACAACAGCTGAGATATCACGTACGTGACATCGCTTAGACGTTCCAAGACAACAAACGGACCGGTGTAGTTGGCCAGAAACTTTTGGCAGAGGCCGCGCTTGCGAAGCGGCGTCCAAAGCCACACCAAATCCCCTTTCTCAAACCATACGTGCCGGTGACTTCTGTCGTAACGGTTTTTGGAGCGTTTCTGTGAGACGAAAGTTCGAAGACAGGCGATGCGTCGGGCCTCTTCTGCGCGGCAAATGGTTTCGGCGAGAGTAGGTTGATCAGTCTCGGAAAAAGGAAGAATAGTGTCAAGAGCTGTGCGGGGTTGGCGTGCGTAGAGCAAATAAAATGGACTGTATCTCGTTGTTTCGTGCTGTGCAGTGTTGTAGGCGAAAGTTATAAATGGCAAAATCGCGTCCCATGTTTTGTGTCCAGAATCAACATACATGGAAATCATGTTGACGAGAGTCCTATTTGTTCGTTCCGTCAAACCATTAGCCTGCGGGTGATACGGGGTAGTGTGACGAAAATGGCACGAAGCAAGACGAAGGAGGTCTTCAACTACATCGGCAACAAATTGCCGCCCGCGATCACTGATGATGACACGGGGGGATCCATGGCGTAATATAACGTGTGACAGCATGAACTGTGAAACTTGAGTGGCCGTTGCCGCAGGAATCGCCGCAGTTTCAGCGTAACGTGTGAGGTGGTCAACGCCCACAATAATCCATCGGTTGCCGTTCGTTGATCGCGGAAAAGGGCCGAGCAGGTCGACACCTACGACGTCAAATGGTGAACTCGGCGGTGCTATGGGATGAAGTAGTCCGGCTGGCGGAGTTGTAGGACGCTTGTAGCGTTGACATTGCTCACAGCTCGCAACGTATGCAGTCACACTTTTACGCATCTTCGGCCAGAAGAAGTGTTCTTGCGTGCGATAAAATGTCCTAGAAAAACCCATATGGCCAGATGTTGGGTCGTCGTGCATTGCTCGAAGTACGTGTTGTCGAAGACTTGTAGGCACAACAAGAAGTAGGCGAGGGCCTACGCCGGAATAATTCTTTTTGTAGAGAACGCCATCCTTTACGACGAAACCACGTTGACCGTTCGTTCCGGAAATAAAGAAAGAAGCGAGGCTGTTGTCATTGCATTGCTCTGCTCGAAAAGTTGTTAGGTCGGGGAACGGAGTATCCACTACAGCCAAATATTCATCAAAGTTGTCAGCGTCACACTCGGTTGTCGGAAGGGGAAGTCGTGAAAGGCAATCAGCGTCGGCATGACGACGACCGCTCTTGTAGCAGACTTCAAAGTCGTGTTCTTGCAATCGTAATGCCCAACGAGCAAGACGACCGGATGGGTCCCGTAGTCCAGTGAGCCAACATAAAGAATGGTGGTCCGTGACAATCGAGAATTGGCGGCCATAGATATAAGGGCGAAACTTGTGCACGGCGAATATGACCGCGAGACATCCCTGCTCTGTGACAGTATAGTTTCGCTCCAGCCTACTTAAACAGCGACTGGCATAGGCAACGACGTGTTCAGCAGCTCCATGGCGTTGGACCAATACGGCGCCAATACCTACACCACTGGCGTCGGTATGAACTTCTGTGGCAGCAGATGGGTCATAGTGGCGAAGTACGGGCCCTGACGTAAGAGCAAACTTGAGTTGCGAAAAAGACGACTCGCATTCCGCTGACCACCGAAAAGGAGCGTTCCTGTTGAGTAGGGACGTCAAAGGGTAAGCGAGGTCGGCGAACCTGGGCACGAAGCGACGGAAGTACGAGCATAGGCCCAAAAAGCTTCGCAACTCTCGTACCGACTGAGGTTGTTTGAAGCTGCTGACTGCTGCGACTTTCTGGGGGTCGGGTCGAACGCCATGCTTGTCCACCAGGTGACCGAGAACGAGAGTCTCGCGGCTGCCAAAGTGACACTTCTTAGAGTTCAGGGTGAGCTTAGCTCTCTCAAGGCAGGTGAGAACAATGTCTAGACGATGGTTGTGTTCATCGAATGTACGGCCAAATATTATAATGTCATCCAGGTAGCAAAGACAAACTTCCCACTTTAGTCCACGTAACACAGAGTCCATGAAGCGCTCAAACGTGGCTGGAGCGTTGCATTGGCCAAACGGCATTACATTGAATTCAAATAGACCATCTGGGGTTATGAAGGCCGTTTTCTCTTTGTCATTCGGGTGCATGGGTATTTGCCAATAACCAGATCTCAAATCCACGGATGAGAAGTACGATGCCGAATGTAAACAATCGATGACATCATCAATCCTGGGAAGCGGGTAGACATCCTTTTTAGTAACAGAGTTGAGCCGTCTGTAATCCACGCAGAATCGCCATGTACCATCCTTCTTTCGGACAAGAATCACAGGGGCAGCCCAAGGGCTACACGACTCTTGAATAACCCTTTTCTTTAACATCTCTTCTACCTGTTGAGTAATGACCTTGCGCTCCGCAGATGAGACACGGTATGGTTTCTGCCGGATAGGGTGAGCGGATACTGTGTCAATCCCATGGCGAGTACGCCACTCGGGTACACTTATTTGCTCTTCTTTCTGCGCAAAGTCAAATATAGTAGCGTGCTTCGCAAGGACTTCGACCAAAGCTTGACGTTTTTCTGATGTTAGCGACTTGTTTACCATACTCAGAAAGTTGGCTTCTGTATGGTACGTTGCACAAATAGGATCTACTCTCTCGTCACTTAAAGATGCAATGAAACTAGTCACATTTTGTTCGAAGCGGGCGAGTCGCATTCCGCCGGGTAGCATAACAGGTTCATTTGAATAGTTCGACACCCATAAGGCCGATCGCCCATCACTGATCGACAGAACACAATGTGGAATGAGCACATTTTTCTTGGCGCAATTAAGAGGAATGGGCTCCACAAGAACATCAAACTTTCCGGCGTCCGAGGCAGAGGCGTCAACGCGTACGGTCTTCATCGAGTTGGGCGGCAAGACAACATCCTCAATGACGGTGATAGATCCTTGACAACACCTAGGACCGTCAGTAAATGCCGATAGCATAATCTCGCCAGCACCGCAATCTACAGTAGCCCCGCACTCGCGTAGAAAATCGATGCCCAAGATGATGTCATGGGTGGAGCTGGTCAGGACGGCGAATTCAGCCTCGAAGACCTTGTCACCCAAAGTGACACTAACAACACACACACCGATCGGGCACAATGTCTCCCCGCTCACTGCACGAAATGATGCACAACTGTCCCAGTGAAACATCACTTTATGTCCTAGCCGCAATTTGAAGTTAAGACTCATTACTAAAACAGCTGCTCCAGTGTCTATCAAAGCCATCGTAGGAAGTCCATCAATAAGCACGGGGACCCTATTTTGAGTCATAAAAACGGGTGGAGGCATAGGCGGATGTAGTGACAGATGTTCGGCGACCTCACCTCCATTGGCCGCACCACCTAGTTTCCCGGAGGCGGGGAGGTGACGCGTCGACCAGGAGATGGGGAACGGAACCGGCGTGTTGTGGGGGGCGTCAAGCTTCGCACGGAGGAAGGCGAGTCGTTGCGTAAATTCCGGTGGAAATTGCGTCCTACATGTGTATCACTGTGGGTCGTTTGCTGGAAACCGTCCCCATCGTACGCGTCCCGCATTGAACGCATACCACCGCGCCAGCGGTTTTGTCGAGAAGAAGGTGATGGTCCCTCGTAGTAGCGTTGCTGGGGGCGACGCCTTTGACCACAGAATCGAGCCACATGTCCGCGGAAACCGCAGTTATAGCACACAGGGGCCTCACGCACGTCGCCAAACCTTCCACGAGGCGCCATGTGCCCATGATCGTCCCACGAAGACACCATTGTAGGTGGTTGGCGGGAGGCGTTCTGGAAACTGCGGCGATGATGTAAGTTGTCGGTTGGGGGCTCTGGTGCTCTTGATTGGGGCACATCATATAGCGTGGCATCAACGGCAGCACACATTGCGTCGTATGGCGGGGAGGTGTTGATAGCAGGTGCTCTCGGCGGGTTGACAGCATCACGTCGTCCAAGTTCTTCGCGTACGATTTGCCTGATCATTGAGGCAAAATCACAGGGGGATGTTGGAGGGACGTCGACACTTGCAACGGTGGTGACGTTGGCAAGTCTACCAAATTTGGGAGTGATGCGCCTAGCCTTCAGTGTCTCAAACGTGCGGCAGTGTTGTATTACGTCCGCTACAGACGCCAAGGTGTCCTTGCCGATGAGGAAATTGTATACATCCTCAGCAACCCCTTTGAGAAGATGCCCTACCTTGTCGTCTTCTTTCATGCGTGGATCTACAGACTTGCACAATTTCAAAATCTCTTCAATGTACGTTGTGCATGTTTCACCGGGGACTTGAGCACGCTGCATCAAAGTTTGCTCAGCGCGCTTCTTCTTCATCAATGGGTCCCCAAAGCAGCTCGCTATTTCTTTCTCAAACGCTTCCCAGGTCATTATTGTTTCTTCGTGGTTTTCAAACCACACCAACGCCGTCCCTTGAAGAAACAATCCGACGTTGGACAACCGGGAGGCCGCATCCCAGCAGTTGTATTTACTCACACGGTTGAAGTGTTTCAGCCATTCGTCAACGTCTTCTCCGACCCTCCCTGAGAAGCTACGTGGTACCATGTGCCGGGGCCACGCAGCGCCAGACGAAGAGTGCGTGGTGTCGCCGTCAGCAATCGGATCCATAGAGAGCGGTGGTAGACCAGCCAGTCGGTGGCTTCGGCGTAGTTCTTGAGGTAGCGCTTCCGTGATCATTGGACTTGGATCGCTCCGCTGTACCCCGCACCTTCCACCAATCTTGTTACGGTGCGATGGATGCCTTTATTTACAGGAGATGATCAATGCGAGAGTCCAGGGATCTGGCCGATCACTGCTCGTGCCAACCTCGTTCTCCTCTTCTTCCACGCGCATCCTCAGTATCGTAGCAATATATATATATATATATATATATATATATATATATATATATATATATATATATATATATATATATATATATATATATATATATATATATATATATATATATATGTGTGAAAAGGAAAAGAGGGAGAGAGATAAAGACGTATATATATATATATATATATATATATATATATATATATATATATATATATATATATATATATATATGAAAACGGTGAGTGGCGGCGACACTGATGTTGACGCTGACGCCAGCGGCAAAATACAGCAGAGTGTGTCTATATAATTGCTATCGCAATAGTAATAATAATAATAATTCAGCAATATGGCTGCAGTTGTCTGATTGTTTCTTTATACCATTCAGTTCTGACACTGTTTTCGAAATAAATGATGCCTCTAGGGGTGAATATGAACGAATCTCATGTTTGTAACCTTGGTTACAGACTTCTTCGCTGTGTCGGAACTATATCCGAATCATAATGGCCAAAACAAAGGAAGCCATCAAGTTGTGCGCTCACCGGCCAGGCTGCATGTGCGGCCAGCTGGCATCCGACCAGTAGCAGGGCTCCCCAGGGCAGTGTGCGCACCACACGCTCCACCGCTGGTGTGACTCTGCTGCCCAGCGTCCGCGGCTTCGTGAAAACTGACATCCATGCGAGCAGCGGCAACAGTACACCGTAATCGGACACCAACTTCTCCTCGGACGTGCTGCAGCGTGCCAGTTTAAGTTATGAAAGAGTCTTGCCACAGGTGTAGCGCAGGAATCCATGCATAAAACGACAACAAGCCCGATCATCCGCTTTACGCGATCCCCAGTACTTGTCCGCGCAGCACGGTTATATAAGGCGAAATTGAAAAAAAAATCCCTGCCATATACACAAATTGAATAATGTTAAAAGAGGTTATTCGGAGATGATCGGGTAACCCATGTATCTTCCGTACACATATTCACATATATACATTTCATACACAAATTTATTAATTTACATTGGGATGCAATATATACATTTTCATGAACTATATATACCTTATATTGTCACGTGATTGCGGCGAGAAGGCAACAAAGACGGTGATAGAATTACGCATGTGCCTTGTAAAACAGCAGAGAGGACGAAGAAAAAGAACTCGTTTGCGCGTTGTATCAAAGAGACTGACCAACTTTTGCTGTCTCGTTCTCTGCGTCAAGACTTCTGCTTTGGCGTAGTTACAATATATCCACAAGAGATGTTCTTTTGCAAAGCACAAGCAGGGCGTCCCTCGATGAGCTCGGGTACTCGTTTCCTTTTAAACATGATTGCTTTATGATGCATGAACTATATTCATTATATATTGTTACCATGAGATGTGTATATATTGCAGACGGGATGAGAGATGGTTGCAGAAGGAAGACCTAGCCCAGAACGCTCTCACTTCTTTCTCCTCTTTCCCACTTTGTCAGAAGTCTCATACCATTTCCCCCGGTGCAGACGATGCCCACTGGACGAGTCAGTGTCGCGATTAGTATGGTTTCAAACGTGTGACATGCACGGCGTAAATTTTTCTGGAGTGACGACAGCAAGAAGATAAGTGGCATGGTATCACGTATGTAATGTCGCCAAGCAGCGACCAAACGACGAAGGAATCTGCATAGCGGGTCACAAACTTTCGATGCAAGCCACGCTTACGGTATAGAGGCCACAGCCACACCATATATCTCCTTCGCCGTACGGTACATGTCGATGCCACTTATGTAGCGACCCTTAGAACGTCTGTAGACGCGTGATGCGCCATGCCTCCCTTGCGAGACAGAGTGTCTCTGCAAGGGGTGGATTTTCTTGCTTTTCTTCTTTTGAAAAGCGCACACGAAGTCAATACCGACGACCTCAAATAGAAAGCACGGAGGTGGGGATGTAGAAATCCCTGAGACACACTCATTGTACGTATGTGCTATTGGCAGTGCTCAACTGATTACGTATTCAGGGGCAGCCTGAGACATGCGGGGCCAGTTGAAACATTTCAGTGTGTGGCGATAGGTCCTAGCAAATCCCTTATGCCGAATGATGGGTCGTCGTGCATAGCTTGCAGCACGTTGGGTCGCAAGGCCTTCGGGACAACGAAATGTAGGCGGGCCTCCTTCGGATTAAAATTTTGCTTGTAAATATGGCCGTCCTGTATTATGAGTGACCTAACATGGTGGTCTAGTGACTAAGACACTCGGCTGCTGACTCGCAGGTCGCGGGGTCCAGCCGGGGCCGCGGCGGCTACATTTTCGATGTAGGCGAAAATGCTTGAGGCCCATGTGCTCAAATTTAGGTACACGTTAAAAAACCCCAGATGGTATAAATTTTCGTTGCCCTTCACTACGGCATCTCTCATAATCCTATGGTGGTTTTGGGACGTTAAACCCAAACAATTATTAAATATTATTATGTTATATGATACATGAGGACTGATGTTGCATATCGAGGGATGATGAAAAAAAAAGGAGGTCTTGACGTTGTTCTGTACGGAACGCTTCCTAATCTGAAAACCGTGAGTCAAGAATGGCCGGACAGTCTAAATTGCCGGCGTCGCATTCAGTCGTGGGAAGGGGAAGTCGCAATAGGCAGTCAGCGTCCGCGTGATGGCGGCCACTCTTGAAGCACACATTAAAGTCATATTCTGGAAAACGGAGCGCCCAGCGTGCAAAACGGCTGGAACGATATCGTAGACCAGTCAGTCAACAAAGCGAGTGATGGTCTGTGATGATATAAAATTGGTGTCCATGGATATACGGGCAAAACTTGTGCATGGCGAAGACAATCGGCCGACATTCGTGCTCCGTAACCGTGTAATTGTGCTTGGATTTACTCAAACAACGACTTGCGTGGACAATGACATATTCGGTGGTTCCGTGACGCTGAAATTAGGCTGCGCGAATACCGGTTCCATTGGCGTCACTCTGTACCTCAGTTGGGACTGATGCGTTGAAATGGCGATGAATAGGTCTGGAAAGGAGTTGAAACTTCAGCTAAGAAAACGATGACTCGTTCGTCCACTGAAAAGGTGCGTCTTTGTGGAGCAGACGAGTAAGCGGCTCAGCAACATCGGCAAAGCCAGAATCGATATGACCGGAATATGAACAAACCCAAGAAGCTTTGAAGTTCTCGTAGCGAAGGTGGTTGAGGAGAAATGGTGTAGTATGGTATGGTAAGGAAACGTCATTGAATTCCTGAGGATTTGTTTAGGACTGATGCTGGCTGCTCCCACATCGGGACAAAGAGGCCAAGCCCCTCTGCCACCACTTGGGCCCTCTGGACAGCCTTTAGTTGGTCCGCCAGCGCGTCACTGTGCAGCATTTCGCTGCCATACTGCTCACCGTGAGAAGCCGCACCGGACATTGCCGAGGAGCGTCAGAGCATGTGTTAAAAATTGAGCAAGCCCCCATACTTACTACAATGAATCGAAACCCCGTAGTTCGGGTTAATTTTAATTATGACGACCGGGTTCGGGTACGTCCGCGTCTGTAGAAGTCTTATTGTAACCACCTGTAGCCTGTTAAGTCTAGATTGTGGCAAGGGGAATTCTCAGCGCTCTAAGTAATAATCTTTGCTTATATCGTTGTACGTCGACAGCTGGTCCCTAAACTCAGGAGCGGAAGATTCAGCCGCCCCAGGGATTGCAGGGCAAACTAATCCTTGTGCCTCGCAGTGCGCCACCTCGCTGCGGTTACGTGGGGCTCCCTCCACTGACCCCATGTGCACTGGAAACCAAGTAATGGTATGCGGAATGATGTCCTTACCCTGCAGCAGTCTGTAAGCTGGTTCGCTAATGACTCCCTTCGAGAAGGCTTTAATTGCAGAGCGAGAGTCACTAAATAATAAATCTCTTTCCGGATCAATGAGTGCTAGGGCAATAGCCACCTGCTCAGCGACCCCCGGATCTTTCATATAAACGAAAGCGGCATTTCGAACGCTCCCTTTTTCATCTACCACCATTACTGAGCAAGCATCTTTCCCGTTAATCCATGCTGCGTCAACAAACGCAGGCTCTTCCTCCTGATCCTTTGCCTCGCGCAACAAAGCTCTAGCTCTCGTAATTCACTTCCCTACATTATGCACAGGGTGCACATTTCGCGGAAATGGACGAACCATGATATTAGCCTTGATGTTCACGCTTAACTTGTATAGGCGCGCACAATCACGTGTTGCCACCCATTCTCCCATTGACTGTAAGATACCTACTAGCTGGCGTACCCAGTAATTACTCTCTCTGTGCTATACGCAGAGCCTCTTCAATTTCATCAAGAGTATTATGCAAACCCAGCTGCAGCAACATATCAGTTGACATACTCACAGGCAAACCGAGTACTGCCTTAACGACTTTTCTAATTAAAGCTTCCAAATTGTCTTTCTCTCCTTTTTTCCAATTTAGCATAGCAGCTACATACGAAAAACGGCACAAAATAAATGCGTGAACCAAGCGCATCGCGCCTTCTTCTCCTAATCTTTTATGCCTGTTATAGATCCTTCGGATAAGTGTTATGTCCTCCTGTGTCTTCTTGGTAATACGCTGAATAGTTATATTATTCGATCCGTTTGCTTTAATCACAAAACCAAGGACCCTAATAGCATGTACTTTTGGTAACAATGACCCATTGCTGGTACAAACTGGGATGCAAGTGTCAACTTACAGTTCCCAATTCTTTGGCCTACGACCTTACTTTTTGGATTTGAAGATTAACAACTCCTACTTTTAAGAGGAGCACTTAAGTCCCATACGAGACAAACAGTTTTCCGTAAGCGTTACCAACTCTTGCAGCCTACCCGCAAGCTCTCCGTCACTACCGCCGACATTTCATACTGCGATGTCGTCCGCGTAGATAGTATAGCCAATACCTTCGACAGTGTCTAGTACGTTAGCTAGCTTTGACATCGCCAGATTGAACAACATTGGCGAGAGTACGGATCCTTGTGGTGTACCACAATAACTCCATTTGACGACTGAATACTGGATGTCCCCCGACCTGAGACATGTCCTTCTATCCTCAAGAAAAGCCTTAAAAAGATAAAAAGCCATTGCCCCAGATTCAAGTCTGACAGCACCGGTAGAATAAAGGAATGTCGGAGATTGTCGAAAGCTTTTTCCACATCAAGCCCAAGTAGCACCTTAGTATCTGTTGTCCGCCGATCAAGTAAGTGATGGTTAATCCTAAGCATGTTGTCTAGAGTCGAGAGGCCGGGACGAAAACCTATCATCGAGTGCGAAAGACCCTATTGTCCTCAACATAACGAGTTAGCCTATTTGAAATGATATGCTTAGTGACTTTCCCCAAACACGATGTTGGCGAAATTGTTCTGAGTTTTTCAAGCCCTACGCTTTTGCCCGGTTTTGGTATGAGAACAGAAGTCGCAAGTTTCCTCTTCTGGGAAAGGCCCTTCCTTCTATCGGCTATTTCTTTCCCGCGAAAGGAACTTAATAGACCCCTTGTCTAAATTTCTTAACACTTTATTAGAAATGCCATCCGGCCATGATGCCGATCGACTATTAGGATCCTGCAATGCGATGCTTATGTCGCTTTCAGTAAATGTCTTATACATAAATATATTGTCATCCCCAGTATATTGCAAACGGACGTCAGATGTACTCTGGAAGGTTTGCAGCGGAAGGTATCTCTCAGCCAAATTCTTCAGCACCTCTTCCTCTGAGGAGTTTCAGCACGCCTCATAGACCAGCTTACCTATCACCGTCCTCTGAATTGACAGAATTCATCGCCCCTTCTAATACCACCATTCACAGAATTGCATACTTCATCCCATTGCTGCTTACACAATACCCGAGAGTGGTCTTCAATTTTTTTGTTAACCATTGCTATACGCTTTCTAAGTCTTTTGTTCAACCGCTGACCCTTCCATCTCACCAACAGTGACTGCTTCGCTTCCAACAAGTGAGTCGAACGACTATCCATTTGATTTGTGTCTATAGCTGTTTTAAGTTCCTTAGTGGTTGCCTCAACGTCACTCTTGAGCTGACTAGTGCACTGTTCAAAGGTCAACTCATTCCCCTGATCTTCGTTTCTCTGTTCTCTCCGTTTCCTAAATGCATCCAATCAACAAGCTTAAATGTTCACTCCTTTTTAGAAGCCACCTCAAAAGTAATCATAAGTATGTAATGATCACTTCCGAAATCTATATTTGAATTTGACCAAGACGAATCCGCCACCCCACGAACAAAAGTAAGATCTGTTGTCGTATCTCTACATGTCGACGTGCTGCAACGAATGGGATACGGAGGGTCTGTAATGAAAGATAAATTTAAGTCTAGGGCATGTTGCCATAATTTCTCGCCTTTGGTTGTGCTATAGACATACTCCCGCACATGATAGGGCGCATTAAAGTTCCCTTCAATAAGCAACGGTGCATCCTTAGCGAGATTAGTTAGCTTGCTCAAGAGAGCTTTGAAACTCTGTTTCGTGTCGCTGGGGCTGCTGTACAAGTTAAGCATGTAAACGCTCCTCTGACTTGCTCCTTGCCGATTTAAAATCACCTCGACCATAATATATTCAATCCTGCAATCCGCATGTGAAGATCATGCCTAACCTACGCCAACCTTCTGCTGATGAGTGTTGTGAGCCCTTTGCCCTTTTCATTATCTTTAACCTCCGCTTTGAAACCGGTTAGGGTTACGCTGGATGTCAGAGTTTCCTGCAACATGATAACCTGAGGTTTCACATTGCCAGTTCGAACAAACTGCTGCAGGGACGCCTTCTTATGATTTAACCCTCTAAAATTTCACTGCCAAATACTAAATGAACTATTTAATGAAGCCTTCATCTTGGCTATGTAAATTTGGCTTACTCATGTATAGTTTATTTCCACTAAGGGACTTGTCCTGCTGGGCCCGCGGCTGAGAGCACGGCCGCTCCATAGCAGGAAACACCGTCGCGTTAAGATATACTTCAATATTACCTAATCTCTTATCCGCCATATTTTCTCTCTCTTCTATCTACTCAAATCAGATAATGATCTGATTCGTACTTTCCTGCAATGTCACCATCATTTCTTCAAGCTCAGAACCAACCTTGGCCGGGGCCCGCGCAGTCGAGAGCACTTTCTTTTTCGGAGCCGGTGTCTCCTCATCAGCCACGTTCTCTTTGACAACCTCCACAGACCTTGATACCTCAACCGGGCTATCAGGCTTGCCACCCTCACTAGTGCTGTTACCGGACTGTAATCTTTTCTTAAGTTCAGCTATCTCTTTTACAAGTCCTTCAATGGCTGCTTTTAAGCTATGCTTTTTTCACCAATTGTGCAATCTTGTCCTTATCCCGATTACAACCCACATGCTCTTGGCTCTGCTCACGTGTTTGGTCAGTGATGGGTCCACCCTTGACCTTGTCAGCCCAGGTGGTCCGCCTCCCAGCTGCACTCCCGCCTCCACCAATAGACGAAGAGCGGTTCCTTGAGGCTGGACTCCCATACGATGACCGTCGTCCCGACTTGGAACTGCTCCCAGAGCGCGAGCGTCTCTCAGAACGTTTAGAGACGCTTGCCAGCTGCGTCGCCTCGACCGCTTCTTGTTCCGCTAATAGCTCTACCCTGGGTCACTTCTGTCGGCGACCACGCACGACGTAGGAAACCGGGAATCGTTGTCTGCAATGTTTATCCGCCTTCAGGTGACGACCTCCACAAAGCTTGCAACAAGGCTCACAGTTATGGTCCTCTGCAGGATTCCGAGCCCGGATTCCTGACATTCAAGGCAATCTGGCGCAAGACAGACATCCACCCGGTGTCCAAGCTTCTCACACACGTAGCATACGTCAATTTGTTTGCGTTACAAACAACAACAGACCAAAGTTGGCCCATACATTACAAACTTGGGGACTTTTCAACCGTCGAACACAATATTTACTGAGCCGGTATTCTTAAATCTTTTGACGGCCAGAGCCAGTGGATTGCGATCATTAACGATGTTCCGCGCAAGTGCAGCAGGTCCATCCGTAATGTCCACATGGTGAATGACCCCTTTACACTTAGAGTGCGGGGCAGTCTCGTATGCACTAACTTCAAAATCTGGGTCCGCCTCTCTTACTGACCTGATTTTGACATAGTGTTCGGCGGTGCTCTTTTCTGGCGTACTAGCCCCAAGATAGCTTGTCTGAAGTTGGGGCAAATAACGTCTTCTTTAATCTGCTCAGTAGTGAGGCCAGCTGCCTCGACGATAGCCTTGCCCACAGTTGTAGAACCAACTTTCTCTAAATTCAATCCACCCCATGGGCGAATTACTATCTTGATGTGCTCTTCCGGCATCGGTAGCATTTGAAACGTCTTCAGAATGCGTTGCTTAATTTCTAAGCCTCAGCGCCGCCCATCTGTGCCCCATCGTTCAGCCAGTTCTGCTAGTGAACCGTCATCACCTGGTGCAGGCTTCATCGGAGGTCTTGATTTTCGGTTGGACACCGTCCGCCATCCTATATGTTCAGTAAATCCCTCTGCCGACAGCACTTCCCCTTCTACTTGCATAGCTGCCATGCCGGACGCGCGCGTCCCGCCATGTAGGGTTGCCAGACGCTATGCCTAGCGTTTGGCCAACGCGGCGGCAGCACAAAATTTAAGATAATGTCCAGAAAAGGAGTGTCCCAACTCAAAGTTCAATATCTGCCGAATCTTGTCTTCTTCACGGATCGGATGATCTCAAATATGCACCACGCAGTGACCAAAATGCTGCGGAAACATTCGCAAATGACGGAGTCGAAGCGGACGCGTCCGCTCACCTCGGCGACCGCCGCGTCTCCGAGAAGAAATGGTCCCCACGGCGATTTTATGGTGGTCAGGCTAAATGCCGTATTTATCTACGAGATATCCAAGAACTAGAGCCTCACAATCATAAAAAAATGACACTGCTTTGTAAAAAGCTGCTTGATCAAGGCACGTGCGAACGACCTCAAGTCGACCATTGTGTTCTTCAAACGTGCTGCCAAATACTACGTCACCGATACACCAAACGCATATTTTTCATTTTAGGCCATACATAACTGTGTTCATAAAGCACTGAAACTTGGCACGAGCGTCGCACAGACCATACGGCATGTCGTTAAATTCAAATAAACCTTCTGGAGCCATAAACGCAGTTTTTCTTCATCGGCAGAGTGGATGGTGATTTACCAGTATGGAGATCTTGTGTCAACGGAAAAAGAAATACGAAACAGAGTGCGGACCATCGGCAACGTCATCAATGCAGGGAAGCAGCTAGGTCTTTTTTAGTGACAAAGTTGAGCCACCGGTAATCGAAACTATTTCCAGGAACCATCTTTCTTCTTTAAAAGTATGACAGGTGCTTGCCAGGGGCTAGATCACCCCAGTTAAAGTTTTTGGCCAGAATTTGTTACACCTGCTCTGCAATAAATTTGGACTCTGACTGAGATGCTCTGCATGGTTTCTAGCGAATGGCATGGGCGCAATACGTATCAATCACACGACGAGTACGTGAAGGTGAGGCGGAAACCCCGTGGCTAATTAGTGCGAAATCAAAAACGAATGCATGGTTGGAGAAGATCTGAACTAACGTTTGTCTCTTTTCAGGTGATAGCGACTTTTTCACCATACGTGTCTAGTTCAAACACAACTATAGCCTCATTCCATCTGGTAGTACAACCGGCTCGAAAGAGAAGTTGACTACTCATGGCAAGAACTTAGCAGTACTTGCAGAAATCATGTAATGTGGTACAACCACATCCTCCTTTGCGCAGCACAGCTGGATTGGTTGAACTGTAACGTCAACGTTATCTACTCTGATACCATCAACGCCAACACGCAATTGAAATATGTAATGGGCTGGTAGAATTATGTTGTCTACAACTGCGTTAGTCTGTTGGCAGCGCAAGAGATGTTAAAATGGAATTGTTAAGTACGCCGCCCGCAAGACGCTCCGCTTCAAAGGTGCAGCTGGCCAAAAAACATTAATTGATGCGCGTGTTTCGAGCGTTCCACATCTACGTTAAGCTGAGCACGTCGGCTGCTGTCAGGATGGAATCATGTTTGATGTCATCTATGTGCGCGTTGAGGGACTGCACGCTGAGAGGTGCAAGGGTGAACTCGTTTGAGCAGTCGATGCCTTCTCACAGGGCACGAAGGTGTTGTTGCGTTAGCGTGGGCAACCTGTGCTGCTCGAGATGACGAAACTCGCCGAGCATTTTCTTGCGTTCGTTGGAGGTCTTGAAGTAATAGGGGTGGTCCCCGTTGAAGTAAGTAGGTCAGGTACAAGTTGTCGACGTTGGCACAGTGACTGAGCGTCACGTAGACAAGTTTCTGCTAGTGCGTGTTGCTGTACTCGTATACTACCAAATAGTGTGTTGCCCCTTGAAACTTGTGCACCGTTATGGCACTAATTTACTCGGTTCTACAGTGTAGTCGTTTAGGGCGGCTTCGCTGGCCCACAGCTCCGGGTTCGCTTGACGGCGAGCCCTCTTCGCTCCGCCTCCTTGGCTGTCACTGCAGGGTGTTGGCTGCGAGCCAGCGATGCTGGTGCGTTGCCAGCCCGCCGCACTTCTGCATTGGCTTCTGAGGTGTTCATGCAGCCGACCGCGGTAACAAAGATGTTTAACTGCGCGAGATCTCGGTGAAGAGAAAGGGAGCGCACGTGCCGAGAGCATTTATGAAATCACTAGAGATTAAGTGTATTACACGACGCTGCCAGATAAGGCGCGAACGTAAGAAATTTGTCGAGCAAGCTGCTAAATAATGCCCCAGTGATCAGAGTGAACAAGTATCGATTAGGCGTAGTTTTAAAAACAATACCGACGAGAAGACGCAGAGGCAGAAAGAAGTGATAATATATATATATATATATATATATATATATATATATATATACATACATATATATATATATATATATATATATATATATATATATATAAGGGAAAGAAGTGTATACCTAAGGGCTCGTTTTTCCGTGTTTTAACACAATATTAATGAGATATAACAGACAGTAATGCCAAGGAATGCACAGGGGAAGTTATTAAAATCAATGGAATGTAAATAAGAAGAAGGAAAAGTGGATGAAAAAATTACCAACTGTGAGCAGGAATCGAACCTACGACCTTCGAATTACGCGTTCTATGCTCTAACCACTGAGCTATCACAGCGGCCCTCCCTCCGTCCACTTTTTTGGGTTTATCTGTGAATTTAGAAGTAAAAGCGACAGTCAGCGCCATCTATAAGCCAAACAACGAGTGTGAAAACACTCTTATGCGCATGTTTGGCGTCACGTAGCACGTGAACTTATTATGAGAGGGCAGCTGATTAATTGTCCCTCTTATACAACCTAAACACACCTAAACACACACACACACACACACACACACACACACATATATATATATATATATCTATATATATATAAATATATATATATATATATATATATATATATATATATATATATATATATATATATATATATATATATATATATATATATATATATAGCTGTTGTTGGTGCTGTTGGTATAAAGCACTACAGCATCACTACACCACTCCTCAAAAGGAAGCCTGCCGAACAACGAAACCGCGTCCCTCTATTGCGGAACCCGTAGCTGCCTACGAACACGTGATCGTGAACAATCAGTCTGCATTGGGGGTGGGGGGTTAATTCTAATGTTGAAATAATTAATCAAGGGGTCCCACAGGGTTCTATTCTTGGACCCTTACTCTTTTGTATCTACATTAATGATTTGCCTGATTGCCTTCAAGATTCTAAAGTTATTCTTTACGCTGATGATACGACCATTTCCATCTCGCATAAATCATTACCTACTCTGATCAATATGTTGAACAAAGAACTGACTAATGTCGTTGAATGGTGTCGCTTAAACAACTTAATTTTAAACCCACTCAAAACTCAGTTCATGGTTTTTAAAACATCACAAAAAATGCTACCTTTCATTCCACAAGTGTTCATTGACAATCATTTCATTCCTGCGTCTAACTGTGTGTGTTTTCTGGGCGTAAAATTAGACTCTCACTTAAAGTTCACCAATCATATTCTTTACGTCAAACAAAAAACAGCATTTGGTATAAGATCACTCATCAAATCTCGTCCTTTTTTTCACTTGAAGCCTTATTGTCTTTATACTTTGCATTCATACATAGTCACATCACCTATGGCATCACATCATGGGGAAATACATATAACACTCATATTTCGTCTGTACAGCACATTCAGAATCAGGCCATTCGCATTATTACCAACAGTTCATTTTATTCTAATGCTACCCCGCTCCTTCAGGCTAACTGTATTCTTACAGTGTCTGGCTTTTTTAATTTTCACTTATCCATATTGTAATATAAACAACTTAACAAACAGCTTGTGTTTGATTTTATCGATGCTTGTTTACTCACTAACATCAATAGCACTAGATTCGCCCACAGTCACAACTTCCTTTTACCTAAATGTAACACCAATTATGGCAAAATGACGTCCGCCTTCGCGGTCAATAAATTGTGGAATAACCTGCCCTATACACTAAAATCATCATCAACTTTTCATGCATTCAAACGTTAACTTAAAAACTTCATCTTGCATAACTAGGTTAACAACGATGATTACTTAACGATTATGTATCCGGGCTCGAAATTGGTAAGCCTTTGCAAATTTAGATTATTTCTTTATGGCGTGATTATGTTTTACTTGTATAACTTATTACTATTGTTATTGTGTCGCATTCTGACTGCCTTTTTTGTTTACTTGATGTTATTTTATGTAAGTTCACTGTTTACTTTTCACTTATGTTGCGTATTTTACGTGCTGTTATAATTATTATTTTATTGTTATTGTTAACCGAGGGTCCCACTGCAGTCGCTTGACTTTGGGACCCTCGTCTGCATACTACATTCTACAAATTTTGTATTTTGAATGAATGAATAAACAAACTGAAACTGAAGGTTCCTTGAAACCACTGTTATACAGAAGATACATAGAAATCTTTCTTATTTGGACCCACAGCGAGGACGAACTTCTTAGCTTTATCGACACTTACAATGCTGTATATCTGAACATACACTTCACACACACATACTCGCAAGTAACCGTAAATTTTCTTGATGTTACCATAACGATAGGAGAAGAGAAGCTCTCTACAACCCTATATCGCAAACCAACGGATCGACAACAATACCTCCTTTACCAAAGCGATCACCCGCGCCACTGTAAAAACAGTATCCCACACAGCCAGGCTCACCGGTTCAAGCGAATCTGCTCAAG
Source organism: Rhipicephalus microplus (assembly GCF_043290135.1). Lineage (NCBI taxonomy): Eukaryota > Metazoa > Arthropoda > Arachnida > Ixodida > Ixodidae > Rhipicephalus > Rhipicephalus microplus. Next base: position 245,672,473 of record NC_134702.1, read on the forward strand.
AGACGCTGATTTTGACACGAGCTCACAGAGGCTAAAACTTATGCTCGAGAAACAAAAATACCCCCCCCCCCCCCCCACATGTAATTGATGACGCTGTTCAAAAAGCGAGAAGACAGAAGCGTGATGACTTATGAAGCGACCACCGCAAGAAGACCCACAACGAACAAACCTCTGCTTGACTTACAGCACAAACTGCCCCAATGTGAACAAAATCCTTAAACGACTTTACAACATTCCGGAACAAAGTGAACGTCTAAAACGCGCATTTCCATCCGCTCCAGGCGTCGTTTACCGGCGACCACGCAACCTCAAAGACACACATGTCCACTCTCAAATCTGTACCTCACCCCTAATAATTCATGCCGACCTTGTTTAAAGTCCCGATGTATGCAAGGCGATGCGAGAAACACACAAAGCAAACAGCACACAATGCAAGTTTTCGATAAACATACGAGGAAACCTAACATGCGATTCATCTAATGTGGTATACCTACTCGAATACAACGTGTGTAGTATGCAGTACATGGAACAAACAGAAACACCATTTAGGATTCGCTTCAGTAATCACACAGCCCATGCGAAATCAGCCCCAAATCCACCCCTTTCAAAACATCTTAATCTTCCCCACCATGCATTCGACAAACTATCAGTAACGCTCTTAGAGACGGGATTTAAATGAAACCGAGAACGTGAACAAAAGGAGTCATACCTTATCCACCGAATAAACAACCTCGATAGAGGAATAAATGAGAATCCTGGTACACTTGGAGCAATTCAAACAATAGAAAATAATAACGGCAATAATGAAAATAGTAACTGAGTTCACGGCACTGCAGCTGTGAAGGGCACTGGACAACTCAAAACAATTTCAAGTGTAACTACTCTTCCTAAGTACAGCTGTCGTCTGCTTTCTGTTTTTACTTTACTACCCAATCACTTGTGCCTAGCATGACATGCCCAACAGCAACCTTGTGCACAGTCGGGAGGCCCCTACCGCACGCGTAATCCAGAAGCGTCAAGGAATTCGCATTGCGGCCGCTTACCAGCCTCTGCCGCAATACGCGGCACCCCTCTTTCTACGACAAAATGTCGACGGGGCGCTGACTAGTTGAAGGCTTAAACTTCTTAAAAAAGCTCTTTTTGCCCCACACCGAACCGCCCGAGCCAGGAGGCGCCGTCTGGTCGAGAAGAATGCGTTAGTGAAAGGAAGCATACACAGACCGCTGATATCAGAAAGGTGAAGGGGAGAAAAGGGAGAGAAATGGAGGGGAGAGTGAAAGGAAGAGTGGAAGAGGGCACCTGGGGGGAGTCCACTTTATATTCCTTATCTCCTTTTTTCTTTTTTCTTTTATTTTCCTTTTCTTATTTTTCCATTTTCTTCTTTTTTTCTTGTTTCTGTCTTTTTTTTCCTCTTTCCCTTTGATTTGAGATTGTATAAAGCTGAGCACCAAGAAACTGTACCTTCATTCCTGATGAAGGCCAGACTCTAGGCTAAACGTCGAAATAAACCACGTTGTGTCTGCTCACGGAGGATCTACTTGACTACATGCAACGCTACGGCCGCTCAACCACCATGCCTATATTGTCACGGGGTCGTGACGTGGCCGAAGACAGAAGACTTCGTGTTGGGATTTAACTGTTTATTTGGGCGAACCTGTGCCCGGTAAACGGAAAGCCAATTACAACAGTAGTCTTGCACACATAGCAGTCTCGGACTGATAGCGGCGAACAGAGCGTCGGCCTTCGTTCAACAACTGACAAGCGGCGAAGCGCGTTGGCATTTATACTCCTGCCGTCGAATGTTCTAGCGCTACCGCTGGCGGCGGCGTACGTTCCAGAACAATCTGTACCATTCGCAGAGTGGGCGTGATCTTATCAAAATGATCTACTACAGTCCGGAACCCTCTCGAAAAACTGCAGGCGCGGTTTGCGCTGAGAATCGTGTGGTGGTTTGGGACGATAACAAAAACTTGGGAAATGGAACGTGGCATTGCCCTCCTCTGAAAAAGGCATCGTCTCGATGCTTTAACTAAAGATGAAGGTGCAATAATAATGCAAGAAAGTACAATGAATAAATTGCGATACAACAATAATACAAAAAAGCACTGTTTCAGTTTGTTAACGCGCATGAAACGGCTTGAGGCGCGCGACATGGCCGACTTCAGGTCGCGATCGGCGTCGTAGAGAGTTCGTGATGCCGTCGGGGACAACTTCGTAATCAAGTGGGCCGAGACGTCGAACCACCCTGTACGGTCCGAAGTACCGTCGCAGAAGCTTTTCACTTAGTCCACGTCGGCGTATCAGCGTCCACATCCAAACACGTTCACCGGGCTGGTATTCCACGAAGCGTCGTCGAAGGTTGTAACGGTGGCTGTCGGTCGTCTGTTGATTCTTGATACGGAGCCGCGCAAGTTGTCGGGCTTCTTCGGCGCGATGAAGGTACTCGCTCACATCGATGTTTTCTTCGTCGGTGACGTTGGGTAACATGGCATCGAGCGTCGTTGCCGGGCTCCTTCCGTAGACCAATTTGTATGGAGATATCTGCGTCGTCTCCTGCACTGCCGTGTTGTATGCGAAGGTCACATACGGAAGAATGGCGTCCCACGTCTTTTGTTCGACATCGACGTACATTGACAGCATGTCGGCGATCGTCTTGTTAAGCCGCTCGGTGAGGCCGTTGGTCTGTGGGTGGTACGCTGTCGTCCGGCGGTGGTTTGTTTGGCTGTATGCCAAGATCACTTGAGTTAAGTCGGCAGTGAATGCCGTTCCTCTGTCGGTGATAAGGACCTCCGGGACGCCGTGACGTAGGACGATATTTTCGACGAAGAACTTAGCTACCTCGAATGCACTGCCTTTTGGCAGGGCTTTTGTCTCGGCGTAGCGGGTGAGGTAGTCGGTAGCTACCACGATCCACTTGTTTCCGAAAGCCGGCGCCGGGAACGGCCCCAGTAGGTCCATACCAATCTGCTGGAAAGGTCGGCAAGGTGGATCAATTGGCTGCAGAAGTCCCGCTGGCCTTGTCGGCGGTGTCTTGCGTCACTGACAGTCCCGGCATGTCCTCACATAACGAGTGACGTCGGTGGTAAGACGCGGCCAGTAGTACCTTTCTTGTATCCTCGCGAGCGTGCGAGAAACACCGAGGTGCCCTGCCGTCGGATCATCGTGCAGGGCCTGCAGGAGTTCTGGTCGCAGAGCTGAAGGCACCACAAGGAGATACTTAGCCTGAAGCGGTGAAAAATTTTTCTTTTGTAGAAGACCGTTTCGTAGAAAAAACGACGCAAGTGCGCGCTTGAATACCTTCGGGACTTCGGCGGTCCTGCCTTCGAGGTATTCTATTAGGGCCTTAAGTTCCGGGTCGGCCCGCTGTCGTTCAGCGAAGTCGTCGGTACTTATCGTTCCCAAGAAGTAGTCGTCATCCGGGTCGTCGGGTAGCGGTTGGTCGACAGGCGCACGAGAGAGACAGTCGGCGTCGGAGTGTTTTTTGCCGGACTTGTAAATGACAGTAATGTCATATTCTTGAAGTCTCAGGCTCCATCGTGCGAGGCGACCTGAAGGGTCCTTCAAAGTGGCTAGCCAACACAAGGCGTGGTGGTCGCTTACAACTTTGAAGGGCCTGCCGTAAAGGTATGGGCGAAATTTCGACGTAGCCCAGATGATGGCGAGGCACTCCTTTTCTGTTGTGGAATAATTTGCTTCTGCTTTGGATAGCGATCGGCTGGTGTAACTAATAACCCTTTCAAGTCCGTCGGCCCTCTGCACAAGAACGGCGCCAAGACCTACGCTGCTTGCGTCAGTATGTATTTCTGTCTCGGCGAATTCGTCGAAATGGGCAAGTAACTGAGGCGTCTGGAGGCGATGTTTGAGCTCCTGGAAAGCGTGTTCCTGTAGCGTTTCCCACTTGAACTCCACGTCGGCCTTGGTAAGGTTAGTGAGAGGATCGGCGATGCGGGCGAAGTTTTTCACGAACCGCCTATAATAGGCGCACAGGCCCAGAAATCGGCGCACGGCCTTCTTGTCAGTGGCCGGCGGGAAGTCGGCGATGGCGGCTGTTTTCCGTGGATCGGGACGAACTCCAGACTTGCTGATAACGTGTCCCAGAAACAAGAGCTCCTCATACGCAAATCTGCACTTTTCTGGCTTCAGTGTGAGTCCGGACGTCTTGATGGCTTGAAGTACAGCTTCAAGGCGCCGAAGATGCTCGTCGAAACTCGAGGAAAACACGACGACGTCGTCCAAGTACACAAGGCAAGTCTGCCACTTCAATCCTGTCAGTACTGTATCCATAACGCGTTGAAAAGTTGCAGGCGCTGAGCAAAGGCCGAAGGGCATCACCTTAAACTCGAAGAGGCCGTCCGGTGTTATAAACGCCGTCTTCTCTCGGTCTCTTTCGTCGACTTCGATTTGCCAATAGCCAGTCTTGAGGTTCATTGACGAGAAGTACTTGGCGTTATGGAGCCGATCAAGTGCGTCGTCTATTCGTGGGAGAGGATACAGGTCCTTTCTTGTGATTTTGTTCAGGCGGCGATAATCGACGCAGAAACGTAGGGTCCCATTCTTTTTCTTCACTAACACCACGGGGGATGCCCATGGGCTCTTGGACGGTTGGATAATGCCATCCCGCAGCATTTCATCAACTTGTCTCTTCATGGCCTCACGTTCTCGCGTCGAAACCCTCTACGGACTCTGACGGAGTGGTCTGGCATTTTCTTCGGTTATGATGCGATGTTTTCTGATTGGGGTCTGCCGAATTTTCGATGACGACGAAAAGCAATCTTCGTATTGCAGGAACAGGGCCTTGAGCTGTTCTTGCTTATCGTTCGGAAGTCTGGGATTGACGTCGAAAGCTATGGGAGGGGCTTGGTTCCTCTGAGCAGGTTCCGCAGAATCGGCGAGGGCGAAAGCACTGGTGGCTTCGACAATTTCTTCGATGTATGCGACCGTTGTTCCTTTGTTCACATGTTTGTACTCATTGCTGAAATTTGTGAGCATAACCGTTGCTTTGCCTCCCCGCAGCTCTGCAATTCCTCTTGCGACGCAAATATTTCGGGTGACCAACAGATGCTGACTGCCTTCAACGACGCCTTCCAAGTCAGGTAATTTAGGAGCGCCGACTGAAATAATGACGCTTGAGCGAGGCGGAATGGTGACTTGTTCTTCCAGCACATTCAAGGCATGGTGTCCTGACGGCGTGCGCGGCGGTAGTGCTTCTTCTGTGGATAACGTTATCGACCTTGTTTTTAGGTTGATGACAGCACCATGGAGGCATAAGAAGTCCATGCCAAGGATCACATCTCTCGAGCAACGCTGTAGGACTACGAAGTCTGTTGGATAAATACGGCCGTTAATGGTGACTCTCGCTGTGCAGATTCCTGCAGGCGTTACGAGATGACCTCCGGCTGTGCGGATTTCAGGGCCTTTCCAAGCTGTCCTAACTTTCTTTAACTTCGCGGCGAACGGCCCACTGATGACAGAATAGTCGGCTCCAGTATCGACGAGAGCGGTCACACTGTGGCCGTCGATAAGAACGTCGAGGTCGCTAGTTCGCCATCTCGCATTACAGTTAGGGCGTGGCGTCGGGTCACGGCTGCGTCGGCTTGTTCCGCTGCTTCCATGTTGCGTCGTGCGGCCACCTTCGGTAAGTGAGCTTTCGCCATCAGGGCTTTGCCTGGTTGGCCTTGTGTTCGGAAAGCTCCGTCGCGGCGTTGTCGTCGTCGGAGAATCTTCGGTAGTTCGTCGCACAGCAACCGCACCTCCACCGGTTGCTGCCCTTAGTTTCCCGGATACGGGCTAGGAGACCGGCCCCGCGTTGGGCCAGAGTACTGTCGGTGGTGCGGTGACGTGCGGCGGCTGGGCGACGGTGAACGCGAAGGGCTTCGTGGTGTCCACCGAGTTCCTGTCAGGTAGTCGGCGATGTCACTTGGTCGTTCTCCTGGCTGTGGGCGCGGTGCATTGACGGCGAAGCCACGCAATCCCATCTGTCGGTACTGGCAACGGCGGTATGTGTGTCCGGCCTCGCCGCAGTGGTAGCAGAGCGGGCGATGGTCAGGGGTGCGCCAGACGTCAGTCTTCCTCGGTGCACTGCGCTGGGCCGCTGGCGAACGGTATGACGTCGGTGGGGGTGGTGGCGGCGGTGGCGTCTGTCGACGGAAGTGCGATGAGGCGGCGTTTTGGCGTGGACGGGGAGGAGCGTTGTGGCGCAGTGCAGCGGCGTAGCTCATAGCTTCCGGCTCGGGCAGCGGTGCGTGGGGAATTTGAAGCGTTTGCCGAACTTCTTCTCGCACAATGTCGGCGATCGAATCCACTTGAGGTTGCGCCGAAGGCAACAGTTTGCGCAGCTCTTCCCGCACGATCGCTCGGATCGTTTCACGCAGGTTGTCGGAGTCCCTGGCTTGAGAAGCAGCGCATTCTGGAGTCAGGCGACGATTATATTGTCTGGTGCGCATGTCCAGGGTTTTTTCGATGGTGGTCGCCTCGGATACAAATTCTTGGACGGTGTTGGTGGATTCCTCATTAGTCCCGCGAAGAGCTCCTGTTTAACCCCTCGCATGAGGAAACGAACTTTCTTCTCCTCAGGCATGTCTGGGTCAGCGTGACGAAATAGGCGGGTCATCTCCTCTGTAAAAATTCCAACCTTTTCGTTTAGTAGCTGTACCCGGGTCTCTAGTAGAGCAGCGGCCCTCTCTTTGTGAGCGACGCTCGCGAACGTTTGGAGGAATGCGCCGCAGAAAACATCCCACGTTTGGAGCGTGGACTCCCGATTTTCAAACCAGGTCCTTGCGGTGTCTTCCAAATAGAAGAACACACGACGCAGCTTTTCTTCATGGTCCCAGTGGTTGAGGGCGGCCACACGCTCGTATGTTTCTAGCCAGGACTCTGGGTCTTCGAACGATGACCCATGGAAAATTGGTGGTTCCCTGGGTTGATGCATCACCATCGTGGGCTGGGACGCTGCGGTTGTCATTGTCGCTGCAGTCGCGGTCATGGCCTTGGTCTTCCGCGCCTTGTCTTGTAGAAGCCCGTACTGCGGTGGTAGCCCTTGCTGTCGGCGGCTTGTTCGCTGCTCCTGGTTGGCGTCGGTGTCTTCTCCGCGACGTGGGCTGGGTTCACGGCTTGACGGGGGGCGTCCGGTACATGAACCAAGCAGCACCTCCACCAGATGTCACGGGGTCGTGACGTGGCCGAAGACAGAAGACTTCATGTTGGGATTTAACTGTTTATTTGGGCGAACCTGTGCCCGGTAAACGGAAAGCCAATTACAACAGTAGTCTTGCACAGATAGCAGTCTCGGACTGATAGCGGCGAACAGAGCATCGGCCTTCGTTCAACAACTGACAAGCGGCGAAGCGCGTTGGCATTTATACTCCCGCCGTCGAATGTTCTAGCGCTACCGCTGGCGGCGGCGTACGTTCCAGAACAATCTGTACCATTCGCACAGTGGGCGTGATGTTATCGAAATGATCTACTACAGTCCGGAACCCTCTCGAAAAACTGCAGGCGCGGTTTGCGCCGAGAATCGTGTGGTGGTTTGGGACGTGGCAATATATATATATATATATATATATATATATATATATATATATATATATATATATATATTCACCCACAGAAAAGTGGGTGAAAAAACTTGCCATGAGCGGCAATCGAACATAATTCAAAGGTCGTAGGTTCGATTGCTGCTCACGGCAGGTTATTTTTTCACCCCCACTTTTCTTTCTACCTATTTACATTACATTGGTTCTAATAAATTCCTCTATACATTCCTTGGCAATGTTGTCTGTTATATCTCATTATTATTGTGTCAAAACACGGAAAACACCTCTTTCCCATATATATATATATATATATATATGTATATATATATATATATATATATATATATATATAAATAGAGTACGACGAACGTTGGTTTTTCACGGTATATTCTGACTGACGTTTCACCTGGTAGACCAGTCTATGTCGAAGTAACAATCCCGGCTGCGGCGGCTGCATTTCCGATGGAGGTGGAAATGTTGTAGGCCCGTGTGCTCAGATTTTGGTACACGTTAAAGAACCCCAGGTGGTCAAAATTTCCGGAGCCCTCCACTACGGCGTCTCTCATAATCAAAAGGGGGTTTTGAGACGGTAAACCCCACATATCAATTATGTCGAAGTAACAAGTACATGTCAGCGCGCTTGCTTATAAATACAATTCACAAGGGATAATAAAGATTGGCGACGTATATCATCAATTAGACAATTCATAGCGTGAAGTGTTCATGACGGTACAGTTAGATATCATCCAAAAACATAAATAAATATATATACATATATAAAAATGTAGAACACCAATGAACCGAGATCACTTCTTCGTGCACACAGCATAACTCTGTAAGAACCGGAGATAGATAATGATAAAGCGAAAATGAAAGTAGAGATAGCAAAATATCGAAAAAACGCGTCATATTACAGTCTGATTGCGCGTCTTATACACAGCTCAGTCATTGTGATATGAATAAGAAGAGTAGTTGATGCTTTTATATCGCGTGCGCGTTCAAATACAGTCTTGCATCCACATTCGTGATAGCGGCGGCGGTTAATAAACTCACGTGAGTGTAAACATTGGATACACAAATATACACAATAACAGAAGCATTAGAGACGGTATAATAATACTAACCGACCACGCCACGGGCCTTGGGTTAAGGCAGATAATGCTTGGTGGGCACACTAGAAAGCGTGCCTGTACTTTCGTTTATGCTTGATGACATGGTGTCAAATTTGTAGATAAGGTATGATTCGCGGATTTCCTGATCGTGGTCTGAATGAAAGCCCGATTCAAGTATAGTGACCCTAATTTTTTCGAACGAGTGCCCTGGTAAGCGAATATGTTTTGAGAGTGGGAGGTTAGGTTGCGTATTCGTATGGTATTTATGGTTGTGGAAGCGTATTCGGAACGATGTTTCTGTATGGCCAATGTACTGTTCTTGGCAGACGGCACACTCGAGCACGTATATGACGTTAGAGCTATCGCAATTGAAGGGGCCGCGAATTTTAAGAGTGAAATTAGACGATGCAGTAACGGCTTCCAGGGTGGTTTGCATATGTAGGCAAACCTAGCAGCGTGATTTGTTGCAAGGTGCACAGCGTTTGCGGAAAACAGTTGCAGCAAGGAAACTTCTCTTTGAATTTTTAGTGGGACGGCTCAGTGCCCTCCCATAGTTGAATACAAAGTACTCGAAATCGTTAAATTTTTTTTTCTAAACACACAAGCAAGGAAACAGTTGCAGCAAGTACTTCCTTGCTGCAACTGTTTTCCACAATGGCCCCCGCAATGAAGCCGTTAAAGCACATCAGCCTGAGGTTTCCAAGGACCGAGACTTCGACAGTCGTCATGGGTGACTCCAAATCGAAGTACGTGCACCAATACTTCGTTCCCACTTCTCTAGGTACGCCAGCTTTTATTTTGCAAATTGGCGCCACGATTGCTGACGTTCGGTCACTCATCAACCTTGTGCCAGAAACAGCCAATACCCTCATGCTCCTCGTTGGAACTAATGATATGGCAATAGGAACAGCAGAAGCTGCGTTCGACAAGTACCGCTTCCTACTTGATTTTGTTATAAAGAGTATGCCGAACATATCCAGAATTTATGCAACAGTCGTCCTTCCTCGTTGCACCAACCGTCGCCATGGTAACTGCAACCTCTCGTTCGTCCGACGTTGCAACAGGGAAGCAAGTCACTTCAACCGTCTGCTACGTGGATTCTGTAGTCATTCAAGAAAAGGGTTTTTCCTGGACCACGGCTTCCAACACCTGCCCCAAGCGCGCGCACTGGCTGCCGAAGGTCTTCATCCGAGTTTTGAAGGTGTCGCTCTCATCGCCAGCCACATTTGCGAACTTTGCTTCAAGCGCAACAACAAAGTGTCACTGTGGTGTGACTTCGCGTCGTGTTACCCTCCACATGGTGCTTCGCAGACTTCTCCAAGGGTGTGCTACCCTCAACCCTTCCCAGACGCCGAAATCATTAACTCTCCAGTTCTGAGCCGCCTGAACTTAAGTGAGGAAAGTGCACCAACTACCCCGTCTTCGGGCCGCCGCTACCCTTCCCAGAAGAACCCCTCTCGTGACAACGCTACCAAATGACAGCCAGTTCCTGGTAAATCTGTTATGCATGTGCCTTCTAGAACATTTCTGATATCTAGGAAGATTGTCGAGAAAAGCATTCGTTCCGAGCTACATGCCGCTACATTGTTGGCATACTTGAGTGCTTTCAAAGTTCCTAAAGGTTTACAGCTAAGATTGCAACCGGCCACTTGTGATCTATTTTCTTTGCTTAAAGCGAAGTGGCAACAAGTATTGAGTGACGCCTCACTAGAACTACTACGTATAGTTATTGATCACTACTAACCGCGTGCGCTTAGCCTCCATAGCGAAGAAGCCTGCCTTACTGCTCAATTAGGGTCTCGTGAGTCAGAATCCTTAGAAGCCTATAAACGTAAGAAAAAGAATACCTTAAATACGCTTAAATGCAATAAATTCATTCGCGACGGCATAGACCCGTCTGTATATACCGCTAATGCGAATAATGCTCCTGTTAAGTCATCGGTCAGAAGCATGCCCACTGAACCCAGCGATAATGTCGAAAACCCTATCGGCTATCACTCTCTCTTGTGCTCAAATAGCTGCATTGTCGAAAAATGTTACTTTTTGCCCAGCCTCAGGTGGATTTAGTGAATTCGAGCTTTTAAAAGGTTTGGATAACTTTGCACGTAACATGCGCCTTAGAGAATGCTTTCATGACCATGAAAATTCTAATAACAATACTATACCAGTGCCGTAACACAAGAGGTGGACACCACCTCCACAACGTAATCAATGCCTCGATATATACATCAGGGCAGTACAGCATGACGTCCTTCAGGCGTACAAGACCCATGTTCACTACCACCGAAATTTAACAAAGAAGGAAAAAGCAGCGCTCGAAGAACTATCCCATAACCCTGACATTGTCATCAAACCTGCCGATAAGAGAGAAGCAATCGTCATTCTTGATAGGAACGATTACATAGCGGAATCTACCCGACAACTATCCGACGAAAGTTTTTATAGAGCCCTCCGAACAGACCCAACAGATAGTTTTGAGTCCATCTTGCAAGATAAACTAATGACTCTATCAAGACAAAAAACTAGAGGAAATAATTGTTCGGTCACTCATTCCGCTCAGCACTGTAGCCGGCAGATTTTACATACTCCCGAAGATTCATAAATAACGTTATCCGGGCCGCCCAATCATCTCCGGTACAAACACTACAACCGAGAACTTGTCGCGCTATGTTGATTCTGTTATTAAACATATTCCCGAGACATTTCCATCATTCGTCAAGGACACCAATAATTTTGTTCAAGACATATTAAGTCATAACATTCCCCGAAATTCAATACTTGTAACACTGAATGTCGCTTCACTATATACTAACATACCGCATGCTGATGTAATTGCTGCAGTGCTTCATGCATACGAGAATTCTTGCCTCGATAAACCAATTCATAAAGAAGCCCTACAATTGCTATTGAAGCTTATCCTTGAACTCATTAACTTTGAATTTAATAATTGTCATTACGTTCAGGCCAGTATCGCATCAATGGGAACCCGAATAGGCCCTACTTATGCTTACATTTTCATGGGAATTCTAGAGGATATTTATCTGTCCAGCACTGACCTACAGCCTTCGTTTTATAGACGGTTTATAGATGATATATTCTAAATTTGGATACATGAAGAGGACACGCTCTTAAAATTTATAGATGGATTTATAATTTCTATCCGTCAATCAAGCTTTCCCACAACTATTCGACAAATTCTGTTAACTTTCTGGATGTCACCGTCGCGCTTTCCGAAGGAAAATTGCTCACAAAATTATACCCCAAACCTACTGATAGAAACCAGCTTCTCCATTTTCAGAGCAGTCATGTGCGGCATTGTAAGACAGGTATACCTTATAGTCAGACTCACCGTTTCAAGCGATTATGTTCCGATCGTGAAGACTTCCTATCTAACTGCGAGCGCTCTCTAAAAGCGCTCTCTAAAAGCGCTCTCATTAAATGACGGTATCCAGTGGACTTGGTCGATGACGCTATAGACCGAGCAGACCAACTGAATAAAGCCGACATTCTCAGCGCAAACAGTTTGCCTGAACAACGTGCTGGCACTAATCTCGTAATAACTAACTCGGCATCAGTGCCAAAGGTTCTTTCTATACTCAAACGCCACCACTACATCCTTACCCAAAGTGAGCATCTGAAAAAATATCTTTCCTGAACCACCTCGCTTAGTTTACCGGTGCTCCAAGAATCTCCGCGATATGCTAACATCGTAAAAATTAAACGAACACACAACATCTGGCTGTGCACCTTGCAACAAATCACGCTGCTAGGTTTGCCTACATATGCAAACCACCCTGGAAGCCGTTACTGCATCGTCTAATTTCACTCTTAAAATTCGCGGCCCCTTCAATTGCGATAGCTCTAACGTCCTATACGTGCTCAAGTGCGCCGTCTGCCAAGAACAGTATATTGGCCATACAGAAACATCGTTCCGAATACGCTTCCACAACCATAAATACCATACAAATACGCAACCTAACCTCCCGCTCTCAAAACATATTCGCTTACCAGGGCACTCGTTCGAAAAAATTAGGGTCACTATACTTGAATCGGGCTTTCATTTTCACCACGATCGGGAAATCCGTGGATCGTACCTTATCTACAAATTCGACACCGTGTCATCAGGCATAAACGAAAGTACAGGCACGCTTTCTAGTGTGCCCACCAAGCATTATCTGCCTTAACCCAAGGCCCGTGGTGTGGTCGGTTAATATTGTTATACCGTCTCTAATGCTTGTGTTATTGTGTATATTTGTGTATCCAATGTTTACACTCACTTGAGTTTATTAACCGCCGCCGCTATCACGAATGTGGATGCAAGACTGTATTTGAACGCGCACGCGCAATAGAAGCATCAACTACTCTTCTTATTCATATCACAATGACTGAGCTGTGTATAAGACGCGCAATCAGACTGTAATATGACGGGTTTTTTCGATATTTTGCTATCCATACTTTCATTTTTGCTTTATCATTATCTATCTCCGGTTCTTACAGAGTTATGCTGTGTGCACGAAGAAGTGATCTCGGTTCATTGGTGTTCTACATTTTTCTATATGTATATATATTTATTTATGTTTTTGCATGATATCTAACTGTACCGTCTTGAACATTTCACGCTATGAATTGTCTAATTACTGATATACGTCGCCGATCTTTATTATCCCATGTGAATCGTATTTATAAGCAAGTGCGTTGACATGTACTTGTTACTTTCACAAAGACTGGTCCACCAGCCGAAACGTCAGTCAGAATATACAACAACAACAACAACAACAACAACAACAACAACAACAACAACAACAACAACAACAACAACAACAACAACAACAACAACAACAACAACAACAACAACAAGAATGAAAAGTGCCATCGCGTGGCGTCAAACAAGCGACTGCGTGCTCGGCGGTGTACATGCGCAAACCACTAAAGCACAGAACGGACGCTGTCAACATCGTAAAGGGAGAGCTCTTTATATACACCATGTACCGTTGGTGGTCCTCAGAGCTCAAATATTTCAGCGAGTTTTCGTCATTAATTGGGAGACAGCGCGAAAAGCGCTCGCCTACAGATTAGTATAGTCATGCATGGTCATTCGCGCACGCACACGCTTACCTCGGAATTCAGACATTTATTTAGTACCTCTGGGGCCACCACCGCAAGTTAATTTTGAAACTACAGTGGTTAAAGAGAGCACAAAGATCCCTTCGCTCACTGTCACGGCCGCGTTTATGAAAAGAGGGCATGTGTGGCTGACACACGACGAAGAATCCGCAGTTCGCGCTCATCCTGTGAATATGGTGCGTTCGTTTCGACCGTCCTTCTTTCTGTTTCAAGTGCGCGCTTTAAGTGTTGAGCTGTGACAGTTATTAGCCCACGCTCGTCCTGTGTAGGCTCAATTCGTGCATGCTTTACGCTTGACGTCAGTGCTGCGAGTTTCGAGCTGCTTTCCGTTGTGGGTGTGTCATAAACAATTAGTTGCTATCGCATTCACTCCTTCGCCCTTGTGGTGAAACATTGCACAAAAATGCTGAACTTTGCGAAGACACATTTCACCTTAGTGTAGAGGGATCGGCAAAGTATTTTTTAAAACCTCCCGTAATAAAACTTAGGCATGAACCAGCCCTAATCATCGCCTTACAGAATTACTAATATTTGGGATTTATGCCCCAAAACCAGCTCTTCGTGAATAGAAGTAGTTTCTGCTAATGTTGTGATTACCGGTTCCTTCTGATGTGTGAGTGCCTTAAGTTCTGTGTCTTTTGAGAAATAAATGATCTGAAAGGCAACACTTTTTTTGTCTGAGTATTTGTCCGTTGCTTGTTTTTGCGCAGTTATCTTATGATCACAATACGATTATGAGGGACGCCATAGGGGGGTTCGAGAAATCACGACGATGTGATATCCGTTAACGTGCAATGATATCGCAAAGTACGCGGACCTCTAGCATTTCACTTTCACCGAATGTGATAGCGGCGGCAGAGATTGAGCCCACGACTTTCGAGTGAGCCGCCAAACACCGCAACCACTGCTCCATCGTGGCGGACGTGTTTAGATTTAGGCGCACGTAATCATATTCCAATTATGGCATGGAAAAGCATAGAACTTATATTTATGTTTTTGAGTTATGAAACTAGGCAAAATATCAAGCAAAACGAACGGACAAAGTTTGCTGCTTTGTACTGCTTACCTGAGCCAAGAATTGAACGTAATCCAGACGGCCAGGCAGGTAAGCGGGAATAACTCGTAGTACCTGCAGTAAAATGTTACTTTGACGTCATTGAAAGCTTATTGTATTCGTTATGTACAACAGTGGCAATATTCATATCGTGGTTCTTAGTTAACCAAACGTGTTCTTGCTCTAACACAAGAGCAGAAAGCTTTAGACTAGCGGTTCTCAGCCGTCGATGTTTCGCAAATTTTGGATAGGGTAGTGCTAGTAAACCCTAGCTAAAGGAAGGCGCATGCTCAAACAGATCGAAGCGATTCCAGCAGCTGGTTTTAATGGTGAATGCGCCTGACACACACACACACACACACACACACACACACACACACACACACACACACACACACACACACACACACACACACACACACACACACACACACACACACACACACACACGCACACGCACACGCACACGCACACGCAAACACACACACACACACACGCACACGCATACGCATACGCACACGCACACGCAAACACACACACACACACACACACACACACACACACACACACACACACACACACACACACACACACACACACACACAGGCAGCTCCTTTCTTTTAAACACGGAAGTGCTTTATGCTGGCGTCTATCATAGCTCGTATGTCCGTCACAGATATGACGTTGTAAAATATATACCAACAGATTGAAAAAAAAATCGCGAGACTGATCCAAGCATTCGCCTTTTGTCACTTCTACGTAGCTGGGCTGCTTAGATGGACACAGGCAGAGCTAAGCAATTTGAACTGGTTCATTGAAAGGCTTGTCGCAACAGTAGGGTCACCAAATAATACACAGGAAAAGTAAATGTTAGAGTGCCGGTTAATACACAGGATAATGATTAATTGAAACTGATGCTTTACAACACAATAGCTGAGATAATTGAAGCTAAGCTAATTGCCCATAGGGAGGGGCTCTCTGGAACAAGGACACGTAGGACGGTACCCAACCAAATCTAGAGATTCGGTCGAGGAGACAGTGGAACTGAAAATTGTGTAAGAGATAGCATCAAGACCACTTCTTTACCAAAGAATGTGCACCCGGTGCACAACCAGGAAAACAGAACGGCAAGGAGCAAAGCTTTACTGCAGACGATAGAACAGGAGAGAGAACATGCGCATTTTGTAGATGGTACGTGGGTGAGGGGAAGAAAGTCTTCGCGGCATTAGTAGTAGATACCGATAGACTCACTCAAGATGCTGTGACAATCATTACCAAAGATGCGACTGTCGCAGAACCAATGGAAATAGCATTGGCTTTAAGAAATATTAAGCAGACGCAAAGTTACAGCGACTCTAAAGCGGCTATTAGTCACTTTACTAAAGTAAAGGCTTTGTAACCAAAAAGGCTGCCTAGCTACTTGGCGAGATGGACAGCCAGGGCATCAAAATCTACTGGTTTCCTGCACACATGGGTTCTGTCAATTCATCTCGGACGAACTCAAACGAGGTGGCTCACGCAGCTGCACGAGGGCTTACTCTCCGTGCACTACGAGACCACGATATCGACAAAGCATTACTACATGAGAAGCAGGGAATCGCCAGTGCTGCACGCTAAGTTCCACAGATCGCAAGCGGTGACTTTGTTACAAACAAGAACTTACCCAAATCCAAACTTTATTAGTGAGATATATCCAAACAGAGAAGCCCAAATCAATTACGAGAAGTGTAATGGCAGCCTTACTCTGGACCACATGCTTTGACAGTGTCCTGTGGCTTTCACAGACTGCTCAAGAAATCTCAAGAAAAGAGACTAGTGGCACAGAACCCTTCGAAAGCGGAAATCTTTCAGATCAAGTACAGGCCGTCCACAAGGTCGACAATACGGCTGTAAGGTTGAACCTTACTGTCCTAACGTGGGAGCCACCATGCGCCAACTTAAGCGTTGATCTTCAGGACCTAAATTAGGTTACAATACTGTTAAAATAGCAATGTCGCACATTACGAATCAGCCTGATGAACGCACCAATACATTCTGCGCAACTAAAGCAGACACTTTTAGAACAAATAGAAATCCCTGATATACCTACATCATGACTTACAATGACAAATGCTGCAAAGTTAACTTTCTGCACGATAATTCTCCCCACTTTCGCTTCGTGCACTGTCAGTATATCCACACCTTTCTTCATCAGCCACCATTCTTCTTGGCTTCGTTTTAGGGGCAAAACTTTTTATAGCGGCACCCGTTCGTCCCCCGTAGTATGTAACAAGTATAACATTTTGACCTCCAACGTGGTGCCGGTGAGAGACTTCTTCTGTGCGTAGTTGAACAATAAAAAATAGTGCTCAATGTACATGTCAATGGCTGCTAATGGGGAATGAGAAACAGGAGCATTCGGCTTTTAGTTAACGCGCAGGCTGCGATCACCATTAGCAGCCATTGGCATGTACATTGAGCACTATCTGACAAGAAAGGGTTGCTACGTTATACTCGCTGGGTGTAACCTCCTTAGCTTTAGAAAGGTTTAGCGAGCGTTGAGCCGCAGTGCCATGAATACAATGAACTTGTATATACCATGAATGAACTCGAGGTGGTTAAAAATGGGAAGTAGATACGAAGCGCAAGCCTTAAAAAAGTGTGCGTGTGCCACCTCTCGTTTAGTCCTTGGAATGTCCGCTGGATGGCGGTGATTCTATATGGGGAATATATGATGAAAAGATGCGAGATGGTGGTACTTGGAGTGTTGAATAGATGGAAGAACGGACACATAGACAGATGCATGGATGGACGAATGAACGGACGCAAGGGCGGCTGCATGGACGAACGCAGGGACGGACGCACGAACAGACGCACGCACGGATGAGCTGATGGACGCATGGACGGTCACACTGACGGACGCATGGACGGACGGAAGCAAGAACGAATGAATGGACGAATTCTTCGCCCCACTCTCCATCATTCACTCCGTGGATATGCTGATATTTTTTTTTTTCTAAAAGCAAGACTTCTTAACGTTCAGAGTAGCAAATCCAAGAAACACTTCAGGAGTCATTGTAGCATTGCGAGTGAGGTAGGCACGGAGCATGGCGGTTACCTAGCACGTCTAGCGCAATACCAGACGCCAGTGGGACTAGCCGGCGGACTGGTCTCGCTGCGAACCTAGAACGGATTGTCCCCAGCTTCTCTGTTCACAGCATTACTAGGTCTTGCTTCGAGGCTAGTGGTCTACCTGCACGCATCTTCGCTGGCGTTTCAGCCAACCTCTTCTGGCCACCTTTGTCTTCTTGGATTGAGGCTTCTTCAAAACGTCCTTTGATCGCTGTGCCACCGCCGGCGTTCCGTGACCCTTCTGGCGCGTTCACACTTGGTTTCGAAGGGAGGGAAAGCGGCAAAACTGATCGTAATTTCATCCGCTTTGTCACCTCAGCGGAACGAAAGAATAGGTGCAAGGACGATTCTACTTCAACGCGAAAGCGGATCCTGTTTCCGCTTCACGGCTTTAGCAGCACTATTTAATACCCCTGTCACATGAGAAGGTTTCATGTCATTTGCACCCAATGACATTTACATTTAATGACATTAGATGGCTATCCTACGGGGACGTCTAACATCTATAAAATAAAAGGATTTCAGAAAACAAATGAGCAATCCACACTCATTCGAATAATTTTTCGTCGCGAAGATGTACTCTCGCCGGAAGAGGGCCGTAAACAGATTATATATGAAAGGGTTAACAAATCATAACAAGTATTATTATGGTTTTTTTTCAAGTAATGTTTAATTATTTTCATAAAATTCAACTAAACCGTTAGAAAAATGAATATTCTCGTTCACAGCGACATTCTAAAAAGCGTCGCCGGCTATGTTGGCCATGTTCTCAGTGTTTACGCCAGCCTCGGAGCTTGTAGCTGCTCTTCAATATCTCGCGACTGACTTGCCTGTTCTTCAGTTTCGATGTCACGCTGCCTTTTTTGGTTAACATGCCTGGCACGAAGGGAGAAATACGTCGCGACAACAATTTGTATCCGATCGGCGTGAAAAGTTGCTGTGGCTTCCTCACACTCCACCATGTCAGCCATGTTGAACATTTACCAAGTGACCCTAAGAGCGATATTGGCTCCAGTCTCGCCTCGACTTTGTATAGAACTACGAGCTTTTATTTGGATATTAAAAAAAACTGCTCATTAATTTTTCATTCTCAGTTTCGTCCACGTGGAAACATTTTTATAACCCTTAGTACGCATAGTAAACTTCTTACACACGCTGTGACTGTTCTTTGTTAAGTCCCGTCTTAGCGACACCGCGATTGCCATCATATACAAATGAAATTATAACCTTTCATGTGGCAGCACACGTCTCCTAATGTCATGCGATGTGTCGAATGTCATTAAACTAAAATGACAATAAAATTTTTCGTGTGACAGGTGTATTAAGCCTCGTGATCCCAACAGCCGGACACAGATTCAGCATGACGGCAAAGGCGACGGCAGAGGCTCGCATCGGCTCAAATCGCTAACTACTCATGCAGCACGACGACGCTTGATGGCCTCGTCGAGGCCATCAAGCCTGGTTTGGATTACCATTACCGAGAACACTGGAAATAGACGGTGCAGCAGCAGCAAGTCGGCATGCCAGGCTCGGCCAAACGCTGCAAGCGCTGTACGCACATCCTGGTCAGCCACTCCGTGCAAATGCCAGTGAAGCGGCAGCCTCATCCACTGCTCCTTGGGGCAGCGTGTTTTGACCTGGAGTTCCTTCAGTTGAAGAAATTTCTCTTGGTCCCCTTGGGGCTGTTTAAGGGTACAGCTCACACGTGGTAGATCTCGTAGGCGTGCAACGCCCACACGTCGGTTAGTTGTCGTCCCTTGTCCAGAGCACCCCGGAAGAATCTTCGACCTTGAACTGCCTCACTCGAGTATCTCTGTGCAACTCGAATACCTCCGTAACACGGGTGGCAGCAGCGGCGGTGAAAGGACGTTCACCTGATCGGTTCTTCTATTTGCAAATCATTTCTTAGCAAACCTCTGCGACTTTGAATCTATCTATCTATCTATCTATCTATCTATCTATCTATCTATCTATCTATCTATCTATCTATCTATCTATCTATCTATCTATCTATCTATCTATCTATCTATCTATCTATCTATCTATCTATCTATCTATCTATCTATCTATCTATCTATCTATCTATCTATCTATCTATCTATCTGTCTGTCTGTCTGTCTGTCTGTCTGTCTGTCTGTCTGTCTGTCTGTCTGTCTGTCTGTCTGTCTGTCTGTCTGTCTATCTATCTATCTATCTATCTATCTATCTATCTATCTATCTATCTATCTATCTATCTATCTATCTATCTATCTATCTATCTATCTATCTATCTATCTATCTATCTATCTATCTATCTATCTATCTATCTATCTGTCTGTCTGTCTGTCTGTCTGTCTGTCTGTCTGTCTGTCTGTCTGTCTGTCTGTCTGTCTGTCTGTCTGTCTGTCTGTCTATCTATCTATCTATCTATCTATCTATCTATCTATCTATCTATCTATCTATCTATCTATCTATCTATCTATCTATCTATCTATCTATCTATCTATCTATCTATCTATCTATCTATCTATCTAGCAGCCTACGGCCATTAGCTGCCCTGGCCATTTCAATAATGGTATCGATACGAGAATAGATATGGCATAAAATGAAAATCATGACATGTATGGTATGAATGTCATGATTTACATTTCATGGTCCTGCTGCCCTTGTGGTTCTTTCGTTGACATGAGTTATTGCGAAACTGGTTGGTATGAAATGACTGCATGGCGAGCATAAGTGAGAGACCCTAACGAGGAAATCATGATATGCATCGAGACGAATTATGACCGGGAGAAATCGAAAGCATATTTTCTCATTACGTCACGGTAACCTACTGCCGACGCCACAAATTGCGCCGAAAAAATTGCCCATGTCAGAAAGCCCCGCCGCGGTGGTCTAGTGGCTAAGGTACTCGGCTGCTGACCCGCAGGGCGCGGGTTCGAATCCCGGCTGCGGCAGCTGCATTTCCGATGGTGGCGGAAATGTTGTAGGCCCGTGTGCTCAGATTTGGGTGCACGTTACAGAAGCCCAGGTGGTCTAAATTTCCGGAGCCCCCCACTACGGCGTCTCTCATAATCGTATAGTGGCTGTGGGACGTTAAACCCCACATATCAATCAATCAATCATGTCAGAAAGATATGACACACTCTTTCTTTGTGTTTACAGAGCTTGTTCAGGGGTGCTATAAAGCGAAGTGTAAGTGACCACCTATTTTCTGCGTGCCAACCCACTGAGCAGTGTATAGAAACACCGAATTATGTGCGACTCTAGAATTGACTTGGCCCCGCACTCTAGTGAAAGTACATGTGCAAGTGCTTGGGTAATTAGCCTGCTCAGAAATGCGGTGACATTTGCAGTGAGGGAAGGTCAAAGCAGTATAAGGTTCGAAGAGAGGGTGAAAACTGCGAAAGAGTAGTTGGGCAGAGTAGGTAAGTGTTCCGTTATTTGTATGGGAAGAGCGTTGATACACCCTGCAGGAAAATAACTATAGGGGGCTGACTAGTCAAGATGCGGTTGTCCGTGAACGCAGTATGGCAAGAAACAGAGTTAAATGACAAGTCATAGAGGACGAAGAGGATTTATTGGATGACAGCGATGGCAAAAAAAAAGAGCCGGCTCTGATCAACTAAAGAAAGTGCAAAAACGAAATAATGAGGGATGAATTTCATGATAATTTAAGGGGAAGCACTTCATTGTTAGGATCGAGATCTAGGTACATTAGAAAGCGTTGTTATAAAATGAGGTTCAATAAAAAAAGAACAACAATGTTATGAGGTGGAGGTAAATGATGCCGTACACGACTTCCGTGCCATGATTATCATGTTTGGATGTGTCGTTTACCTTCGTCATCTATTCACGTCACGTGATACCAAATTTAGTATATGTGGAGCCAGCGAAACTGCCGCGAGCACACTATGAGCGTGGTATGTTGTCATGTTCTTACATGACACGTGTGTCAGGACAACGCCTCCTAAATAATTATGCCTAAAAAACGCGCTGCCCAACCCTCTGATTTTACTCTCCTCCTTCGGTACGAAGGCGAGCGTCTCTGACGGCCGCTCCCTGCGCATACAGCAATGCTCCCACAGTTGCCTCTGAGTAGTCGTGATGCCACTTGACAGAATATGTCACGTGACTGAGCAGTAAGGAGGCGACTGGTCTCACGCGGCGGCCGCTCGCAACACAAGGCAGGAGGCATGGCCTCCGAGACTGTGTGCTAGCTAGAGGCTCCCAATTGAATAGAGAGCGGCGTTCCAGGCATAGTTTTTCTTGGAGGCGTTGGTTAGGATTATCATGTTTGCACTAGTCATATCTTTCGTAATTCATTGACGTCATGCAACACCAAATTCGGTATATGTGGAGCTAGCGAAACGGCCACGTGCGCATCATGAAGGGCCCAATATACTTTATTGTAGCGCTGACGCGCGCACGCTGGGCACAGTGACGCAACGTTAGCGAAACGCGAGCACTCCATAGTCTGACGCCAGGCGCGACCAGTGTCCTTCAACGCGGCCCGATGGCAACCGGCGCGAAATGCGACATGCTGCATTCCGCGCCGTTGCGTTACGCAAACAACACATGCGTCTCCCTCTTTCCGTGACGGAGGCACGCCAGACGCGCAGTGTGGCGCGCGCCTGCGAGTATATAGCATGAACGGCGCCTGGCGTAGCAACGCTGGCGTGACGCGTTGAAATGAACACCAGCGAGCACGCACACCGCATCACGTCGAAAGGTATTGGCGCCTTGACTGGGGCATGTAGTCATGTTCTCACATGACACGCATCTCATGATTATCATGTTTGCAGTCACATACAATCGTCATTCATTGGCGTCACGTAATACCAATATTGGCATATGTGAAGCTAGCGGAATGGCCGCGAGTGCATCATCAATGTGGCATGTAGTCATGTTGTTACATGACACGCATGTCATGGTTGTCATGTTTGAATGTGTCATTTACACATGTCACCCGTTCGCGTCGCGAAATACCGAGTTTGGTACACGTGAAGCTAGCGAAACGGCCGCGAGCGAATCATGAGCGTAGCATGTAGTCATGTCATTTGAACAAAATCACTGCAAGAGCTGCATCACCATGAAATGTAAATCATGACAATTCTGGCAGACATGTCATGATTTTCATGTTATGACTAGTCAAATATGTTCTTCATACATTCATGTTTGCCATACGAAGTTTGCTATCGATAGCATTATCGAAACGGCCAGGGGAGCTAAAAGTCGTAGGCGGCTAGATAGATAGATAGATTTATAGATAGATAGGTAGATAGATAGATTAGATAGATAGATAGACAGATTGATATATAGACAGATAGATATATAGACAGATAGATAGACAGATAGATAGATAGGTAGATATATATATATATATATATATATATATATATATATATATATATATATATATATATATATATATATATATATATATATATATATATATATATATATATATATATATATAGATAGACAGATAGATAGATAGATAGATAGATAGAGAGATACGCTAAATGTCACCGAAGTTTGCTAAGAAATACTTCGCATTTGAAAGGACGCTTTTAGCATCCATCTATTCACGCATTCATCCTGTGAGTCGGGGTCTCTTCGGCTCACCGTATGCGTATAAGGAATGTCGCGCCGAACCATTATGAGTAATAAAAGGGGTTCCAGAGCATATTTACCTCTTTTTTGGAAGCTTCGGCGATCGACTGCTTATGCTGTGGAAGACAGTGCAGCAAGTGTAGGCACATGTATGTGGACGTTACAAAAACGCATGTAGCCGAGCAGCTTGTATAAAGACTGCGGCTTGTAGTACGGTAAGTGATCGTGACCGCTGAATGAGAAGCAGAAAATCGAGAATGTCGAGATCGTCGTGCATAAGGAGCAGTTTCTTGAGTTGCTGAAGTTTTACTTCAGTGTTACTTTTACTTCTTTTCAGAAGGCCTTGTTCATATTAAAGCACGACATTTATATAGTCCCCTGCGTAGCGTTTTAGATCTGCGTAGCGTTCCAGCATCTTAGATCTAATACTAACTAGTCATCAAGAGAGCTTATCATCAATTACATATCTGCGTGCCGTCAGTGACCACAAGGTAATCCATGCGGCCTTTGCGTTTCGACCTGTAAAACGCGATCTTGTCACCAAAACAATCCGTCTTTACGACAAGGGCAATTATAGTGCCATCAATAATGAATTGATATCTTTTCTTCCTGATTTCGAGAGAATAAGCCATACACGCTCTGTGGATGAGAATTGGATTATATTTAGAGATAAGTTAGCCACTCTTGTCGAGAAATTTATCCCAAAAATAACGTTTACCGCAAACCGAAACAAGCCATGGTTTTCACGTACACTTCACAAACTAAGAAACAAGAAAAAACGCCTCTTCCGATCAGCCAAACAGTCTAAACTTCTGTCCTTATGGGAAAAATATTACGCCGCGGAAGATGATTATCTTAGAACCATTCGAAACGCCAAGCACGTGTTCTTTCATGAAGAGCTGCCCAAAATGCTTGCAACCAGCCCTCGCAAATTCTGGAAGGTGATAAACCCTCAGGAGATGCGCACCACTAGTCTTTCAAATGCGCATGGCGATATAGTCGACAACAATGAATGCGCGAACCTTTTTAACGAGGCCTTTTTCTCTGTTTTTACGAATGAGAGTTCAGTTCCCGATTTTTCTTCACCTGCGCGCAGCACCGAGTCTATGCCCCCGATTGCATTTTCTACGGACGGCATCATTTCGATTATAGAAAAGATTAAGCTTTCTTCTTCTGCAGGTGTGGATGACATTAATTCAAAACTTCTCATAAATGTTAAACATGTGTGTGCCGCATACCTTACATTGTTATTTTCGCAGTCATTATCATCAAGCATTCTGCCAGCAGACTGGAAAGTAGGCAAGGTCGTTCCAGTCTACAAATCAGGTAACAGAGATTCTCCACTAAATTACCGTCCCATATCCTTAACAAGTATCCCCTGCAAAATCATGGAACATGTCATCTACTCCCATATCATCAACTTCTTGGACTCAATGCACTTTTTTCATCCTTCTCAACACGGGTTCCGAAGGGGTTATTCTTGTGAAACGCAGCTGGCCATTTTCATTCACGACTTACATTCTAACCTTGACTGCAACATTCAGACCGATGCTCTTTTCCTGGATTTCGCCAAAGCATTTGACACTGTCCCTCACAAACGCCTAATTCTTAAATTATCTCTGTTAAATCTAGATCCTAATGTACTTGCATGGATAACATCTTTCCTGACTAATCGTTCCCAATTTGTGTTTGTTAATAATCACTCATCTAACCGACTACCTGTAACCTCAGGTGTCCCGCAAGGGTCTGTCTTAGGGCCTCTACTCTTTCTAATTTACATTAACGACCTACCATTGCATGTATCATGTAACTTTCGTATGTTTGTCGATGACTGCGTAATCTACCGATCAGTAACCAACATTCATGACCAAACACTAATTCAGCATGATCTTAACAACATACAAACATGGTGTGATCGTTGGTTAATGAACTTAAATCCTAATAAATGTAAGCTCGTTTCTTTTTCTCGCCACCGTAACCCTTTTGAGTTTACCTATTCCATTACTAATGTTCCCATACAATCAGTTCAATCATTCAAATACCTCGGCATCACCTTGGCTCATGACCTGTCTTGGCGTCATCACACTACTAACATCATCTCGTCTGCTAATAAATCACTCGGGTTTCTCAGACGACACTTACGCCATACTCCGCCTCACATCAAGACGCTTGCATACAAATCATTTATCAGGTCCAAACTCGAGTATGCATCTTCCATCTGGAGCCCTCATCAATCATACATCATAAGTGAACTCGAATCACTTCAAAATCGGGCTACCAGGTTCATTCATTCTGCATATTCATACGATATCAGCATCTCATCTCTAAAGGCGGAATCAGGTCTAGAAACCCTTGCTTCACGCCGACGGTGTGCCACCCTCTCTCTTTTTCATATGTTTTATTTCAGTTTACTGAATCATCCACCGTACATCACGCCCCCTCCGCACATATCCCATCGCACTGGTCATCCGTTACAAGTCGCATTACCACGTACCCGGACCACTGTATTCCAAGCCTCCTTTTTCGTAAGAGCAGCAAAAGACTGGAATGGCCTTCCTCACGCCACCTGTGCCATCACTAACCCATCTATGTTTGCAGAAGCCATTAAAAACACCGTTGTATAGTTCTCTTTTTCTTTTTTTTTTTTGTTATGCACCACCCCTTATGTAATACCCCTACAGGGGGTCTTTAAGGAAATAAAAGTGAAGTGAAGTGAAGTGAAGTTTTCTCGTATTCGAAATTTTTTGTAGTCAAGTTTGACCTTGAGCCAGAAACGCTTACTTCATGACGTCAATTTCGGCATAGTAAATGTTTTTTTGAATAATATGAAAACGTATTAGTCATATTAGCAGTCAATAATAACAAATTTTGTGGTGTTACGTCCCGAAACCACCATATGATTACGGGAGACGCCGTAGAGGAGGGCTCCTAAAATTTAGACTACCTGTGGTTCTTTAACGTTCATCAAGATCGAAGCACTCAGGCCTACAGCATTTTCGCCTCTATCGAAAATGCAGCCGCCACCGCCACCGGGATTCGATCCCGCGTCATGCGGGTCAGCGGCCGAGTGTCTTAGCCACTATATTGACTACCATGGCAGGTATATAAGATGTTGACTCACCGATTCGCTTACCGTTGCTGGCTAAGCATTGACTCTAAAAGTTTTTGAAAAGTGTTCCTAAATCCTCACCGAAGTTCACATTCGAGCTACAGCAGGCCCACTCTATTCAATTTTTAGATCTCTGATCAAACTTTGATAGAGGTGGCCCCATTTAATTGCTTTATATGCCATGATCCAAGAACGCCGTTCTGCGCTACCACTTCTCCCTTGGCAAGACGAATTGCTAAATCGTATTTCGGGCCAACCTTGCTAATGCCCTGCCCTCGCAAGTTAGAGGGAAGCCTTAGTTCCTAAAAAAAAAAAACAGTTTCTGCAGGCACCGTGACCCTATGCGCTGCTTCTAGCGCTCTCAGAAACACTGGTAAGCCAGTTTCACAAGGAGCATGAAGTAGACGTAGGTCTTCCACTAAACAGGGTTGCGTGCGAGGTTGTCTTATACGAGAACAGATTGTCACATTAGTTGAAGAAACTTCGGGTAGATCTCGTTTTCTCCTCACCACGCCAGTCAGCTGAACTGTGAAGACGCGTGACAAGCGCCGATTTCAGAATGTATACTGCACTGATGGCACCCGAGTTCATATTCCTTTTTAGCTGTGGTCATGTTTACTTAGGGCATACCGGTCACAGCTTATGCGGGCAAAGCTGATGAGACTGAATTGAATTACGTACTTTGCCAGTGAATCTTCCTTCTCGTCACCGGTGCACCGCAGACCGCATCCTTCAGTAGCGACCCTTTTTCCAGCCTCAGCAACCGTGCAGTTGAAGATTCTCGATGATTTGAAGTCCTCGTCGACGTCGCTGGGAGAGAGCATATGTCGAAAGAATGAATGCGCAGCGAAAAGTGCCAGGAAGCGTTACAGAAGAAAAAGGTTCAGAAATGCAAGTTACATAACAGTGTAATGTTACGGGCAAAAGTGTTAGAATACCCAACCGTAGAGTCCACTACAAAACAATTTTGGACCATCGTTAGGGCGTTTTAGAATAGGGCACGCAACTTATGACGGCCAGCGCACACAAGACAAAAGCACAAGAAAGTACACGACACAAGCGGTATCTTTCAACTGAAAGTCTCATAACAAACTTACACCATCTCCCACTAAAGGAAACCATGCGTAGATGTGAAGCAGCGGGCGCTAACGCTTACGCTGGCGGTGACGTTCACGCTGGCCTTCATCGCGCTGTTGCGCAGGAAAGAAACCCGGGGAGGCGCAAAGAACGCGGTGGTGGACCGGTGTGTCCTAATGGAACATGTCAATCATTGATAATGGGCAATGAGAGACAGAAGACTCCGGTTCGACACTAAGATGTGCAGTCCGAGGTGATTTAATGCGTATGCTGCAAATTTTTATTGTTCAACAATGCACAGGAGAAATCAAGGAGGTCATGATATTGTGCCAATATATGCGGAGTGGCCAGTGAACGGTTGTGCAGCGCGAGCAGTCGGTTTTCACTAAAGGAACTTGC
Source organism: Rhipicephalus microplus (assembly GCF_043290135.1). Taxonomy (NCBI): domain Eukaryota; kingdom Metazoa; phylum Arthropoda; class Arachnida; order Ixodida; family Ixodidae; genus Rhipicephalus; species Rhipicephalus microplus. The sequence continues at coordinate 245,700,586 of NC_134702.1, forward strand.
TAGCAGAGGCGGCTTGTGTCGGCGCTGCGAAAAGAGGGAGGGGTAATTCATAAGTCCAGTAACCTTATTCACAAATTGTCCTGAGGAGCCGATGCCCCTCAAAAGGACGGGTTGGCTGCGGGCCACACCCTTATAGGGACAGAAAGAGCATGCCCCTCCCCCAAACTGCGGGCACTCTGAGAGCCCGGATTCGGACCTCAGGGTCCGAGCTGGTAATTGTAGTCTTCCAGGCATCATCTGTGCTGAGACGCTCGCTATCGCGCAGCGCCCTGCATTGCCAGAGCATGTGGAATAACGTGCATCGTCTCTCATTACAATGAGGGCAGTGATGCTTCATGCTGTCAATAAACTTATGTAAAATGAGGGTGATGGGTGCGTACCGGTTTGTAGCATTCGTAAAGTGATTGACTGTGCCCTAGAGGGTTGCGGGTGCGGGAGTGAGAACCTACGCCTGCAAAATTGATAGTGCTTACATATTTCGTTAAAGGTGGGGGGGGGGGGGAATCGAGCTGCTGGATGCCTTCCCTCAAATGAGAGGCCAAATGCCAGTCACGGTGAGACAGTGCGCGTGCACGGACATGGGAAGACTCATTGGCAGTAGGGCTAACACGCTGGACATCCTTGCCCATGGGGGCAGGAAACCAGGCGATGTGGCCATCGATTGCAGTGCTGTTTGAAATTTCGGTAAGAATACTGGCCGCCTGCCCACAAACTGACCCCGTAATGAATGCTCGTACAGCAGCCCGAGAGTCAGTGAAAATGCACGTGTGCGTGGGAATAGCCACTTCCAGTGCTATAGCAGCCTGCTCAGCCCTGGCCGGCATGGTATCTCGAAGGGATGGTGCCGTGAGGAGTTTACCATCAAGGTCAGTGACCGCAATCACGCAATTGGCTGTTACAGGATACTGTGCGGCGTCAACGAACGCCACAAGTTCAGAAATGGTAGCAGTGGTACTGAGGAGCAACCGAGCCCTAGCAACCCGGCAGCCTACATTGTAGAGTGGGTGAACGTTTCTTGGAATTTGTGATACCGTAATCTCCTTCCTCAATTTAGCAGGGAGTTATTTTCTGTGACCAAAGTAAGCTCGCAGCCCAAGAACTCCAGTATTCGCCTGCCTACTTTGGAAGAGGACAGTCTTGCAGCCTGAGCTGTTTGTTCCACTTCTGCAATTTTGTCAAATGTTTTATGCATACCAAGGGCGTTGATTTTTTCCGCATTAGCGTTGTTTGGAAGGCCTACGACTATATTATTGGGCCCTGAAACACTTTTTTTGAGTAACCATGGAAATAAATCACTAGAAAAGCGTATTATCTCACAAATTGAATGCCGCAAAAATTTTAAGAGTTCGTCCAGTACGAGCGGAATTACAAAAATTCGTCACACACTGTAATCACATTATCTTTTCTCTCGTCCCGACAAAACCACTGGAAGCTACGCAGAAAGGGATTGGAGGGGCAAACAAAAAAGTCATGCACGCTTCCTGACCTCGACCATTTTTTTTTGTTTCTTCGAATATGTGGCTTTTTCAGTGCGATCACGCATGCACGGGTGGATAAGTGACGGCCTCTCGTGGCGGCCTGTGTAACAACCGAGCGTGCCATGTTGTTGCGACGCATCCCGCTGCCACCACTGTTGCGACGCACGCATCCCACCGCTGCCACCACTGTGGCGACGCGCACCTCCGACGACGTTACGAAGGGCGCTACGAATCTCACCGCTGCAACCACTGTTTCGAAAGACGGCGACGCCAACACGGTCCCGAAGGCGCCACTGCTTCGAACTCCGCCGGAAAGATCACCAGCCGTTTGGTAGCGTAGGTTTTTCAGCTCGCGACTGCTTCTGCGCAGAGCTGATAGACGAGCGGACTAGACGACGGTGAGTTAAACAAGGTTTATGTACAGCATATATACAGAGGCGTTACAAATTCGGCACTGGGGCCGACAGAGACGCGAATAGCCGAGCTCTTCTCTCTAACACATAGCTCTACTCTCAAATGGGTCTGCTGTCCAAGGGGGGTCCCTCTCGACGCGCCGCAGGGCTTTTTTTATATGCCCCGGGTCCAACCCAAATGTCCAACCCGAAGCGCCACTGGTCGCGAGGTCAGAATCCTCCAATGAGGTCGCCGCTGGGCCGCGCCCTTCTTTCTCATCGAATCTGGAGAGGCTGCGCTGCAGGTGGCTGCACCCAAGGACGAGTGACCTCGCCGCGCATTGCGTCAGCCGCCAGACAGGAAGACGCCGGTTGTTTACTCGACGGGCTCGCGGCTGAGATGACTCACTGCACGTGGGCGACAGAAGGGCGCCGCGCGTGTTTACGCCCTTGAGTTGTTCGCGTCAGGCGGGCTGGCCTTGACACAGATTGCCTTTTTCAGAGGCACGGACGTTCGCTGTGGACTCGTAGGCATAACAATGTTCAAACCAGCCAATGGCTGACAGATGAACTTACTGCGAGTGATTTTTGGGCTTGTTCCGTGTTTTGCCTAGAGAACAGAAAGCTATTTTCAGCAGACTTTGATGATTTATTGCGGATTCCTGGCCGCGTGCTGCGCTATAACATTTGGCTCGCGTGTTGCCGGGAGCCTCTACTACCGATCGGCAGCGTTTTAGGACCATGTTCAAAAAGTATTGCAGGGCCTCTTTACTGCCTTTTCTAATAATCGCATACAATTTGCTTTGCCCTTCCCTTTCCCATATGTGCGCTGTGGCAATATAATATAAGTGACTCATGAGAAAGGCATGCAAAAGCCTCATTAGGTTGGCCTCACAAAGCTCTCCATGCCTGTTAGATTTCCGCAGTATAAGTTTCACCGTGCTATCCACCTTCGCCGTTGCGGGTCTAAGTATGGGATTTACTGCCGTGCTCTTCCAGGAACATGCCTAATATTCAAATTTCGTTGACTCGGGCGATCGCTTGGCCTTGCCGTGTGTGAATCTCGATCCTTATCTCTTTCAGAGGAACCGGGATGCTTGTAAATTTGAGTTTCTCTGGCTGTGTGTAGAGAAGAAGGGCTGATTTGGCAGTGGACAAGTGCAGCTCTGTGCTATCCAGAAACTCTTCCGCGCACTTGAAGGCCTGCCAGAGGGAATCCTCAACGTTTCTGGTTCTACCCCCCATGCACCATGCAGTAATAACATCTGCGTAGAGCGCATGTACAATGCGGTCGATACGAGTTAAAGTTTCCTCATCGCGATGTTACAAATTAGTGGTGAAATTACCAATCCCTGAAAGTTCCCCGAGGTCCAAGGTGAAAATCCTTGGAACGGAGGTCCCCGAGCAGAATGGTGGCAACGCGATCCCTGAAAGTCGAGTGGACGAACCCTTAAGAGCGGGACCCAAACCCCAATTGAGAGATCGAATCAAGCACGTGAACATGTGAAATATTATCGAAGGCTTTCTCGAGATTGAGTGCCAGAATGCCATGAACATTTCTGGTGCCTATGTTGAGGATTTGATGTTTAATAATTTTCATAACATCCTGCGTAGAGAGCACTGGACGAAAACCAATGAGCTTGAAAGGAAAAAGGTCATTGTGCTCAATGAAGCGGGAGATTCGGTAAAGAATAGCGCCGTGGGGAGGGGTGCCTAGAAAAGAAAAAGGAGGAGGGAGCATATTGGCTAGCAGACGTTGCTTGCGTCAGGGTTGCAAGGCGAGAGAGGGCGGGGCGTAGAAGAGAGGGAGAAAGGATGCGCATGCGCAATCGGGGTGCCTAAGAAAGAGAGAATTAGCAAGGGTAGGAAAGGAGAAAGGGGGAGGTGTGTACATCCGCAGTAAGGGTGGTCACGCCGCACACATGATTGAGCCCGACCATAAGAAGCTTTGCATTTTAAAAAGAAAGACATATCTAAACAAAATGGGAAGACCCTGAAACCTTATTACCCCAGACCACGAAGCAAGAAAGACAGGAGAAACTCCGGGCTGGCGCCAGCGCGAGCGTGCGCGGCAATGATGTCACTCTGGGAGAGGAAGTTGCCGGACTAGAGTTACTGTATATGCTACCTTTAGGTAGCAGAGTTGCGCCACTGTTTTCCGGGCGCCGCTCGCTCCACCTACAGGACTTCAGCGCCCCTATTCGCCGAGCGCCATCGCGTAATCATAAGTGATTCAAGTGAACTGCGGAGAAGCCAACGCTACGATGACTCCGCGCAGATCAAGTGTGGTTAACATCGGCTGTTGTTTTACATCAGCTGTCGTGAGCCGCGATGGTAATACGAGCGTAATAGAGAATCGTGCGTAATATGGGGGTCACACGGGCACTCTCAGTTGCTGTTCAGCTCGATTCAGTTGAAGGCGATACAACTACACCTGGCTCCCTCACACAGTTAACGAATGAGTCCAACATGATGAAAGAATTTCATCCCCAACTGGTTGGATAGCGTTTAAAAGTGCAAAAATAATTTCATATTTGTAAATGGGCAAAACAGCGGAAAAGGCGTAGCTAGTGTAACCAACCATAAAAATGTATCTCACTGGTTCAACGAGCTACGCACTTTGTTTTATTATTATGTGCCCAAGAACGTAAGCATCAAATCAAGGCTTCTAGGTGTGACCGGAGCAATCGAGTTTCACTCATACTTTAAAAAGTTTAAAGAAAGCGAAAAAATTAATAAAGCAACGCTAGTACCATAATCCCTCATTATTGAGAGACTATGTAGCTTTCTGAAGCGCGAGCGTTGCTCCTACGCGGGCGGTGAGTGGCTTTCCCGCAAGATATTTGAACCGAAGATGGCGTACCTTAGCGCAACTCTGCTACCAAAAGGTAGCATATATAGTAACTCTATGCCGGACGTGTGCGCAGCGGTCTTTGGGGCGACGCACGGGCAAGTGATCTCGTGGGCAAGTGATCTCGTACCGTCGAGGGAAGAGGGCTCGCGCGCCCACGGTCTCTGACGCACCCGAATGTCGTCTGCTACATCTGCCTCTCGCCGACTCCACTATGCTACTGGATGTAGCTAAGAAAGTTTTTCGCCGGCGCAGTTTGCCAAAACAAAATGAAGCAAGTAGAGCGTCTTAGTGCCATCATTTTTAATTATATATGTTGGATGAGATGCTCTGCAGACAACGAAAGGAATGTAGTAAACTTAAAAAAAGAACGAACAAGCTGTAATCCCACCTTGGCGCGTGCTAAAAATCCCTCATTGTGTAGCTTGAGGAAAGATTTTGCGTGTTATTCGATATAACAGTGTCATACAGAAAAACTGTGCGCGAAAGAAAGACAGACAAAGCCCGTTTCAGCAGACGGCAATTGATTGAAGAGAAGAGCGAAGACTGCCTCTAGCTGTGAATAAATTCTGCGTAAAAGAAATGTTCGACCTTTGAACGCTCTTTCTGACCAAGAACAGCAACAAGAATGGGCGAGGGCTATATTTGAAGAGGAGCTAGACAATGAAAGAGAAGTGACTACGTCTAGGAAAATTATTTTTGCCGCGGAACGGCCAAAGATCTTATCTATCGCTGAAGCGGCACCTTAAGATTTTGAGTGGAGGTTTCACTTACTCGTGCCCAAAAATGAAACCAAGCACTGACCGGAATATCGCTGAAATTACCGATAAAACAGCACCAAATGAGTGAAGGTAGAGAATACTCATCACGAGCCTGAATCTTCGGCGAATATTTTACCAACCTCCAAACTTTCAGGTAATCTACATCGTGAAAAAAAGCATGCTTCTCTGTTTTACGTGCTTGGTTGTTGTAGCTTGTCATGAACAAGTGGTTCTCAGAAAGTTCCAACAAAAAACGAGCTTCGAAGTAGAGCAGACACACGACAAAAATCTTTTTCCGTTTTTTTCGATTCTATTTTTTATATATTTCTTCAATATGAAAAGCTCGCCTTGTATGTTGTTTAAATAGCATATACTGTACGCCAAGTTTACACAAATATTATTTCTACCCTCGCATCGAAAGGGGAAAGAGTGAAAGCGAACTTGTTCAAGGCTTGAGGACAGCTTCGTTAAACTACCGCGGTATGCTCTCTCTCCCAAGGCACTTTGGCTAGCCTAGCAAAAACTCGTCGTAACGATTTGACGTCTCGTTTAGCGAGTGTATGTGAGCTGAGCAGCGAGAGTAAGCGTGCAAGCTGACAAGAGTGGGCGCTATGCTTCTTCGGCGCGGCTGTTCAGCCACGGTTCTGTAGGTGGCGCGTGCGAACCTGCTTAAGGCTTGAGGACAGCTTCGTGAAACTACCATGGTATGGTAGCGCTGTTCGCCGCCGCTCTGGGAGGTGACGCAATCGCGCCATGGAAAAAAGGCCGAGTTTCCCTTTCTGCCTATTCTTCCTCCGTGCCCCAGAGCAAGGTTCACATATGAGAAACGTGCGGAATCTACAGGTGGCGCAGCAGTTTATTATTGCTGCAACAATGCGCCGTGAGTGGCGATTTGCGGCCACTTCAGTTTCGACCAGCGTGCTACGAACCATTGTCTCTCCGTCAGCTACGCCCGCGTTGTATGCTGCAAGTGCATGTACGTGAAGGTGACACGTTTGATAAAATGGGTAGACTTGCAGAAAGCTAACAGTTAATGATTATTTTGGGGCCCCAAACGAATAAGAGAGATATAAATTCACGGATTCAACCATGTTTGCCCTGGGGCGCACACGCGCGACAGAGTGCTTTGAAAAGGGGAATCATGTGGCCGGCCAGCGTAAAGCTTGGAGCTTTTAGGCCATCACCTTCGATGTTTGTAAACATCATTTCTTGTCATTTTCATTGTGGAGTAAACGATGACATTTCTAACATGTTAGACAACCTTTTGCTATGCAAGCAAGTAAACTTACGGTCCCAGACTGCTGGCGTTTAATGCATGGCGTATCCGCAAAGTTTTTTATGCTTCTCCGTTTGCCGTCCTTGCTCGGGCTGCATGATACCTTAATTAAATATGTCGCGTACCAGCTGAGTTGCACACGATACCTCAGCTGTGATGTAGCGAAAAGAACGGCGTGAGGCGACTTCGATTGCATGCACAATGCTGTTAAGGGCAACTATATTTTATAATTATTGCAGTCCGGGACGTATATTGCCTGGCATGATACCTCTTCCTTATTGTTGTTGTTTACGAATAGCGATACGACGGAAAACAGCAGCCGCATGTATACAATGGAGAATCACTAGATCTGTTGATTGCTTTACGCGGACAAATGGTTGAGTGCAGAATCGGGATCACATTGCCGGCTGCCATCGGTGTCTGCAGCGAGGTAAAATATCAATGAACTTGCGTGGATAGTAAATCCTCAGAGAACTCGCTACAGCATGCACTTCGTAAACATGCCCACGAGAACACTTGCTTCACGCGGTGTACACTATTTTAGTGTTCCCTCCGGTTTCTGAAGGGTGGTAACGGCGGAAAACTGAAAAACTTTGTTCCAGGTGCGTAGTTATTATAGTTATGAGCACAGTTTATGACGCAGCACTTCAAGCGCTACATTGCCAGCACCGCTTGCGAGCTTAGACGGCGCCAGTCATGTGTCGACTGCTGCCCGAAGCCCGCCGATTCATTTCGCTCACTCCCGCAGCGCCGCACCATTGGCTCACCGCACGTGAAGCCCCTAGAACCTAAAGAAGTAGTGACACGCTCCTCCTCCACTCGGGTTTCTCCTCGGTCTATTCTCTTTCGCACTCGCATTTCGAACGTGGTGCCACCTGCCTTGCTTCTGCTTAAAAGATGCGAAAACAGTGATTTTCTCGACAGGCAGCGCACTGAGAGCATTTCCGCGAACCGTCCAACTCATCCTAAAATTATCTCACAGAGTGTAGCGTTAGCCCATAACAGCTCTGTTTAGTGCCACGCGCGATGCGTACTTGTGATCAAGCCTTGATCGATTGCTTGACGTCGCAGTGACCGGATCTCAACTTTGTGGGCATGAAGTTCTTAAACGTAAAGAAAAATGTCATCTTTAGTGAGAGTCCCCGTTTTTATCTTGTCTGATCATTTAGCATGTCTCTGATTATGCTCTACTCTGTAAATAATATCGCTCAAACATTGATGCGCGGCTGCTATGGCCTACCTTTTACACGCGCGCGCGATAGTGCCCGAAGAGAAAGTGCGACTGTCATTTCTCACTCAGCGCATGAGTGGTGCAAGCTTGTACAATGTGTGCAGAGAGCATTCACAGTGACTGTAATGCAGTGAAAGCAACAACTTGCGTTGACGCTGTCGACGGGGCTCGGCGATGTCGCCGACGGCCATTCTCAGCGTTTGGTGAGACATCTAAGGCCTTAATGTCGTGTCAGAAAGCGAAAAATTGATACATTCGAACAGTTGTGGTTTTATGTGAAGTGGTTGGACGCACCACTCATATTTCGAAAGTACACCTTGTGGACGTACCTCACATACTAACTATATCGCCTATAAAGAATGAGCTAGCGTGTGAATAAACTAGCGTGTCACAATAGGCGATTAATTTGTGAGAGCTCCACTTGTGGATATAAACCTTCCCAAGAAATAGCAAATAAACGATCTCGCGAAATGACACGTATGTGTGAGGTTCCCAAACGATGCACGCACCCAACGACTGAAAGGCAAGCACTCTTTGCATAGCTGCCCTCACTTCGCGAGTCCACCGGCTGATCAGTCAGTGTAAAAGAGCCACAGACGCAATTAGCTCTGAAATATTCGAGCACGCAACAAAACTAACGGAGAGTAGCGATCTTAATGCGAGTTGCTGCGCTCCAGTTTTGTTTGTTCAAAACAACCCTGAAGTTTCACAATCACAGTTTGGAACGTCTTCCCGCGTACATTCTAAGCGTATAAACCACTACCACGAAATAAAACCAGTCGGCGCACAACGACAAGCATAACAGGTAAGCATGTATTGTGGACAAAAAAAAAACAGCCCCCACAGAAGCGTTAATTAACCCTGAGCGAGAGATCACGACGTCCTTAACAATTAGCTGTGACTTGTCTACGGTGTTAGAGCAAGCTCTGAAATAAGCAAACATCGAGCCGTACTCATGATGAGAGACGCGCAACTTACTTTGCAAAGTGGATTAGAAAATCTAGGCCTGAAGTTCTCACAACCAATTCTATGTAACCATGTGTTTTGTCACAGCTCATTGCGAATAACATGCGATATCATACAGAGCTTTCGGCCGTCACTAGACTTGTTGTGGCAGCAGAAGAAGCAACAACCGCCCACGGCAATGCACGGCAGCGTCATTTTTGCATGAAAAGTATTTCACAGCAGAGCGCGCAAGGAAAGACTAGTTCGTATCCGTCAAAACAGATGCGTTGTTCCCCAAGAAGTCCGCGGCTCCAGACCAAAGATGGTAGCCGCGAGCGAATGTAAACAAACGAACACCGCGAGCGGTTTCACGTGACGGCCTATGGCCAATACCGACGAGGCGCTAACCTCGAAGAGGTAAAAAGAGGAGAGAGGAGGCGCGTGAATAACCACATACGTCGCTACTTTGCGAAGTTTTAGGGGATTTAATGGCACGTTTCCTATATATGTCGCCAATGCAAACCTCAGCCCCAGTGAGATTCATTGTTGATGGCAGGCTCACGCACTTGCCTTTCGTTTTTGTTATTTCAAACGCTTCAGTGATTTCATGCGTCCGGTCCTTCTTGTGCCTCATTCCTAAAACGGCTTTGTTCAGCTGAGCTGCGCAGCCACACGGCTGACAATGGAGGGAAAGATGCGTAGACAGTGCACCTTTCAGAGAACTGGCATGCTTTTTCAGACGGACGTTAAAGCATCAACCCGTTTGGCTGGTGAATGTACCACCGCATGGCAGAAGGATGGAGTACGCGACTGCACTGGCGCAATAGCTGAAACGTGTAAAAGCTTTACACACCACACTGCACCGCTAGTATTTGCCCACTCATTCTGGCTCCTTTTGGTCAACGGGTGTGCACACACTTTTCTACTTTTAGCAAGCATGACCAATGTCCAAATACGACATTTTGTGATAACGGCCGGCTGTCTTCGTCAAACAGTGTGAGACAGAGTGCAGGTGTGCAATAATGACGATATTTTGTTGTTCCTTTCATAGCACATTTTTGTAGCAGACCATTAAAACGTACCTGAGTTTGGAGTAACACTTTATTTTGCATTCCATGGATGTCACTTTGGGTATAGACAATGTGAACGCACCCATATAAGCAGGTGTGGTTGAACTAAGCCCAAGGGAGCTGAAACATGATTCGAGTTAGCGAGTGACATATCGTCAAGCAGAACAAATGAAGGAAGACTACGAGCTCGAGAAGGTGCCAGGCGCGCAAGTGTGGTCAGCCGTCTTGGTTGATTTTTAAGGAGTGTTCTCTGTAAATTTATATTGTATATACTCAAACAAAGACGTATCAATAGTGCATCCTATCGATACAGAACAGTCCCCACAACGTGGCTACATCAAAGGGGAACAACACAAGGTTGGTTTTGGTTGTTGCGTGCGGGCTGAGTGGACCAGCTGAGCTGCATCTCGCTGCTGTAGCTGCTGAGCTGGGGCTTTTATCGGTAGCTTGGTTGACAATCGAGTGAATTTGACCGAGATAGATTTACAAGCGCACGGAAAGACGGAACATATAGGAAAAACACACACGCACACACTCATTCATTGCGCTGCTAAATCTACCCGAATCACGAACTCGACCACGCAGCAGTTTTATTGAATTTGAGCAGTCATAATTTTTTTACAATAAAAATTTCTAGCTTGGTCGATTGCAACCGTGCCAATGTCTAACTCGGCTCCTGGCCAAGGGCACAGCTCTTAGTCAGCTTCTTTGTTTAACGATGACCAGTGGTTGGAATCTTAATTCCGCAATGGTGTTAGCAGCATCCCTGCAGCGCTGGTTCTTTCGCGTGGGAGAAATTATTAGGCTGAACAACCAAAAAGCTGTTGAGGTGGAGCTCCAGGCCGCAACATTGCACTTCGAATAAATAAGCGACATTCGTCAGCTTCGAAGAGGTGGTGTGGTCTGTAGGTCGTATGATCCCTCATGTGCCGAGGCATGCGTTGCGGCGAGTGCGTTTATCCCACACAATTTAGTATGTACAAAGGGAATCGTTCGAGGAGTAGGCTCTCTACTAATTGCAGCTGAAACTATGGAGAAGCTGTCTGATACGGGGGTCATAGCTACATACAGGTGAAACCGCGTAGTGAATGTTGAAAAAGTTCCTACTCAAACGGATATTGCCGCCTATGCCGGCACTTGTTGCCCATCAGAGTGGAAAGTTTGGCCACTCAAACACCCATGTTCTCTCCATTTTCGGTGTCGTGACTGTTGGCGTTTTGTTGTAAATTTTGTAAGAGGTTGCAAATCCAGTTCACACTGCCGTGTCTGTGGTGATGATCATCCATCTAATAAAGGCACTGCCGAGGTAGGAAAGTGCTGTCTTTGCAGAGGAGACCTGGCAGCTGATTACTCAAATTTCAAGGCAAGATCAAATGATATTAGCTGATAGAAATGATTGATTAGCCAAGATGTTCGCAATGAGAAGCTATTGCACTTGCTAAGAATCGGGCCTTCGGATTTGCTGGTGCTGCTGCCTGGCAAAATTCCTTAAATGAGACCATGCTTTGGCATCTTGTTGAGTCAGCAGTCGAAAAATCGATGCCGAAGGTGATGGATCAGATAATCCTAACTGTAACCGAGTGGGTTGGGAGAGTGTTATGCTCTCTAATGACATAGCTACTTTGAAAGGTGCAGTGCCCATGACCAAATTGACATCATGCGCAGCAGTTGCAGCAGTAGCAACAGAGATGCGGCACTTGAGCGTATTTAACCATGACCGATGATATATCTTTTTGTATCTTTTGTATATAATGTATCTTTTTATTGTTCTTGCTGTTTTACACCTGTGTGCAATGCTACGATCTTGCCCCTCCTGCTGGGGCCCTTAAATGGGCCTGCAGTATTCTGTAAATAAATAAAATAAATAGATGTCTAATTCAACGCCAAAGTGGATACACCGGGCAGATCAAACGGTGACTTTATCTGAACGTTCCACATCGACACAAGTGTAATAACAGAATGAGATGGAAATACGCCATACAACAAGTGTCAGAAGTGAAATCTTTTTGCTCCCTCCCCCCCCCCCTCCCGAAAAAGCCCCCAAGAATGTAATTCTAATCCAAGTTTAGTTCCTAAAGAAGGTATATGGAAAACAGTTGTTACTGAAGTATTTCACAAAACACGATTATTACAATGTTTTGCAGTAGCATGGTCGCTGCTTGTTTTCCGCTTCAACAGATTCAATTTTATTAGTTATAGAGAAAATACTGGCATAATAACATCGCAAGAAACGCAGATTATTCCTAATAAACGTTACCTTAAAAAGTCTCGAACCTATCGGTGAGACAATCCTTCATTAATGGGTGGTGTAAAGTTAGAACTAACGAACAAATTTTACCACACATTGTGCCTGACTTTTCAGTTAATGTCTTCAAACTGCGAAACATTGGCGATAGACGTCAGCGTGCCAGAATGCCTAGCTTTTTCATTTTAAATGCATATTTTCCGTCGAGCATGCACAATACACAACAGTTGGTGTTCTAACTTACTACAGAAATGAAATGATTTTTATGCGTGACTTCAGCTCTCATCACCTTTCGTGGGAATTTATATTACTCTCTTGATGCCCCTCTGTGGAGCTTGATTACACATAAAAATTTTACCGGCTCAAATATGAAGCAGCTTACGCTTGTTAGCGGTCGAGCACTATTAGCGTTAGATCTGCCGTTGTGTAGCGCAAGTGTTCTAATGAAATCTCGGAGAACAATTGATTTCACTTCAAACAAAGATCACTTTCTTGTGTATTTTGAAATAGGATGCTCAATATCAATGGAAAGAAAAGCGAAAAGATTGGTTAATATTAGAAAGTTTAAAGAGTGCTTGCGCTCTGACACAAGCTAGCATCCAGTGTTAAAAATGAAGACGGTTAGGACGTCCTCTCAGTATTAGAAATATCGGAAAACGCTTTGGAATTTGTAATTGCGTCAGCGTCAGCCAAAATAGCTCCGCCAGACCAACGGTGGAATACTGAGTGTACACGGGACTACATATGAAGAAAATCGGCATGAAGAAGTCTTATACAAAATCATAGTCCACAAAAATGGAAGGATTATCACTTCATTGCGGGAACATAAAAAAAACTGTCATGCGCAAAAGAAGAATGTGATAAAAATAACATTGACTACCCATTTAAATAAAACAAGAACTGTGTAGTATTGCGTATTTTCTTTGCTGTACAAAAAAAAACAATGCCAGGAAATGTGCATATAGTTTATACCTCACAGGAATAAGAGGGATCTTTAAATATGTGCAATTCAATAAATAAAAGTTACGTGCAGCTTCGAGCAAGGGTTTCAGGGTAGGGTCGCGTTGTTGCTCACGTTTGAAGCTGCTGGTATCTGGGAAGTCGGACGATACGGAAACTAAATAGTCATCAATATCATCGTCGTCAGCATTGGTGTGCACTGAAGAAAGGTGGGATAAGCTGTCGACATCCGTCTGACGTCGTCTGCTCTTATAGGTCACAGAAAAGCTGTACTCTTGAAGGCGCAATGCCCTACGAGCCAGCTGGCCAGACGGGTCGTTAAGTCTCACAAGCCAGCATAGTGAGTGATGATCGGTCACTATTGTGAACTCGTGGCCATGTAGATACGGCCGGAAGTTCTGATGGCGAAGACGACTGCTAAGCACTCTAGCTCGGTGACGGTGTAGTTCTCTGCTCTAGTCAGTGTCCGACTGGCATATGCTACGACGTGTTGGCAGCCGTTGCAGAGTTGAACCAGGACAGCACCAACACCTAGCGCACTAGCCTCAGTATGCAGTTCAGGGAAAGCGTCAGGATCAAAATGCTCCAGGAAGGGTACTGAAGTCAATGAAAACTTCAACTGCTGAACTGCAGCCTCACATTTATGATCCCACAAGTACGCGGTGTGTCTTTATGAAGAAGGGACGTCAGTGGGGAGGCAAGTTTTGCGAAATACTTAATAAATCAGCTGATATGAGCACAGACCCAGAAAACTTCGCAGGTCCTTCAGTGTTCGTGGTTGCTAAAAGTTGCGAACCACTGTAGTTTTCTGTGGATCTGGCCGTACGCCTTCTTTGTCCACGAGAAAGCCTAATACAAGGGATTGACGTTCTCCAGAATGGCACTTCTTTGACTTTAAAACAAGGCCAGCTTCGCGTAGGCTTTCAAACACAAGTGACATATGGTGGTTGTGCTCTGGAAAAGGTTTTCCGTGGATAATCTCGTCATCTAAATAGCACATGCAAATTTCCCATTTTTTGCACGGAATATTGTATTCATAAATCTCTGGAATGTCGTGGAAGCATTGCGAAAACCAAAGGGCATAATGTTAAACTCAGAAAGACCGTCAGGTGTTATGAAGGCCGTGATCTCTTTATCTGAGGAATGCATAGGAATTTTCCAGTACCCAGAACGCAAGGGAACAGAAGAAAAATAGGAGGCAGAATGCAGGCAGTCCACGGCGTCATCTATACGTGGCAAAGAGTCTCTTTTGTAATGGCATTTAGGCGGCGATAGTCTACGCAGAATTTTCATGAATTATCCTTCTTTATGACTCGAATGACAGGAGCTGCCCACGGATTAGACGATTCTTGTATGACGCCCTTCTTTAGCATGCCTTCAACTTGCCCAGCGATGACGTTCATTACGCTATAGGGCTTTTGGTACATTAGTGGTGCTTGGCCTATGTAGATGCGGTGTTGCGTACGTTAAGACAGGGGCGTAACAGTAGATGTCTCGTCTTGAACAAAGTCAAAGACTGAAGCGTAGCCTACGAGCACCTCCTCAAGCAGAGACCGTTCAGTTGAAGGAAGCGACTTTTTAATTTTTTTATCATACGGTCAATGCTGGCAGAATAGTCGGGGTACGAATTGGCGTGGGGTTTCTTTATTGCCGCCGACAGTTCAAGTGACCGTATGGTAAGATTAGTTTGCTCTTGAAAGCTTGCCAATTTAAGTCCTGCAGGCAGAGATATGGGCTGGGCGGAAACGTTCACAATTCACAAATCGGCACAACCATCGACAGCGAGCACGAGGCAATGCAGCACAATAACGTTTTTCTTAAGTGCGTTACTAAAGTTCAAATTGGCTAAGCCGTAGCAAGAACCCGCTCAAAAACGTGAAGAGTTTACGCGCGCGAACGTTGCGGTACGTGGGGCAACAGATGTCTTGAGACACGAAAAACACATTCGAGCTGTCATCAATGGTGTCTTCCATCAATGGAGAGGGCAACACGGTACGAAAACAAATGCCACCACTACAAAAAATCCAGAGTGGCACCACATTCACGCAAAAAATCTATACGTAGAATGACATCCTCGGTCGCACGTGCAAGCGCTGTTACTTCAGCTCTAAACCTT
Organism: Rhipicephalus microplus; assembly: GCF_043290135.1. Taxonomy (NCBI): domain Eukaryota; kingdom Metazoa; phylum Arthropoda; class Arachnida; order Ixodida; family Ixodidae; genus Rhipicephalus; species Rhipicephalus microplus. The sequence continues at coordinate 245,715,911 of NC_134702.1, forward strand.
TACAGAAAGTAAAACAGAACAAACACATACAGTGCTTAACGTTTCTCCCTCTACGCCACGGAACGTTAAGCAAACATTATTTCCGTTCAAGGCGATATTTAAAAGACATGCTCATTATAAAAACCGCAGCACCAGTATCTAAGGCATCAGTATTCACATTGTCCACAATAACACTCACATTGTTCTCAACCAATACAACACAAGGGGGTCTTGCGGAAGATGATTTTGCAGCCTTGCCCACATCGGTTGTACCAGTTAGTTTCCCAGTGGTGGTGGCGTCCCCGATTGGCGACGCGGGGACGGGGATCGCTGTTGGCGTGCGGGTGGTGGGGTAACGCTGCGGCCGGAGCAAGGTGAGTCAGCACGTGCTGCGTGTTGCCGTTGGAAATAGCTCTGAAATCGTCCAGATTCACCAGCAGGCACACAAGGCGAGTACACGTCTAATCGTGCAGCTCGCTGCTGGCGACGGTAGCCCTACCCATAGCGATGTGTCCAGGTAGCCCGCACTTGTAGCAAGCACGGGTGTCGCGTCTAGTCGTCGTTGGCGAGGTAGACCTCGTTGGTTGATAAAAACCGGGAGATGGTGGCTCATGAGTAAATCACCGTGTTGCAGCTGACCTGCGTTCCTGGTTGTCGAGTGGCCGTTCACTCCTTCGTTCGAACCGATCGGTGTAATTCGGGTGAGGCTCAAAGTAGCTCGGACGCATCCAAGGTACCGGTGGTTCATGGGGGCTTTGGTCGAAAGCACACTGATGGCAGACACCGGCGGTGTCCACAGCTTGCAGTTGAGCAAGTTCTCCCTTAACCACTCGTCTTATAATTGAAGAGATGTCGTCCTGCGATAAAAGGTTGACACTTGAAATCATGCGAACATTGTCAAGACGTCCAAATTTTGGTAGGATTCTCCTCTTTTTTAGCGCTTCAAATGCTTGGCAGTGTTTACTTTGGCCGGAATGTGTGTGTAGGTCTTTTTTAGTGATAAGAAAATTGTACACGTCCTCCGCGATTCTCTCGAGGAGATGACTTACCCTATGTTCGTCAGACATGGTTGGACTCACGATTCGGCAAAGCTTCGAAATGGCCTCGATGTAGGTGGTGCATGTTTCGCCAGTTAACTGAGCTCTGCGTGAAAGCGTTTGCTCTACCTGCTTGACTTTAGCAGTCGAGTCACAAAAACACCTTTTGAGCTCATTCACAAAAATATCCCATGTGGCCACTGCACTCTCGTGGTTGTCGAACCAAAGAGACGCAGTACGAACGAAAAAAAACACCACCTTCTTGAGCTGCTTAGCAGTGCTCCAGTGGTTGCTGCGACTCACTCTTTGGTAGTGCTTAAGCCAATCCTCAACATCGTCATCCAGCTCCCCCGAGAAGGTTCTTCGTTCACGCTCCGGCGTGTCATAGCCAGCTTGTCCTGACGGTGTTGTTATGGCCTGCTCCTGCGTCATCCATGCCTGGTAGCTGTGGTGGCAAGCCTTCCAAGCGTCTGCTCCGTCGCAAAATCGGTAGAGCTGGGTTGTCCAGATTGATGTACCCGGCACCTCCACCAAACTGTTACAAGTGAATCTGTTTATTCACAGATGAGATGAACTGGCGTTGGGAAAGAGCAGCGTGCTTATGGGACAGGCCTAGTCCAGTTCACCCAACCATACAGTCCAAGCGCCGGTTCCACTACTATTCGTCTTCCTCCACGTGCCGTACCTTCGCGCATCTTCGTCGCAATATGTTAGCTCAGCAAATAAAAAATAGGTTTTCAACGAGCCTTCCAAATTCGGAATATACACCAGCAGTTTGTGAGTACTCGACATCATCGACTCCAGAAATAGACTAGATATTGTTAAGATTGCCAAATTCAGCCCCAGGCTGTGATAAATGTACCAAATCAATACTGAAGGAAATATACAAGAAATTCCCGAGTGATAGTTCAATCCCTACAAACTGCTTCCATAGGAAGGAATGGTTAGCTGATGAATAAAAGCTTGCAAAAACCAATGTCACCCGCGTAAACATGGTCCTGCACCTCTGATCGAATGAGAATAATATGCATAATTATGTTTAATAAGGCTGGTGAAAGCACTGACCCTTCAGGCACACCTCGCTTCTCCTTGTGCTTGCAGAAAGGAAAACCTTCTTTAAAACAGTAAAACTCCTGCTCTTTTAAAAATTCCTTAACCCATGCATTGATATAGGCTGAAAATCCGTGACACCATAACAAATTTATTAAAAACAGGATGTTCGACGCTATAATATTCTTTACATTTATATAAGGTAACTAAAACTGCATGCTCTTTCTAATACCGGTGTGAACTCGTCATTCGAGGTCTAAATGCGCACTTCCTATTGAATGCCTCGATCTAAAGCCAATTTGGCAGGGGTTCAGCAGCTGTTGCTCAATAAAAAATGTCATTGTACTACCATCAAGGGCCCTTGAACTAGGTTTTGATATGTGGTCTCGATATAGTTTCAATACCACCATATAATCATGAGATTTCACTACATTTGATTTTTATGCTATTGATCTAATACTGTCGATATTAAAGCCTGCCCCTTGCTTTTTAAGCAGCCGTATAAATATTACTTAACGTCACCTATTCATGGAACCTGTTTTGCTGAACTATCAAATCAATAGGTACAACAAATATCCTTATATCAACAAAACTATATCGGGTCTACCGCGTAGCGCGCGTTGAGGACGACGGCAGCCGAACAAAAAAGCGTAGCATGTCACGCTGAAGCCCAAACTAAGTAGCGTCATCTCTGTCAGATTGCAAAACGCTTTAAGAAAATCCGCCAAGTGAAATATGACATGCGTCGATCACGTGTTTGAGAGGAAAAAATAAAGAAAAGGTGGTTACTTGGGGTGATCACCATTCAAAAAGAGTTAAGGAAACTGGCGGGGTGGTATAAGGATCACTTTGTTCTGGTACAAATATATTGGGCAGCTTATCTGGCCATATTGAAAGACGCGTAAAAGGAAGGGGGGGTGGGGAGACAAAAGACTTCTGAATGAATGAATGAACAACTTTATTTATCCCTTGTTAAAGGGAAGGGGGCAACAGGAAAGGGTGTGGTGGGGATGAACTACTTGAAGTAGTCCTCCTCTACCCTCTCAGCCCACTCCAGGATGGCCTCCTGGATAGCGGGCCTCGAGCTGCGCAAGGCAGCCTCCCACTGCTCCTCACTAGAAATTAGGCGTTTCAGGAATGGGGGAAGAGGGTGCTTAGGGCAGCGCCACATGATGTGGTTCAAGTCTGCTGTGGAGGAGGCACAAAATTTACATGAGGGGGAAGGATAACAGGATGGATGAATGCGGTGTAGGAGGTAAGGCGAAAGAAAGGTGCGACTTCTGAGAATTCTTGCTCAATCAAGCACGTTGAGAAGTACACCCAGTGTTCTACCGGGGTAGTATAGAGAATACTTCCCACGTGCGGCAGTGTCTACAATGGACAGACTGCAAGATGTAAGAATATCAGCCTGTGAGAGCACAATGATTCCATGATGGGTAAGGTTTCATCTCACCTCGTAAGCCATTGCCGTGATTGCGCTTGCGCGCCTACCTCTGCGTAGACCTCGATCATCGATCACCACAATAATGAACGTACTCGTGAGATATCTGAGGCATAACACATGGTGAAGTGTGTTGGCATTTGTATTAGTCAGCCATCAGTTTCATTATCAGAACAAGTATTATTCGTTTCGTTTATCGGATGTAATCTTCATGCGGCGCACGGTTTTTTTTAGTATAATATGCATTCTTTCAAATACATCATCTTTTCATGTACCAGCACTTGTCCCGTTCCCCTCATTTCTGTTTTATGATCTTGTGGGCGGCCCAATGATGAGTAAGTTCCAACTTGAAAAAAACTAGTCTGCTGGGCAAGCTGGTGTTCTGATATGGAATCTGTCGCGAGTTGCGCAACTAAAGAAGACACTGTAAAAGAAACAGACGATCACAGGCACACACTAACGACTGATTTTGCTGAAGGCAAACCCACACCATTATACTTCAGCAAGCTGCTCAGGCGCACCATCACAACAACTAACAAAGACAAAAAACTTCAAACTAAGCACAAAATAAAATGAATTTCAGCACTGCACAGTGCAATGGAAGTGTCGCTTTGGCACTCCTCACCTGCTTCCCTAATAAAGAATGTTTCTAGCGTTTCGCGAGCTGTTTTTTGTATCCCTGTGACTAGAAGTTTTGCAAATATAAATCGTGGTTCACAATGCGAGCACGCCATCTAGTGGTTAAGAAGGTGACTTACAACTCAACCGCCTTTCAGTCCTACTAAAACCTACGTAATTCTCCCAGACCTCCGGAATCCCGGCACTTTCTCCGGTGACGGTACTACCGGCGCCAACGTCTGACTGAACAGGTTTGAGCGTGTCTGTGCTACTCACCCACGGGATCGCACGCTCTTGCTCGCTGACGTTCTTAGCGCTTGTGTTGTGCACTTTCTTGGAATCTCGTGTTCTTTTTTATATAGCGTGTTCCTTTTTTATAGCGTGTTCCTTTTTTATAGCGTGCTAAATCATTTTTGAACGATTACTGCGGTTCTCCGGGGTTTCTTATGAAAGTTATTCGGCTGCTAATGAGTATTTTCCCCTTTATCCAAGCGAATCTGCGCTTAGTCATTGAAAACGAAACGACTCTTTCATGTACGTGATCTACAGCTCGCTCATAACTTTAGTAGAACGGTGTTGCTATGTCATCGATAGACATTTTAGGAACGCAAATACATTCGAAAAACGCGAGCATGGGGAGGAGACTCATTAGCCACAACGGGTAACTGATGGCCTCTTTCCATTGCCTTTTTCTGTTCTTGTTGACGAGGAACAGTTAAAGGGAATACCAGCAGTTCTGTACATGAAGTAGCAGTGATATACAAAAGAAGACGTCGACGGCATTCTGTGAGTTGCAGCAATTTCACTCGCTAACTATAGCGCTGAACTCCGATGAGGCCGATGGGACGGGATTCGAGAGGCGTTGGAAACTAGGGTGCTTCGATGTGCTCCTCTAAAACAGGGTGGAGGCACTGCCGTATTGTTTCAAACGTTCGCGTTCACTGGCATTGCCTGGTACTTCATTTCAGTGGATTTGGCTCCGTTTAATCCTTCCAAAATTTGGCTCCGTTTAATCCTTCCAGTGGTGAGGTTTGCACATATCACGTTGGCAACAGATATATTTGGCACTATGCCCCGCCACGGTGGTATAGTGGCTAAGGTACTCGGCTGCTGACCCGCAGGTCGCGGGTTCAAATCCCGGCTGCGGCGGCTGCATTTCCGATGGAGGCGGAAATATTGTAGGCCCATGTACTCAGATTTGGGTGCACGTTAAAGAACCCCAGGTGGTCAAAATTTCCGGAGCCCTCCACTACGGCGTCTCTCATAATCATATGGTGGTTTCGGGACGTTAAAACCCACAAATCCTAATATTTGGCACAAAGAGCCGAGGAAAAAGTAGGCCACGTGAACCTATATAAACTCTTCATTTGGAGCATTTTGGTGTCACAAAATTTGGTGTCACAATCACTTTGGATGCCGCAGTGTTACGCAGACACTGCGGAATCGGGGCGTCGATGAAGTATATATAAACATCCCGGAAGAAATCTACAGGGGATCAACTGCTACCACAGTGCTTCATAAAGAAAGCAACAGAATACCAATCAAGAAGGATGTAAGGCAGGGGGACACAATCTCCCCAATGCTATTTACCGAGTGCTTACAGGAGATTTCAGAAGCTTAGAATGGGAACAGTTAGGGATAAGAGTTAATGGAGAGTACCTTAGTAACCTGCGCTTCGCCGATGACATTGTATTGCTGAGTAACTCAGGGGACGAATTGCAACTCATGATTACGGAGTTAGACAAGGAGAGCAGAAAGGTGGGTCTTAAAATGAATCTGCAGAAAACGAAAGTAATGTACAACAACCTCGGAAAAGAGCAGCGCTTCGAGATAGGTAATAGTGCACTTCAAGGCGTAAAAGACTATGTCTACTTAGGGCAGGTAAAAACCGCGGAGCCGAACCACGAGATTGAAGTAACTAGAAGAATAAGAATGGGGCGTATAACATTTGGCAAGCACTCTCAAATTTTCACAGGTAGATTGCCACTATCCCTCAAGAGAAAGGTATATAACAGCTGTATCTTGCCGGTACTTAGCTACGGAGGAGAAGCCTGGAGACTTACAAAGAGGGTTCAGCTTAAATTGAGGACGACGCAGCGAGCAATGGAAAGAAAAATGGTAGGTGTAACCTTCAGAGACAAGAAGAGAGCAGTGTGGATTAGGGAACAAACGGGGCTTAAGGATATCATAGCTGAAATCAAGAAGAAGAAATGGCCATGGGCCGGGCATGTAGCGTAGACAGGGTAACCGCTGGTCGCTAAGGGTAACTAACTGGATTCCCAGTGAAGGCAAGCGGGTTAGGGGGAGACAGAAGGTTAGGTGGGCAATGAGATTAAGAAGTTTGCGGGTGTAAATTGGCCGCAGCAAGTACAGGACCGGGTTAACTGGCGGAACATGGTAGAGGTCTTTGTACTGCAGTGGACTCAGTAAGGCTGATGATGATGATGATGATGATGATGATGGTGTCACAAAACACTTCTCGGAAAAATAAAAACAAAAACAGCTATTTCAGAAGAGGAATTGACTGTACTCATTTGCGTACATCGGGCCTAAGCTGAGCAAAAATTAAGAAAGCCATTTTTGTATAGAAGGAAAAGACATGCCTCACATTTAGTACGTTTAACGCGTGTTCTTGCGCTTTCATCTTCAGTGTGGCATATAATAAATTTTTTAGGAACACGCAGTTATTAAAATAAACTCAGTTTCAAAGTTCCGTATGTCCGCCAGCGGAGCATGGTGAATCGAACGGTGGTCGCGAGAACCAGCAGCACTGCAGTTCCATTTTGCTCCACTCTCGGCGCATCGTCTGCTACAGCGATGTACCGCGGTAGTCCGCCATGCTGTTGCTCGCGATGATGATTTTGTTGTAATATCATCAAACTTGACCATTCAGCATGTGTCCAGTCATCCTTCTCGCGTAGCATTTGTGGACTGCTTATGCGGATATGCACAAGGTCGCCTGTATAGATTGGGCCGGATGCGTTGCCCATTGTAAGTTGGCTGTGGATTGATGTCCTGACTAAATTTGAGCTGTCTGCATAGCGTTTAACCCCGAAGTACAGGCGATTCTGCGTGAATGAACATTTTCAGCGTAGTTTTTTTTTTGATGACCGCTATCATTTTAACCAGGGGCGTCTTGCCTAGATGAAAAATGGCCCAAAACGTCTGTAAAAGCATCAATCAAGTTGACTTACTGGAATACAAAAATGCTCTAAAAGAACAGTACTGATCTTTTCTACTTGTTACAAAAAATACATTCTCGAAAAAATAGTATCCATGTTTTACACTGTTCACCTAAAAAGTCTTCGTGATGGCTATTCATTGAAAGCAGAGTGCGAAATGTTACAGCAACCCCCTTCCTTCTCGTATTCTTCATTTCTTGAGAATGCTCCTGATTGGTTTTATTGCAAATAGTGCCAAAAAGAAAAGGCATCACAATATAAATCACTACTACTCGAGCCATCACGCTCTCATAACGAGCGGTATAACTCAGAAGATGCAGTGGCAACCGCTCTAACTTTGCAAGCACAATCCAAAAGAAGTCACCAACTATCAGGTTTTCATGAAGAGCCTCTAAACAGCTTTCTCAGTTGCTTTTAATATAGAAAGTAGGCCGCGTAAAATATGATGTAAGCAGCCGTCTTGAAAACTCATCTAAGTGAGTGCATTTACATGTGCTTTAGCGCGGCTGCCCCAGGGGTACTACTGGAAGATGCTGTATTCTTTTCTTCAAATGTACCCACGGGTGTAGTACACTTACACTGTGTTCCTGGTGGGCTGCGCTTCACCGGCTAAAAGTGACACCGAGATGTGAAACACCCCGTTACCTGCTATAAGGTTGAGAACTGGGAACACTACGATTGAAAAAAAAAATCCATTACTTATTTAAGCGCTAAAGACACGTACGTATAAGACGAGTGAAGGACACAGGACAACGGCTACTTTCAACTGAAGTTTTATTAGAAGGGTACACCAACTCCAGCTATGGTTTCTATACGCAGCATAATGAAGCTAAGTGATCGCTAGTTGTCCATTCAGGAGGCCTGCGTGAATGTGCACTCTAAGTTTGAAGTCATTTGGTGAAACACTTGGTGCGTGACCTGCCATCGAAGTCGGCATCTTCATTTGCACACAGTGATTGAAAGGGCTATTTTTGACCTAACGGCACGATGCGCGTGCACGACATTTCGCTTGCGCATGCTCGACAAATTGAGACTAATTAGAGCCAGCAATTCTAGATGGCACAGGATTCCCATAGCTGCCTGTGCGCTATTTGCTAAGTTTAAGCAGTAAAGATCCGCCAAAGCTGAAATACTCTCAATGAAACGTTCGCTTTAGGACTTCCGCGTACTTATGTTTAGAAGCACGTTACAGAATCGTAATAGGTCGCAATTGTCTATGAGGGTCAAAGCGTGTGCATCGGCGACAGTTGGTGTAACAAATGCCAAACACTAATGCACATTGTACGAACTCTTGGGCCTCAGCCCACAATAACCACTACTACCATGAAGGTACGCTTCTCTTTCGTGTTATATTGATTCCTATGACTGGGGAATCAGCCATGCTTTTTTCTTAAATAAAGAAACTGTGTGCAGTGCATGGACGAACTTTGTGTAACGTAAAGGCGTGTGCGTGTGAATTTTAGTGAAATTTGTAAATGTTTGTGCGCGCGTCCAATAAAGAGAAGGACGGCGACAAGAAGCAGAGTCAGCGACAGGTGGCAACAGGTGGCACGTACGGCGGTGGTACAAGAGAGAAAAGAAGAGAAAGAAGAGAGGCGCGTGGGGAACGCACAGAGAGCCGATCAAGACGAAGCCGAAGAGCACGCTGGACCAGGGCACTGTACTTGGAGGTTTCGTGGCGTTGCTAACAGAGGGCCTGGTGCTCGCCTAGTGGTCCCGATGGTCGCTCAAGCTGGGGCACGCGGGACCAGGGCGCTGTCTGTGGAGCTCCTCCTGCCTGTCTTCTGGGGATCCAGGTGCGGGTGCAGAGGTACCTGTCCGCGGCTACCGACACCGGGTGCGGCTCCTGCTAAGCGGCGTGCTCGACAGAGACGATGGGTTCTAGATGGCCGCCGTCACCTGAGACGGCTGAAAGCTGTCTGTAAACGTGAGCCCTGACGGAGGTTTTGGCTCCTGCTGAGACCGTACGCGGGACGTGCCACCTGCGTTCCTGAGCTCGCGACGGACAAGGGTCATCGCCGTGCGTGGACTGTCACCTCGTCGGGAAGCTGGTTCAATAAACTGTGAGCCATCGTGTGGCCACGTAGATTGGACAGTTGGCACTCGAACTTTAGGCAGTTTAAGTGTGTACTTCTGTGCTTGTCTTTGGGATAGTCGATCAAGTCCCTTGTTTTTCTAAATGTTGTTCACGATCTACTCCGGTGCATCTCACATCGTTCATTTCATTGACCACGCACAGGCAAACGTGGCGAGCCACCCCTGTCGTTACACTGGGCAACACTTATTTCTCTGTTTGCGCAAGGAACGGCAGAAAGAAGCAAGAGAAATACTCGAGGCAGCGGAAACCGAGAAATAGATGTGCGTGTCAGTTGCCCCTCGGTATCATTTTCTAAGAAGTACGTGCTGGTAGCATGGTATTTAAAATCACGTAGGCTGAAAGTTTTATCAGGAGCGCGTCACATCTACGTAGTTTGATTTTTCTCTATGCGTGGTTTCTTGTGGTCTTGATCGTGCTCTCTACTGTTAGTGCTCATGTGCGTTTTGTTCCAAGTCAGGCGGTCAATAAAATATCAGGGCTTGTTGCAGTTGTTTGCGTAATTTTATGCACGCATGATTGTGTCCTTTTGTTTGATGCATCATCAAATATCATGGCTCACTAGCAGAACATCAGCAAATATTAAGCGCGTTCTTACTAGTTTTCGAGCAAGACCTTGGCGACGTAGTAGCCGAGAACAGTGCACGAGAACACCACTGCGGGGATCACCACGCACTGCCATTGGGCAGAGCTGAGGCGTCGAGCCAGGGGAAGCCTGCGTAGATAGAAAAAACTAGTGAGGATTCGCAGTATTGATAGCTTGAACGTGACGCAGTATAACGTCGATGCAGTATAACGTTGATGAACGTCGATGCAGTATAATAATGTGGCGATTATTACGGTTTAGTGTGATGCTTGTGTGTGCATTATCGCGTGTCACCAAAAGAACAAGAGGCGATACGTTCTGAGGTGAAGCAGATGCATGAAGACGGCGTCATTCAATCATCCAACAGTTCATGGGCGTCGCTTATCGTACTTGTAAAAAAATACGGCACTATTTGATTATGCGTGCTTTACCAGAAACTTATCAAAGGGATAAAGAAAGACGCCTATCCTCTCCCACGAACAGATGATTCGCTGAATCGACCTCGACATGCCCTATCTTTTTCATCAATGTGTTTGTGAAGCGGCGACTGGCAGATTGAGGTCAATGAACGTGACAGGGAAAAAACAGCTTTCATAACTGCCGATGGCCTTTACGAATTCAAAGTGCCACCGTTTTTATAGTGCTCTGCAGCGGCGACGTTGAAAAGGATGATTGATACCATGCTGTCTGGTCTGAAGTGGGAAGCATTCCTTGTCTGTTTAGAGGATGTGCTCGTTTTCCCTAAAACATTTGAGCAAAATTTACAGTGACTTCAGTCCGTGTTCGTCTTCATTCGAGCCACAGGTCTATCACTAGAATCAAAGAAGTGTCATTTCGGCTACGAGGAACTAAGTTCCTCGGCCACCTTGTCAGTCACGATAGCATTAGACCAGGCCAAGAAAAGACAATGACTGTTGCTACATTTCCCCAGCCTTCGAACAAACGGGATGTGCGCCGATTTTTAAGTCTTTGCGCATGCAGCAGAAAGGCAAGGTGGGCCAGTTAGATTACGTTCATGATTGATAATTTCGTCAAAGCTTATAGAAAAATAGAAGTCCGAAAGAAGGGAAATGGCTGTTTTAGCCAAGCCACGATTGTGCTGCTTGATAAGAATATGCGTATCTGGACACGTTGTGCTTGCGAAATATAACAAATGGCAAATAACACGAATAATTTTGTAACTACAATACGAGTGCTCTTTTGTTGCACCCTGCTCTGTTGCACATGCGGGAATGACCAAGTACTCGACATAAATACCCTTTTTCTGTCTAATAAAACTTCAGTTGTGAGAGCAAGCACTGTCCTTAGTCAGCCTCTTCTGTCCGTCTGCATTTTTGGTGCACTTCAACAAAATTTTCTATTCTGCGAATGCTACAGGCGCTTTGTGCAAAACATCGCCAACACCGCCGAACACTTTACCTGCATTACGAAGAAGGACACTCCTTTTGTATGGGTCCAGAGCAAATGGACGCTTTTTACAAGCTTCCGAAGCGCCTTCAGACAAAGCTTTTACTAGGGCACTTTGACGAAGATGCCACCACCGAACTGCACATTGAGGCAAGCAATATTGGTATTGGTGCGATGTTCGTCCAGTGGCATGACGGCACCGAGCGTTTCATCGCTTGTACAAGTCTCATTCCGTCATCTGCGGAAACAAGCTACTCGACCACAGAGAAGTAATGTCTTGCTGTTGTGTGGACGATATCAAAGTTCCGACGATTTCAGAGTAGTTACGGACCATCATGCCCTCTGTTGGCTGGCCAGTATCAAGGACCCTTCAGTGTGCCTCACGGGATGGAGCTTGTGCCTCAAGAATTTGACGTAACAGTCGTCTAGAAGTCTGGCAGCAAGAACATTGATGCCGATTACCTTTCACGCGCTCCACATACAACGGAATCGACTGATGATGACACCGATGGCAGTTTCCTATGCACGTCCAGTGGACCTGACTTAGCCCAACAACAGCGGAATGATTCAGAACTTGTACAGGTTATCAAATACCTTCAACGGCCCAGCTGTTGTCCACCATGGGCATTCGCGCGTCTCCGCAACGACATATTGAACACAAAAATTACAGACCATCTCTCTAAAGGAAACCATGATGGGATGCGAAGCAGCAGCAGTGCGCACACCACTGACCCGGCTGAAATGGGCGTCGACGCGGTTGCTCGATGAATGCTTTGAAGCAAACCACACGGCAGCCTTTACTCGAGTAAACGTTTCTTTGAAGCGCAAAGACACGGGAGGCGGGTTGGGTTTCGTCGCAGATACACGAGCCGAAAGAGTGTTTCTACACGACGTGCGGTAGAGTGTTGCGGATGGTGGAGAGGATCAAGTGAGAGAGACGTGTGTTACAAGCAGGCGTAGGAGCAACACTACTTAGGTATGTTAAGAGGAGCCAGCAGCTGCTGTGGGTGAGGGAGAGAGTGAGGTCAATGCGCCGCTGTGACTTGACCTATTTAGCATTGTTCCAAGAACTTGGGGGGGGGGGGGGGGAACGCGGTGCGGCGCGTCGGCACAGAGAAACGGACAGACAGCGTTACACGAGCTGATCATAGAGCTGCTTCGCATCTAAAAGAGCTTCGAAAATTTTGCTTCCAAACACCAGCTTGTCGTTCCATCAGTGCTACGTGCTGATATTTTATCTGCGCGCCACGATGAGTCTTGCTCCGGACACCTAGGATTCGCGCGTGGTCTTGCCCAGATTCGGACACTACTAGTGGCGAAAGCTCACCCAAGATTTCAAGCATTGCGTTCAGACGTGTACTCATTGCCAGTGCAGTAATGCCCATCTGTGAGCCCAGCTAATTTATTGAATTAGCTGGGCTCACAATAATGTACTTGGAGGTTTCGTGTATGTGCCATTAAGAGAAAGAAGAAGAGTAGACGAGTAGTGCGTGTTTTGGTGACCGCTCCGGCTCGACGTCGAGTGTTCCTGCGGACAGAGGTTGTGCTATCCATGTTAAAGTTAAATTATTCATTGCTGGCACGTTATTGGGCCCTGGTGCACGAATAGCGAAAGAATAAACTTACGATGTACTGATGACACTAGTGTGACATCACAATGGTCGTGTTCTAACATGTCAGTGCATCAGCGCGGCTTTTTTAGCGACACTAGTGCAAGACGTTAGACTTGGTCTAGGTGGTGCATCGGAATAAAATCCACCCTCAATGCTCTCATCAAATCCCTGATGCTATGTAGTGCCAGGAGAGACGTCCGCAAGAGAATGTGCATATACCCCGTTAAATCGTCCTCTTACGTTTATGCCAAGGCATTGGCTCCTGAAAGACTTCGAAAGCTCCATCCGCCCATCCAGGCTTCAGAAAAGCACGAAGTTCATCAAAGCCATATGAAGGTACAAAGCGATAGGAAGTGACAGATATTTCGGTGCGCTGTGACTCGCAAGTACAAGCGAGTAGCACAAAACATCTAGTTAGAGGCAAGTCATCAGGCGTCAGTTAAGTAGCGCCTGAATTCATTAAACTTTAATATACAGGGTGGCCCCAGCTACATTTCATAAGAGTTTCAAAATATGCCAATGCACTTTATGATGACGCTACCTAATCTTTACTTTGAGTATTGCACGTGTTACAGACTATTATCTATTGCGCTTAGCTTGATTGTCTAGTGAGAACCAATTATTTCAATTACAGCTGAAACTGGCAAAACAATCCACTTAGGCAATTGTAGACTGATTAACAAAGCACCCGACTATAGAGTTTCCTACTTCTTACTTATAAAGCATTCGCATTCTTGTGCTTACTACAGATGCCCGCGAAATACGCGCAGGATAAAAAGTCAAAAAGGCTACTAAGCTATGCAAGACGTGATGGTAATAGCAGCGAAGCTGGTCCATCCAAGGGGGCGGCTTCATCCTGGTTCATTTGGGTAAGGCTGTATTCAAACCTGGTTTAAGCAAAGCTATTTTTAAGCTTCTTATGGCTGTTGGATTGACCACTCGTTTTTCCTTTTTCCAACCACTTTCCTTCAGTCTGCATCAAATCACCGTCGCTGATGTCGCCCTGCTGCAGCCAATCGAGTTTTGCGATAGGCAGAATCGTCGTTAGGCATGCAGTTCTCCCTGAGACGACTTCTGACTGCATGTACACTGCATTGGCACGCGACCATGCTCGGCTCTTTTAACACAATCCAGAGAACATGTCTATGCGCAGTAGGTCTATTCATGATGTATTTAGGGACACAAAAGCTAGCTGTAACTTTTTTATGCGTATACTTGACGCAGTTACAATTTCTCATTCCGGTAGCAAATACAACGTGCATTTGCTACCAAAATTTCGCTTTGGTCGCCTCGTCAAGAATGCGCGGAGATATCTTTGAACACTAGCTTAGATATCTCTTTCAGCTCTGGCTGTGGCAAGCTGGTGGATAATATCAAATCCATGAAGTAAATGCAAGATCGATTTACTTATCTATGTTATCATCATCATCAGCCTGACTACGCCCACTGCAGGGCAAGTGCCTCTTTCATTTTCCGCCAATAATCACCGTGACGTGCTTTCTGTTCACACTTTATACCCTCGAGCTTCCTAATGTTATCTGCTTACAATTTTCTGCCTCCTCCTCATGCGTTTGCCTTCTCTGGAAATGCAGTATGTAACCCCCAATGACCAGCTGTTATCCTACCCAAGGGCTACATGCCTAGCCCATGGCCACTTCTCGATTTCTATTATAATACCAGTCATCCTGTTTGGTCACGTGCCTACTCAGCCGTCTTGCTGTCTCTAATGTTACACCTATCATTTTCTTTTGTGTGGCTCGCTGCGTCATTTTCACTTTAAGTTGAACCCTCTTTGTCAGCCTCTAGGTATCAGCTCCGCAGGTAGGTACCGATAAGATGCAGCAGTCTAACCACTGGTTATTTAGGGTAACTGACTGGATTCTAAAAGAAGACAAACTCGTGGGAGGGAGATAGCAAATTCGGCGGGCATGCGATATTAGGAAGTTTGCAGGTATGATGTGGCATCAGAAAGCTGCAAGACCAGATTGATTGGCAGAACATGCAAGAGGCCTTTGCACAGCAGTGGGCGTAGTCAGTCTATTGTTGATGATGAGGAGGATTCATGATTTTAAAATGCTTGCCAAATGTACAGCACCCTATCATTTTTCTTCTAGTTATTTCACCCTCATGGTTTGGATGCACGAGCCATTAAAATCTTGAGGAATTTTTCAACGTCCAGTGCGTCGCCTCTATTTTAAAGCGCTGTTTTCTGCGGAGAGTTGCACATTACCTTAGTTTTGTGGAGTTGCAGACCAATTATCTTTATTTTCATGTCTAGTTACGTAATCAAGAGCTGTAAAACGTCCCCTGCATTACTCATCAAGGCAATGTTGTCAGCTAATCAGCGGTTACTAAGGCGCCCTTCATTGATTCGTATTCATAACTCTCCCCGATCAGGGGCCTTGAAAACCTCCGGTAAACATGCGGGGAATAACACTGGATGAATCACGTCTTCCTGTTTTGCACTATTCTTTACAGGGACTCTGTTGCTTTATTTCCCGCTCACTGTAGTGGTACCTGGTTCCACAGCAAACTTTTCAAGGATATGGGAAACCACGTTCGGCGTGTAATAGCACCAGATAAAAAAGACGAGGCGCAATATTTATGGAGCATCTATGTCAAAAAGCGTGTTTTCTTCCAGTAAACGTTTTCTTCTCCTTCGTCGATGCCGAAACCACCCGATGCGCGTGACATTCCTGTGGGAGGTTCAGACAATTCACAACAATGGAGTCGGCCTTGCGCAACCCCATTCCTTCCCTTCATTCTGACAGGTACGCTAGGCGTCGTTTAAAACTAGAGTTACCGCAACTTTCAGGTAGCATAGCTGGACTTGTCTTTTCTAACCCTGCTAGAAACCAAGCACTGTGGAGAAGCTGACGCACAGGCCACGCCCGATAAACATTGCTGCACCACCGAAAGCGGTCATTGCCCACCTGAAATCTATCAAGTGATCGTCGTGCATTGTGTACCTTGTTAACTACCAACTGGTGGTTTCTCTTGCTGTAGATCCATATCCTTAAGCTTCGACAGCAAAGTGTTTTCTTGAATTCAGCACCATTTTCGAAAAACGCATTGAAATAATCCACGCTGTTGGCTTAGCGAGGCACTCCATAAATCTCGAAGCACATATATTTTGTGTTTGTCAGTTGTTCCTTATCCTCAATAGCTGGCACCTTTTGATGCGGCGGCAGTGGCGGCACATGTTATTCGGCACTATTCTATATACTATGACTTTGCACTTTGCGCTACCGGACAGACTAATAAATGCTTTTGTACTCCTGTGGCACAGTCCCGAAAGGTGTTGTTTTGTTTTTTATAGCCGGCCGTTGACACAACAGGCATATCAACTGGTGATCGGCGATACACATCGTTAATCAGCGACAGGCTTAATAAGCAAGTCGCCTGCAAAAGCAGCACAGCTTCAGCGTGTAACTATGGTTGCTGGCCAGACGAGTTGGCGGACTTGTGCGCAACAGTGCATGCTCCGGTCATGGGGATCATATATAGAAAGTCTATTCGAAACTATTCGAAGCTCCAAAGTCTGACATCTATGCACACTGCACTGTTGAAAACAAATATAAATTGCACTTGCAAAGCAAAAGCGTTGTCATATGTCGATGCCGACCAGTTGCAAATTGTACACTATACCGATGAAAAAGCTGTGCGGACGCACAAGCAATTCAGTTGCGACATTGGGCGCAACTTAAGCTTATAAATTGTTCTCACACTTTCGCCTGTCAACTAAGGTTTCTTGCTGTGCAACAGAACTTGTCAACCGGAGCACCCATTCATGATAAGTGCTACCTGACTGATCTGACGCTGGCGATACAAATTGTTTCAGAACTCCCACACAATCTTGTTTGAAGATGTGTAAAGCACATGCAGAAGTTAAAAGAATAAACAAGTTATGTTTCATCAAGGTAAGTTTATTTCAAGCTGGCAAAAGAGTAACTCTGAAAGATAGAATACGTCGTTAAGCAGAATTCGTTTGGCGCGCACTGCATAGAGAGCTGGGATGCAAAATGGGTTCATATTGCAATCATGTCGTTATTATTTATAGAAACCGCTTGTAATGAAATATTTAGGGTACCGAGAACTTCGAGTACTCCCTAAGTGAAAGTGGGTACGCTTTTCTTGAACATCTGCTTGCAGTAAAACACAAGTTCTCACATATTAGGAGAAACAAATCGATTCAAAGTTAAAATAGCCTAATTCTTGCTCGTCAACGCATTCTAAGGTGTGGAAAACGTTGACACTAAAGAGAAGGTCCAAAGAGGATGATGCATAGTGTCTTGCTACTCCCCTCCCCTGCCCACTTCCTTTCTATGAAGTTCATGATTGTGGTTAACGAAATACGTTGCACGGTTAGGTGGGAAACAGTCTTACAAATGGGAACTACTCCCAACTCTTACCAAGAGTTGTGAGTAGCTCCTGACCTGTGCATGTGCGTTCTTTATTTTTCTTGATTCATATTGCGCTATGCAATTTTGAAGTTAATCTATGCAGTGGCACACAGCATACGACTTGTCACGTGCTCAATAAGTCCTTTAGAGCCAGCGTAAATATTGACATTAAAGGGTATGATCATGTCCGAGTGCAAAAGGAAATGAGAAAAAATCATCATCATCATTAAAATCATCATCATCATCGTTATAATCGTCATCATCTTCATCATCATTATAATCGTCATTATCTTCATCATCACTATAATCATAATTATCTTCATGATTATTTTCCAGAATACGCTCAGTCCTCCTCATCATCCGATCACCGTCTTAGACTTTGGCTTCACAGTAAACGGAAAACTTGGATAAGCAACCAGCGGAAATAAGAAAGGCAGCATGGAGTTACTTTGATCCAGGCTAGATTGCCCTGAATGCACGCTGGGATCCTGACCCGTAGCAAGATATTGAAACTTGTGTCTGCCCATGGACATGTGCAGGGTTGATACGATGGATGGATGGATGGATATGGCTGTACCCTTTAGATCGGGCGGTAGCTAGCGCCACCAAGCCGTAACACCTAATGAACCAAAAACTATATTTATTTTTTTTCCTTAAAAGTGAGTTTGAGGATTCATACTTTGCAGTGAAGAGTTTAATTTTCACTCGTGTCCTGACTTTAGCCACCAATCAGATAACCTCCTTCTGGTTAAGTCTACCCGCTTAAAGTTTATTTTGCCCTCCCGGTCCCTAAACCCCAGTGCTTTGAAAAACTCTGCGCCATCATCCTGAACTATAGGGTGAAGCCCTTTACAGAACATTATCAAGTGTTCGGCAGTTTCTTCTTCCTCTCCACACGCACTGCATACTGTGTCTACCCCTTCGTATTTGGCCCGATATGTCTTGGTTCGCAGTACTCCCGTCCTGGCCTCAAACAGTAGAGAACTACCCCGTGTATTATCATAGATCCTTTCCTTGGCAATTTCCTGCTTAAAAGTTCGATAGATCTCTAGTGCGGACTTCTTAATCATGCCCATTCTCCACATGTCAGTCTCCGTTTCCTTCACTTTCTTCTTAACCGATAGTTCTTTTTGGTTTGGCCACCTGCTGTTTTCTAAGTATTTACCAGTCAACTTCCTGGTTCGCTTCCTCCATTTTGTATCGACATTCTTCATGTACAAGTAGCTGAAAACCTTGCTAGCCCAACGCTCTTCCCCCATTTCTCTCAATCGTTTCTCAAATTTTATCTTGCTGCTAGCTTCCCTGCCCTCAAATGATGTCCATCCCATATCACCTTGTACTCCCTGATTTGGTGTATTCCCGTGAGCTCCTAAAGCAAGCCTACCTATTCCACGTTGCTTAATTTCTAATCTTGCTTGAACTTCTGATCTCATGCACAAGACCGCATTGCCGAACGTCAGCCCAGGAACCATGACCCCTTTCCATATTCCTCTCACAACATCATACCTATTGTAATTCCACAGTGCCCTATTTTTCATTACCGTTGTATTCCTTCTACCTTTAGTCGTCACGTATATTTCGTGTTCCCTCAGATACTCGGTCCCATTGCTTATCCATACGCCCAGATATTTGTATTTATCTGTTATCTCTAGCGTGACCTCCTGTATTCTAAGCTCACTACCTTTGTTGTCATTGAAAATCATGACTGCTGATTTTTCCTTACTGAATCTAAAATCTAACCTATCTCCCTCATTACCGCAGATGTCCATCAATCTCTGCAAATCTTCCTTGTTGTTGGCCATTAGCACTATATCATCTGCGTACATTAATGCTGGTAGTGCCTGATCAATAAGTTTTCCTTGTTTGACTAAAGAGAGGTTGAAGCCCAGTCCACTTCCCTCTAATTTTGCCTCTAATCTTTGTAGGTACATCATGAATAATAAGGGTGACAGGGGGCACCCCTGCCTAAGCCCTCGTTTTACCTCTGCAGGCTTGGATACCTGTTTTTCCCACTTTATAACTACCTTGTTACCTTTATAGATACCCTTTAAAAGATTAGTGACTACATGTTCCACGCCTAGTGTGTCCAGTATTACCCACAATTCCTCTTGAACCACGCTATCGTACGCTCCCTTGATATCCAAAAATGCTAGCCACAGGGGCCTGTGTTCCTTTCCTGCTATTTCGATGCACTGCGTCAGTGAGAACAGATTGTCTTCCAACCTCCTGTGTTTCCGAAACCCATTCTGCAGTTCCCCCAGCACCCCCTCATCCTCTATCCACGCCTGCAGTCTTTCCTTTATGATTTGCATCGCCAGCCTGTAGACCACTGATGTCACTGTTATAGGACGGTAGTTGTTTATGTCAGCTTTTTCCCCCTTTCCTTTATAGATCATGCTCATCCTGCTAAGTTTCCATCCATTGGGAACTTCACCATCGATTATTATTTTGCTCGCTGCCTCTCTCAAAGCCTGCTTAGACTTCGGACCTAATGTCTTTATCAGCCTAATTGGAATGCCATCTGGGCCTGTTGATGTACTACCAGGAACCCTTTTCTCAGCCCTTTCCCACTCTTGTTGTGAAAATGGAGCCATTGCACCCCTTGATTCGTCCTTGTCTATTGTGGTGCATAAAGTACTTCTTTGTTGAAATTTTCCTGTCACCCTTGTTCTTATATAGAAAGGTTGCCCATTTTCTTTCAACATCATCTGTCGGTTCACCCCGCTGCTTAGCATGTCTGTGTTCCCTAGAGGCTTCCTGACGTTTTGCTATGGCTCTCTTAACTTCCTCATCCCACCAACTTTTGGGTTTGTGTCTTCTTTTCCGGGGTGATTTGTCACGCGTCTTAACAAGCTCTAGCTCAAAGAGTCTAATTAGATTCGTGTATGTCCACACTGTCTTGTTATCCTCCGTGATTACTTTCTCAATTTGTTTAGTGGCTATTTCAATTTGCCTTTCTGGATAAAATTTTTTCTGTAGTTGCTCATCTTGTCTCCTTCCCACTTTCACTGCTCTTCCAAAACTTAGCTTGATACGTTTGTTATCGCTACCCAGACCTCTGGAGCCACCTTCATCTATGTGCTTAACATACATCCCTGAGCTTAACATACATCCTATGTGACATCAGTGCATAATCTAGTATACAAGGTTACCAGGCTGATACAAGGTTACCAGGCTGCGCCACCTAGGAATGTTTTGCCATCCTTGTACTTGCCCTTGCTAAAAAGTAATGGAGTCCGTTTTCTTGAACCGTCGCTCCCATTTATAGTACAGCCACTGAATAAAATATATTTAATGAGATTAGGCTACAATATTAAGAGCTCTAAATCGTTTGTTGCGGATTACATATTCTGCATTGGGCTGCATTCATAAGCACATGTAGGTTCAGATGGTTTTCGCGTAGTATCCAAACAAATATTCGCAAACAAGGAATTAAAAATGGCGCTCCTTGCCATCAATTGGTTCTTGCGTCATTAAACACCACTCATCATCAACAAGGAAATAAAATGCGTTAGTTGGCGGGTACAGACCGTCGGTCGTAGTCGATCATGAGGCGGTTCTCTGGGCTGTCGTTGAACGCTGTCATGGACACGAGTGTGTGCACCAGCAAAGTGCTGTACAGCAGGTAGGCCTCCAACTTGGTGTAACGCCTGCATCAAAAAAACCGCGTAGTGGTTCGCGCTGTACACCGACGAGCCGAGAAATACACCGAGTTAGCGCGCACAGACCGAAGACACAAGCAATTTAAGACAAAGCAGACTTGGATTTGCAAGCGTCAGACGCCTGCTCATGACCGATCGGTGCTAAGATTTCTACTTCCCATTCTTGCCCTCGCGTGCCCTAAAGAATAACGTGAGCGTCTCCAGAAAGTTCTCGCGGCTCTAAAAAAGGAAAACAATGATGCTGACCAAGTATGCACGGAAATTTAGGAAATAGTTTCTTGGCTTTGCACTGTTTCAATCATACAGTACGTGCTCAACAGTACCTTTTTTTCTGAAATAAATCTCAACGCTTCAAAGAAGCTGCGCGTTTTTTCCCTTGGAGAATGAACATTTTATATTTTTCCTCCCAAATAAATGCAAGATTTATTGCATGAAAGTCGTGCGAAAAAATACACGTTGAATGCGCTTGCAAACCGGGACTGACGTCACACGAAACTGACTACTTGGCGTAGTAACACATGTGCAGAAGCTCTGCCCACAAAGCTTTGGCTGTGCTGCCACAGAAAGTTGTCGCCGAGTATCAAGGAAGGAAGGCAAAACTTTATTCGCAAGGGTTCGAGACAGGGGTCATGAGCTCTATGGGTGGAGTCGCAAGTCCAGGTCTACCCGGCTGCTGCCGCCTGCCTGACATGACGCAGAAGTGCAAGCTGCACCTCTGGGTCAAGCTGGCGAGCTGTGCCTCCCATTGCTCAAAAGTATAAAAAGCTTGTACTTGGTCATATTCTCATAAATTTGGTGGTCAGTTTAGGCATCCCCACTAAATGTGGTAGAGCGATGGCGAGCCGCCACACCACAAACACGCATGCCCATACAGCATTGAAAAAAATTTGTAAAATCTTTGAAGATTGGGAAAGACTACCGTTTGAATTCTGCGGAGGTCAATCGCGTCCTCCCCTGCTAATGATTTGGGTGGGGGGGGGCACTGTATTTTTGTCGCGTGCCTCGCTGGTTAGCAGGAATTTCGCAAGAAGCCATTCTGGATGGGTAAATATCCTCCCCAATAGCTTCCTCCTGGAGTGTTTCAAAGGATTGAATGTGCTGTCGAAGCTCTGCTTGGTTTGTGAGCCCTCGAGCACAAGCGTCGGCACTTTCGTTCCCCTCCAGGCCTGCGTGTCCTGGACACCAGATCTGCCTGTATTTGTTCGTCAATCTTCCGCCCAAAAATTTGCTGATTTATATCGGAAGGTGGCCTCTTAAAAAGAAACGGCACGCTTCCTACGAGTCGGAAATGATAATTGTTTGCGGTTCATCTCTCTGTTCCTACACTTTGATTGCAAGGGCAAAGGCAAAGCATTCCGCCTTGACGATCGAGGACGATCCCAGCGATGCATATGTCCCCATGCAGTTGTCGTTGCTAAGTACTGATGCAACTGACCGTTTAAAATTGTACTTCGAAGCATCCACACACAAAAAAACATTTGATTTGGTTTTTAATGTTTTTCGGAGCCGTCATACTCTCTCCTCTCTGCGCTTTGTGTTTGTTTTTACGTCCATGTTCTTGGGCAGCGGTGAGATCGAGATATTGCTGCGGACGGGATCCGGGATTTCTACAAGAACCTCGTCCAGGTTCTGGGGGTATGGCGGAAAGCCCACCCTAGCAAGTATCTCTCTCCCCGCTTTCGTTTCTCTGTGCAGCCAGTACCGCTGTCTTTAGCTCAGGGTATGTATTATATATACCGAGGTCCAAAAGCTTTTGGGTTGGTGTGCTTACCGGTAGACCTATAGCCACTTTGTAGGCGCCCCTAATTATAGACACGATGTTTTCATCTTCTGATTTGTTTAACGCGTGGAAAGGTAGATTATACGTAACCTTACACAATACAAGTACCTGTACATATCTAATTGTGTCTCCTTCCTTCATTGCCTGTTTGTAGTATGTTATTTTATGGACCATTCGTGCAACGTGTTTCATGGCTGATTTTAATATGTTTATTGTATGGTTCGTTCGTCCGTTACTTTGAACCCAGTAACCCAGAATACGTGCTTCACGTACTTTGACACCTTCAATGTGTATGTCGATGTTTCCGTTACTTTTGTATCTTTTTCCTTGTACCCTGATAATTTCAGATATTTCTGGGGCACAGCTGAGCCCGCTTGCCTTGGCAAAGTTTTCATCTGCTGTTGCAGTCTCTTGAAGTGTCTACTCTTTGCGATTCCCATTGGGGCAGTTCTCCCGCTAGCTGTATAGTATTTGCATGGCCCGTATGTTTGAGAGAATGGTGATGTTTTGATAATGTTTAAGCATAGAAGCATTAATGCGAAAATGATGACGCGGCGTATTTTGTGCTGACAAAAGTAGTGTGCAATAAGAGTAATCCATTTTATCACGCGTCTGAAGTGGTCACGAATATGAGGAAAACTAAACTTTTGGTAATGAAGAACAAAACCTTCTAGATCTGCTGGGATTAGTTGTAACAGTGCAACGATTGAGCGCCTTGACCCTTTACGTCGAGTACAGGACACTGGGCCACACTCCTTGTCAGCACTGACGCTTGTGAGGAGAACCTACTGTGTGCGCCTGTGCGCAGGTATGCAATGTCTTCTTTGTCGCAAAGGTTATTTTCGTGTGTCCGGTACTAAAGTGCTCCTGAAGTAGGGATCAGGCTGTGAATACAAATTCGCCACTTGCATGTGCACCGGTAATATAGGTAACCTACTCGCAGGGACAATTTGTTTCTTCTTTCAGTATATCTGCTAGGGAATGTATCTATCTGTAGTCTTTTTATGCCTACCATTCATTCAAGTGTGCTGGCAATGGAAATACTATAGGTAGTAGGAGAACTACTTTTATGGGAATGTCTGAACGGCTGGAACGTGTGCTACCAGCTAGTCAGGTTACCCTGACACCACAAAAAAACGCGCGCAAGCAAACATCGCACGCTTTTCGCGCCTCCCGCACGCCATGAGCAATTCTGGCTATAAGATCCAAACGTGTACAATTCTGAGCTTCGTATTTCGTGCTAGTGATTCGCTGCTGCATGTGTCAGAGTAGGAGCAGGTCAGAGAAAGGGGTAAGAATATTTTACATTCCCAGAGGAGAAAATAATGCCGCGCGCAGGAAGTAATCGTCCACAATATTAGAAGAAAAGACTTCAGCTCTTCCAAGGACGTCGTGTTTTGCTAGGTGTAACCAATTTCCTTAATCTCGATGAAGTTGTATGGTAACGCTCTTTGCATAGACTGACTGTCGATTCAGTTTAATAACACACCATATCCATGTAGATATAGCTTTTTTGTCAGTGAGTGCATGTGCTATTGTTTTATATGTGCCCCGAAAAAGCGTTGTTGTGTTTAACGCGTGCAAATATGCTAGTTGTAAGCTAACATGTTTAACTCACTACTTCTAATTATGAACACGTCCGCGAGCTCGTTTCTACATGTGTGTGTTTGTGTATGTGCCTGCGTATGAGTGCCTTCCCGTATGTGAACACGTATGTATTAACGCGATAGCATTAAAGAGCTCATTTCGCAAATCTTACGGTGTCGGTGTCAGCGTTGCGTCGTTGGTTGTGAGCGAAAAAACCATCATCCTATGCGGGGCTGAAAAATCGAGAACGATAGAAATAAAATAAATAAATAATAAACAAAATTCTGCAGCAGAGTGAGGAAGGAACCAGGGTTCTTTGGGCCCAAGTAAGGGTCGAACCTCGGTCATGTGCGAGGCAAGTGGATGTTCTACCACACGGCCACGCCCCTGCTTCTGAAAACAGTGAGAAGAACGTGTGTGCATATTCAGCAAACGTTAATATCACCTTGCTAATTAGTGCTATTTTGGTGCCTCAATAGGTTAGTATTTATTCAAGCTGCCGAATCAAACTGGAACTTAACACATTCGTAGATGTGCGGTTTTCTCTCACGCGCGCTGCATGTATGCGCATCACTCTCCGTAGAGTGCTCCTACTATGCGTTTACGTGTGCGATAATTGCGCGAGCTCATCACGCACCCGATATCTCATCGGGCATGAAATTCGGCACCTCTGGTGCGGAGCCGCGTTCGCACAGTAGGCTTTATACACCTGTACAGGTCATATTCTCATAAAATTGGAGTGCAAGCACGACGCGAGGATCGAAAAAAAGAACAAGAAAAGGAAAGCGAGAGAAGCTGTTCAACTTGATTCGCAGCGGCTAAAGTTAAGTTAGTTACCTCACAGCTTAGTCAACGGGTGATGCTTCAATGGTACGGATGATATGACTTTAAACAAATAAGGCTCTTTAGTGCTATGGCCATGTCGTCATTGCTTCTTTTTCGCAAGGCACAAAAATTAGTTCACGAGAGCACGTGTATGCTACTGTCAGCATGCCATTGGCATAAACCATCATGTTTTTCATTGCCAACAACGTAGAGAATCGATCGCACGTGTGGCTTCATTTCAACCTGGATATAGAGCATAAGGTATATTTAACACACGAGAGAAGTAAGCTCCAAGAGAATTGACTGTTGGGCGAATTGGTGCATTTGACATAGAAACAGTGGTGAGAGCACAGCAAAACACGACACACAGGAAAAGACAGACGAGGTGAGGCGCAATAGTTTGCGCCTGTCCTCATCTGTTTCTTCATGTGTGTTGTGTTTTGTTGTGCTCTCACGATGGTCTCCATGTAGAAGGAAGCTTACCTCGACATATTGTACACGGTAATGTTTCAGACATCAGAAATGCATTTCGCGTCAAGTCGAGCTTCGTTGTCATTTGCTTCACAACGTAACCGTGAATACTTTTCTGATTTGATGACGTTCACTTTTCGAAGTGCCTATCCACTTGGGAGATTTTTTTTTGAGCGATCGGAGCTCTTAAATGCAGTGCAAAAGCCTTGCATGTGCAGGGGAGTGAGCGACAGTGCGGTGGAAAAAAGAAAAAAAAAACGCACGACGTACATCCCCAGTTTCCAATTTTCTGCCACAGATGGCGCTGCCTGTCTAGAGTCACAGTGCCACCAAGCATCGGTTCGGTTCTCTATAGAGGAGAAAAACTCGTGCGCGCAGTGTCGCTGCTTCCAAGATCTAGGTACTTCAACCGCGCCAGGGGAGGAAAAGAGACAGGTGAGCATGATGCAATAATGTCTTTCGGTCGTATTGGACCCTCCGCCACCCAATCTAGCTGCTAAGAACAGCGGTACACCTACGCAGCAGACCCCACCCCAAAATGTGGATGGAGTGTAGCGGTTTCTCCTATTCCACGAGAAGAACAACAGCCACTGTGTACGCAAAGCAACATTCGGTGCAGTTGTGTAACAATAGTAAGAGCATGTAACAGCGGTAACAAGTAAACATTTCGTTTCGCGTGGCGTTCTCAGTCGCATGCAAGCATTCAAGCTCTTTCTATGCCTTAATTGAGATTTGGACACACGTGTGAGAGAAAAAAAAGCAACAAGTTCATGACGAATGTGTCTTCATGCATCAGAATTATCACACGTCAGCGTTCTCAAAAAATTCTTGAAGAGTAACCGAATGCGCGTTGCAATAACCTCGCGTACTACGCAGTGAAATGGGCTCTTCGCCTAAGTATACGGTTAAGCTATGTGGCTTATTAGAGAGTCGTACGAAAGGACTTGCTCACGAGCTGTGCCAAAGGCATATTTCCAGGAGCACAGGGTTGCCGAACACGATGGGCTCCAAGAACTCGGCGTCTGAAATTGAAGCAATACATTTCATTGGGTTAGTGCCAAATGCGGTAGGTGCAGTGCGATCAGTCTATTCGATACGCGTCCCCCTTCTGTGAAAGAACAAAATGAATTGAAACTGATGATAACGCAAGTGTTGCCTCTAGTCTATAGCCTCCTTTTACGCCTTCACAAATATTGAAAAATGTGGGCTCACCAAGAAAACATTTTGCAGTAACAGAAGCAAATACTGGCTTTCTGTGGAGGAGCTTTTGAAGTTGTTCTGTGCATTAGGCTTGCGAAAAACAACCCTCCACACCCCGGTGGTTTATGGTTATGGCACCCGAACGTGGAACTGAAGGACGGTGGATCATATCCCGGCTGTGGTGACCCCGTTTTGATTGTGGTGATATACTGGAAGCCCATGTGCTTAGATTTCAGCACACGTTGAAAAACCCCGCCATTTGGTTGAGATTTCCTCACCCTCGCTAAGATGTCTTTACTAGGCACATATATTGGGGGAGGGGGGTGACGGGGGCGCTATTTTTAGTGAGAATATTTAGGAAGGTTGACTCTTTCGAAACAGGTCACTGAAGGCTCTACAATGGATAACCAATAATTGAGGCAGAATTTTCTGTCAACATAGCTGAGACGTCCCCCGCTACGCCACCGATTACCAAAGAGAGGGAAGACCACTCAACCCTTTTTTATCCGGTTCCCTCTTGGATACGTGTCTCAAACACTTCTCACATACAGGGATTCGTGTTGGGGCCGGGAAGTAAGAGACGCTACGACCTGTTCTTCTTTGCTGATTCATTTAATTTATTATTAACTTAAAACATCGTATACCGCGTACATCAACCACTACACAAAATTATAACACATGATTTGGACATTTGCGACATTCGACACAGGGCAGGTACATAAAGAAAGTAACTGTAACAATACAAGGGTATGCATAAAAAACACACGACGCAAATGATGAAGTTATCAATTATTAAAACCGCTCAATGCCTCAATATGCCGCATCTTTTCCCGCAAAGCTCGTTTAAGTAAGGGAGGTGAAGTTCATCTCACAGAATGTCCATGTAGTCGGGGCCTCGGAGTTGGCTGCTCGAATCGGGGCCGAAGGTTGGTTCTTGGCGTCGAGATCTGATCTGTCCAATTCGTCAGCGTCTTCATCGTCTTCGTCATCGTCGCCTACGTCGTGCCTCTCAGTGATGTCCATCTTAGCTTCTCTACCATCTCGAGCTCATTGCATTGTCTCTCTGACCCTCTCGTATCGTCTCGTAGTCCCTTTTTGTAGGACCCGATTCCGCCCTACCGGGGCACCAAACCTATCGCCACAATTGACGCGGCATATTTTCTTGTCAGTCGGAGTGTATCATCTTCGACGGCCGCCCCCGCGGCCTGCACCAGTAGAAAACCCTCTCCCAAGCAAAGCCGAGCAAGGAACAATGTACGAACTCAAGCCTCAGAGAGAGAGAGAGATGGTCGAGCTGTCCCAAGACACTTTAATTACGGGCGAACAATGGTCCCGATGCTTCCGGTACTTGGTGAGCCGATGTCCAGACCAAGTCTCAACGTTTCCATGTAGCTCGGTGTCTCCAGTGAAATTCTCCGTGGCCGCCGCTTGTTCGTCATTCAACGCCGCGGGCGCCCATCCGTGCAGAACGCAGTAATCAGTTTTGGAGCCACGGAGGCTGACAGAAGTCAGACCGGACCCGGGACAGGCGCTGTGGCAGGGTCGCATTCCCCGAACCAACAAAAGGTGCTCTGCTGCTCCCCCATGCTACAAATATGAAGGGTGCGCGCGGATTACCTCCACGGTACACTGTCACACTGTCTGTAGACAACAAGGCGCCGCCCGGTCCTCGTGTTTGTGCGGGGGGGGGGGGGCGAGAACAGTAGAAATAATCCTTCCGGTACTACGCTCCGGAATTCCCATTCGTTACACCGAAGGTTTTCTTTTCCTTTTTTTATGCATGGGTTTGAGAAACGAGCGTACACATCTTGAAAGGAGCGGCGTTCATTCCGTGTTTGCGGGGACGTCACAATCCCTTCATCTTGCAGAAGAATTTTCCCAGCGGGGAAATTCAAACACGAGAATCACGGGCGCACAACGCCTTCGGGTTGCGCAGCGAAATTGAGACATTGCGGCAGTCTTAGAAATACGATAGCCAACACAGCACACTTGTGATTCAGCCGTGGCGGTGGCGCGTTGCTGAGAGGAACCAATCTGTGATTGTCGCTGAATCATCACCCACCATAAAACAGTTTGATTCCGTATTTCACCGCGCACAACACACTTGAAACCTTCAGAATCACTGCAGAAACTCGTGGATGACGCGTGGACAAAACGCACACTGGTCACAGCTGCTCGTCGAATGGTTTGGCACGCAACGTTCAGTCATGCGTGCGGAAGGTTCACTACAATGCGAGCACATCACACACTTCGCCTGCACTGTCCACTCTCGGCACGACCGAACAGAAGATACACACATTTCAATACGCTTTCATTCTACACATGCACAAAATTTTAAGATCTTATCAAACATTTCAAACCAAACGAAAAGCGGGGTGACGGGAGAACATAGGTCATGCAGGCAGCAACACTGAATTACTCTCGCATACCATCTCCTGCTTGGCCTCTGCTGCACCTGTCGGTGAGGGAAAGGGACCTTCAACGTGAGTTGCGTGTTCGGATGGGCTGAGAAAGTAGCGTATATGCTGTCCTATACAACTGTGACATTGGGCGTTGTACATCAATACCGATCATGACGCTCCCTGCCTCCTAACGAGGTGCGGCACTTCTGTGTGGGGAGACGCCATGAACCCATTTCAATTTGAATTTTCTAAACTTTCTCGCTTCTTAAAACAGTCCCTTTTTCACCTTCCTTTCCGACAAGTGGCGAGATCTCGGTAACCTCACATTCACTGACTATATGTTCTTCCCCCATCATTAGGTGTTAATTGATCCCAGGTGGTACCACTCACTCAGTGATCAACATCAGATGCCGCAAACAACACAAAATCACAATAATCGAGCGAACAACCTGCCTCAGTTCAAATCACAATCAACAAAATAAAACAAGTGTACAAGCCAAAGCAAAAATTAAAAACTTAAACTTCGACACAAGGTCTCCACTAAAATAACAAGCACAATGACCAAGCAGAAATCATAAAACATAACATGGCATACAACATTGCGGACTCTTATGACCCTAGCCGATCCCCGAGCGCTCAGCGTCTACCCGTATGCAGACCTCTTCCCCGAACCTGAGTCCCGGACCCTCGTTAGATGGTCCGAACTTCCACCTACTTGACTCAGTCGTGAACTGGGGCATGTGCGAAGCTATCTGATAAGACCACCGCTGCGCATGCCCGGGTTTGGTGCGGTGTACATTGAGTGTGCTGCAGTTCCCATTTGGCTCCACGAAAACCACCCTGTTGCGATGTAGGCATTCCTCACTCTCACCTACTCTCTCTAACGTTCGGTCTACCACCGTGTCGACCAAGACTCCGACAACTGCATCCTTAGAAAACCCATTCTCATCCAACTCCATATCTGCCATTCCTACTGGTAATGCCTCATCGTCTCGTGGGACCTTCGAGGTAGAAACCGCAGCTAAACTGTCTGTATCCGCTCTAGCAACCCCGACATCGACAGCATTTGTTTCACCCAGTGGCACCGGCGTGCCAGCGTTCCCCTCAGACACACACTCGCTCAATGGCGGAACATCCTCCTCGATCACGGAAATTACTATAATCACTTCCGCACACGGTGAACCACGACTCATTTTTACGGAGCTTGTTTCCTCGCGAATATTTACGACCGCGATTGACCTCTGCGCGTCAACTTCATGAGGAGGAGATGCGTCTAGGTTTCCAGATTAGAATTTCGTCACCATCTCTTTGTCTTTGTAAATGCGGTTGTCACCCATCGAATTCCACTTTCGTCGTCGGTACCGATAGCATTCTCGCCAAAAGTGACCAAACCTGCCGCAGTTATAGCACCCGCCGGGATAATGGAGCTGCTTCGGGAATTCCTGCCAATTCTGTTTCACCTTATTGCGTACTGCCAAGCTCTCCACAATTTTTTCGAGGCGGTCAAGGCGGCTATGCATCTCATGAATATCCGTGTTCTCTTCTGCGTATCCAACGGGTAACGTATGGCTCCACGACACATTCTCATTCTGTTCCTCCTTGACCGCTATGGCAGTGGCCTCGTCAAATGTTTTTGGATCCCGAGAGAGAACGAATCTGCGGACCGGATCCCTCAGGCCTAATAAAAATTGCGAGAGTAATTGTTCGGCTAGAATTTCGCGGCGTAGTGAAGCTTTCACCGGATCCTGACTATCGGAGCTCGCCAGGGTGGCGGTCCCGAGGTTGCGCAAGTGACTCGCAAATGACCTCACCTCCTCATCTGCCTTCTGCCTCATGTTTAAAAACCGTTCCGTTTTAAAGATAAGTGGCTCCATATCGAACCTCTTGAGGGCCAAATATTTGAACTCAGAAAAAGTTGAAGCCGCAGCGACGCCACATCCCACCACGCAAAATCGTGCGCCGCGCCTACCATCTTACATCGTGCTATGCAGACCAGCTCACTATCCCGCCATCCACCCAAGTGACCAACCTGCTCCAAAATTTAAAGAAGACCCCAACATCCGGACACGTATCACCTCCCGTAAACGACGGAACCATGTCCGCTAACATTAACGCACTCATTTCTAGTGGGTCGTTTCTGTCGGTTATCTTGGTAGTTTGCTCGTTAATTTTGCCGCCTCTTCTTCCCTAGTACGAGGGTGAAATCTCGCACCCTTGGGCCAGCAGTAATCCCACCGCTGCCACCACTTGAGACGTCCCCCGCTACGCCACCGATTACCAAAGAGAGGGAAGACCACTCAACCCCTTTTTATCCGGTTCCCTTTTGGATACGTGTCTCAAACACTTCTCACACACAGGGATTCGTGCTGGCGCCGAGAAATAAGAGACGCTATGACCTGCTTCTGTTTACTGATTCATTTAATTTATTATTAACTTAAAACATCGTATACCGCGTACATCAACCACTGCACAAAATTATAACACGCGATTTGGACATTTGCGACATTCGACACAGGGCAAGCACATAAAGAAAGTAACTGTAACTATACAAGGGTATGCATAAAAAACACACGACGACACAAATGATGAAGTTATCAATTATTAAAACCGCGCAATGTCTCAATATGCCGCATCTTTTCCCGCAAAGCTCGTTTAAGTAAGGGAGGTGAAGTTCGTCTCACAGAATGTTCATGTAGTGGGGGGCCTCGGAGTTGGCTGCTCGAATCGGGGCCGAAGGTTGGCTCTTGACGTCGAGATCTGATCTGTCCAATTCGTCAGCGTCTTCATCGTCTTCGTCATCGTCGCCTACGTCGTGCCTCTCAGTGATGTCCATCTTAGCTTCTCTACCATCTCGAGCTCATCGCATCATCTCTCCGACTCTCTTCTGTAACTTCTCGTAGTCCCTTTTTGTAGGACCCGACTCCGCCCTACCGGGGCCCCAAACCAATCGCCACTATCGACGCAGCATATTTTCTTGTCAGTCGGAGTGTATCATCTTCGACGGCCGCCCCGCGGCTCACACCAGAGAAAACCCTCTCCCAAACAAAGGCGAGCAAGGAACAATGTACGAACTCAAGCCTCAGAGAGAGAGATGGGCAAGCGGTCCCAAGACACTTTAATTACGGGCGAACAAAGGTCCCGATGCTTCCGGTACTTGATGAGCCGATGTCCAGACCAAGTCTCAACGTTTCCATGTAGCTCGGTGTCTCCCGCGAAATTCTCCATAGCCGCCGCTTCTTCGTCGTTCAACGCCACGGGCGGCCATGCGTGTAGAACGCAGTAATCAGTCCTGGAGCCATGGAGGCTGACAGAAGTCAGACCGGACCGGGCACAGGCGCTGTGGCAGGGTCGCATTCCCCGAACCAACAAAAGGGGCTCTGGTGCTCCCCCATGCCACAAATCTGAAGGGTGCGCACGGATTATTGCCACTGTACACTGCTGTCACACTGTCTGTAGACAACAAGGCGCCGCCCGGTCCTCGTGTTTGCGCGGGGGGAGGGGGGGGGCGAGAACAGTAGAAATAATCCTTCCGGTACTTCACTCCGGAATGCCCATTCGTTACACCGAAGGTTTTCTTTTCCCTTTTTTTATGCGTGGGTTTGAGAAACGAGCGTACACATCTTGAAAGGAGCGGGGTTCAGTCCGTGTTTGCGGGGACGCCACATAGCAATGACGTAACTATTTAAATTTGTCATATGCTGCGGCTCTCTTTGGATTGGAATCTCACGACCACACCCTAAGCGGGGCGTATACGACACTCTCGCGCTTTCAGCTCCAGCATTGCATAAGAGGTCACCACTGAGCCGGAGCTCTCACGTTAATTACTCACCAATTGCTTATTTTATTTTGTGACCTTGAAAGTTGAACTATTTACAGCAAGAATGTGGCAACACAATCAGCAAGTGTTTTATGAACCGATCAAAGCATTTGCGTTGTGAGGAAATTTGTTTTCTCGTCATCGTAAAGGAGCAACATAACAACTCCAGTGCGAGTGAGTGAGCAGTAAATGTCGAGTGTCGGGCAAAAATGAAAGAGCTGACAAAGATTACCGCTTTAGTATCTGATTAACCTGCTTCATCTTGCTTGTGGTATGGTAGCTTGCAGAGATCTCGGTGGCTTGCAACAATGCCATGAATAAGGCAGGGGACTCGAGCGCATCGGTAAACTAAGCTTTTGTTTTCCCTGCAACTTGATCAACTGAGCCAGGAAGATGTTAAATACCAGTCCACGGTTTTCTGACCCACAGTGACTGGATTGATGGCTGGGCTCGTAGGTATTTAATAATCTTGATTTAAGTTGTACGGCGCAAAATACAACACGGACAACAAGAAAGCGCGCACTGTTTATTAGGGGTGAAGCTCCTTAGGGCGTGAGTCTTACCATCCTCCATCGTTGTCGTACGTAGCCACCACGATGTGAGATGGGAGATGGTGGTACTTGGAATGTTCACTAGATAGACGTACGGACGGACGGACGCATAGACGGACGGGCAGACAAACTAGCAGACAGACGGACGGATGGATGAACGTGCGGAGCGGGTATATGCCAAGGGGATGTGAGATGGCGGCACTCGGAGTGTTCGCTATATGGACGCACGGACAGATGGATAGACAGACTAGAAGACAGACGGACAGATGGACGATCAGGCAGCCGATGGACGAACGCGCGGACGTACGGATGGATGAACGCATGGACAGACGGATGGACGCATGGATGGACGCACAGATGGTCGCGCAGACGGGCTGACGGACGCTTCGCCCCACTCATCATCATCATTCACTCATGGATATGCTGTGATTTTTTTCTCTCTCAGCAAGGCTGCGAGCCTATTACTGAACTCACGTTCATCCCGGAGCGTGCGCTTGATCCACTCCGGCGACGACTCTCCCGGCGCGACGATCCGCTGCGGGGCCGCGTGATCGTCCTCCGTCGCCTGGTTCGGGGGCAGAAGCAACTTGATGCGCGATGGCCGCCGGGGCACTGCACACAATTAGGCGTTGTTTCATTACGAAAATTTTAATGAAAGGCAGTTGAACAGGCAGGGATACCAGTGCCGTCTCCATCACCCGCTCAAGTAAGTCGACTGCGTAAAGTGAGCAGCATGAGAGGGAACAGATCTGTTATTGTTCACAGTGAGGGAAGACAGTGGGCAAGCACGAAAGTGTTCATAAAGTTAAATCATCAAGAGAGACAGTATCTTTGGCAATTGAATTGCATGGTCATTACATTATTATAACTTTCTTACGCTCTTTAAGAAGTCGGTCCAGTATCGATCGACACAGAGAAAAGGGGGATATTGCTGGCGCACTTCGCTGAAATAAACACGCAGGAGCAGTCTTGTTTTCCGCATGCGTCACCACGTTTAAGGTAATGCGGAATGAGGTTCCCATCACTAGGCATCATATGTTGGTGTCTAGGTTCTACTGACGGAAATCTCAAACTATCTCTCAAAATATAGGTTTTATGCATAGCACGTGTTTGTGGCACTAAGCGTGGAGGATGTCGACGAGTATGGATGGGCGCACGCTCTCTCTCTCTCACACACGCGCACACACACACACACACACACACACACACACACACACACACACACACACACACACACACACACACACACACACACACACACACATATATATATATATATATATATATATATATATATATATATATATATATATATATATATATTTATAAGATGACGCGCTGTTCAAAGTACTGGCTACTCGCCTTTCTACCTCGTGTACGGCCCTTCACCGACATTCAACATCGACGTCTCTTTCCTAAATGTCCAACTGACGCCTCGGTAACCGTATCAGAGCAGTTCATCACAAGGCTCGAGGAATGTCGGCAACGGGCTCGCCTTAATACAGAAGCCAATCAGGAAGATAGCAAGCAAAGCTACGACAGCTCTGATCGCGACGTCTCCTTCAGTCTGGGGGGTGAAGTGTTGCTTTGTGAGCCCATTCGTACTCCAGGATTGTGCGATAAATTTCAGGCACGCTTCATTGGACCCTATACAATCAACGAACAAATGTCACCAGTGAACTACCGTGTCACTCCCAGCGACCTTTCTTCGGATCGTCGCTGTCGTGGTTCGGAGATTGTCCACGTATCGCGTCTGAAGCCATTCGTTCGACGTTCCGTTTCCGTCTAAGACGCGTCCGGGCTGGCCACTCAAGCGTGGGGGGAAATAAGTGTGAGCATTATTCATGCGCGTCACCTTATCATATGTACAACTCATCATCATCAGTCCGACCTGTGTTGTGGGGCAGAGGCTCGGGAAGTAAAAGAAGTGTCTTGCAGCTAAAACATTGCCCTACAATATATATATATATATATATATATATATATATATATATATATATATATATATAGTGTGTGTGTGTGTGTGTGGTGTGAATAAAGCTGAGACGTCGTGGGGATGCATGCTTTCATTCAGATTTGAACACAACAGAATGTACTGGAGTACTATTTACTGAGCGCTATATTACTGTCATGGATGAAGTACTGAGAACACTGAGAAAAAGGGCACACATTTCGTGATTATACTGATTATACTCAGTGGCGTTTATTGGCTGCTGGAGGAATGACGTAGGCTGCCTCGACAGGTGACCGCCCGACGGAAACTAACATAGTAAGGAAAAGAAGACAGCCACGTGTTTGTAGCACAAAGCCACGAGAAAATTCGTACTGATTTTTTATATAGAAAAACTTTCTTAGTTACCGAAAAGTTCGTCCTGGTCTGCGTTCGAACCAGGAACCAATCACCTTTTTGGTGTGGTCGTCCTATCAATTGAGCTAACCTGGGAGCTTGAAATTGGCAGCGCAAGGGTGAACTCATCGTCAACTCGAAACACATGTATAAACGAAAGTATTGCAAAATGAGTTCTGCGGGAACCCGCAGGGTGGCAGAAGCGTTAAGAAAGGGAAAGAAGACGGTCACCCGAAGCTGTATACTTTGTGTTTCTTTTTTTTAACTGTTCCGCCAACTTGCGGGCTTCCGCAGAACTCCTTTTGCAAACCAACATGATGCAGGCGAAATGATGCGAGGATTGTGCGAAGCTTTCAACCACGTCTGAAAAGAAAAAGAAATCGTTCCGCGCATTTCGTAGACAAACAACTACAAGTGCCAACGAAGGTTTTCATCAACAGCGACAAGCTGCGGGAACATTTATAGTGTGATGGTGCTCAATAAGGCACCTTCCTGTTCTAGTAATATATATGCTTCCACAGCACTAGAAAGATAATTCAGGCCGTAGAAATGGAACGCATCAGGAATGTGTGAGCATGCAATTTCTATCCAATCCACAATAATATCTATCAAATTAAAGGTTGTCTGCATAGCACATGTTTGTGGCACTCAGCGTGGTGGATGTCGACGAGTATGGGCACAATACCTTATTTACCTTTCTATTTTTCACTTTCTGAGTGTCTCACTTGAAAATATTTATTGATATATTGACAAGAAGGCTGGGGCACGCCTTTTAAGGGGCCACCCGGTACAAATACTGCGTGGGCTCCCTCTTATAGAATACCGTGCCGCCAAGGCACCAAGGCCCTTGCAGCACTCAGGTAAGAGCAGCCGAGCAGGGCTGTCTCCCATTCCTTCTGAGAACGGTTGGGTAACGGGTTTGCTGCGAAGATTTTTGGCATAACCACACCATGCGCAAAATGTAACAGGAATTTTCTTTACAGTGCCTGCGTGTTCTCGTGCATGCAGGCCAAAATGTCTTACGATTGCCGGGTGCCAAAAGAGTTTTGGTATAAAGACGAAGGAGGATGCGCTTCACGACATTCGTTAGACCCTTTACAAAGTTTGGGATAGATCTAATGGCCGAATTGATGAATGTGTGTTACCTTCTAAAGAGTGTAAGCGGGATTAGGTTCGAAGTCCAGATCAGTAAGGAACGAGGATGACACCAAAGAGTGAGCTCGCGGGCAGCGGCATCGGCCCACTTATTACCGTCAAAACCCGCATGAGGTGGAGCCCAACGGCTGTTAGGTTTGTAGGGGCCCCTAGCTACTCGCTTTTCTGAAATATTTTTTAAAATATATAAGCGCCCGCATGTCAAAAACTAAACTCCGTTATAAGTCAGTGCTGTTGTGCCTTCTTCATCCCAGGTCTCCTGTCGAAATTTCGCACGGTTTTTCCACTGCCATAAGCATGAACCAACCTGAAAGATGGCGGAGAAACTGTGTTAGAAAACTGGCCCCCTTATATACGAAGTGTCTTTTGAGCGGAAGAGTACTAGGACCTTCGAATAACGCCAACATTACTTTAACTCATAAGGAAGGAGACGTCAAGTACTTCAAAAAGTACAGGCTGATCAGCTTACTCTTCAGGAGTTCGTACAGCCTACTCCACATAGACGAAATTCATACTATCATTGAGGTAATAGAGAAATACGGAACACAACAAACCCTATAAATAGCATTCATAGATTACGAGAAGACGATTGACTCAGTCGAGACATCAGCAGTAATGCAGACACTATCAAACCAAGGCATCAATCATATACGTAAGCATACTGGAACAAATATACAGTGGATACACATTCATCATAGTTCTCCATAGTGAAAGTGACTTAATCCCAATAAAGAAGTGTGTAAGGCGGAGAGACCTAATCTCTGCAACGCTATTCACCGCGTCTTCACAGGATGTTTTCAGGATCCTACATTGGGAAGCGTTCAAAATAAGAGGTAATGGAGAGTATCTTAGTAACCTGCGACTCGCTGATGACATTGCCTTGAAGAGTAACTCAGGGGACGAATTGAAGCTCATGATTACTGAACTGAAAAAAGGAAACCAAAAAGTAGATCTGCAACTTTATATGCACAAAACTAATGTGCAACAGTCTCGGCAGAAAACAGCACTTCGTGATAGGTGAACATGCGCTGGAAGTTGTAAAGAAATATGTCTACTGAAGACAAGTCTACAGCGGAGCCAAACCATGAGAATGAAATAACTAAAAGAATAAAGATGGGGTGGATCGCATTCAGCAAGCCTTTTTAAATCATGAACTGTAATGTGCTACTAACTCTCTGGAGGAAGGTTTAAAACAGCTCTTTTTGCAGGTACTTACTTACGGAGCAGAAACCTAGAGGCTAACAAAAAGCGTTCAGCCTAAATTGAGGACGATGCGGTGGGTGATTGAGAGGAAAATGATAGATTTAATTTTCAGAAACAAGAAGAAAGAAGAATGGGTTAAGCGGGATTAATGATATGATAGTTGAAATGGACATGGGCCGGGCACGTAGCATGTAGGCAGGATAATCGCTGGTCATTAAGGGTAACTGACTAGATTTCCAGAGAAGGCCAACGCATGAAGGCGAGA
Organism: Rhipicephalus microplus; assembly: GCF_043290135.1. NCBI lineage: Eukaryota > Metazoa > Arthropoda > Arachnida > Ixodida > Ixodidae > Rhipicephalus > Rhipicephalus microplus. The sequence continues at coordinate 245,754,587 of NC_134702.1, forward strand.
GAAAAAATTAGGTGAGCCGATGAAAAAAAATTTAATAGGTACAACGTGGCAACAGAAAGCACGAGACCAAGTTGATTTGCGGATCATAGAAGAGGCCTTTGTCTTGCGATGGGCGTAGTCAGGCTGATCATGATGAAGCATGGACCAACTATCCCAAATGTCAACCCTAGTAATATTTTCAGCAGAGTTAGGGCTACAGGCCCATCAGCCACCAGGAAGAGCAATCAGCCCCATCACATGTATTTGCGTGACGTCGTCTATTTGGCGTGTCCTTGGTGTCTGCTGTGGCGCTTAGCTTGAGTCATAGATTTCATACTGTAATGCCTATAGTGGGATACAGCTTAAGAAGTCAGGAGAGACCACGCCCAGCCGAACGAAGCGCGGCAGCCGATCATCTCTGAAAATAAAGAAACAGTGCCGCTCTTGCTCTCGGCAACGTTCTTTGCAGACGTAATCAACGGCCGTCCGTTGCATGACGTTGGTCTGGAGCACACGGCCATCAGGGCAGGATTGTGCGCATCTGAATTTCAGGACAAAATGGCACTGACATGTATAGCTGCAACAATACTGATTGATGTTGGCCTTGTTGGTACTTGCTTACAATTGTTACAATGTATTTCCAGTGCAACTGGCCTTTCTTCGTATTGCGGCCAATGTATAGCTGCAACCGACTATAAAGAGTAACTTGGCGCTAAAGTATATGTGGGCTGTTTCTGCGGCGCCTGTTCCACCATGGGATGACGGAAAATACAGGGTTCGGATATCATTCGAATGGCTTGCGCTCATAACATTCGTAGCGCTTGCTGTCAGATAGTAAAACAATTCGATGTGAACTTGTTTTCCAATAAAACTTTTGTAAAGAAAATAGCGCAACAATTGCCGGGCGCGCGCTAGGCGAGCGGGAGGAAGAGAACGATGAGGGTAGACAGCCGGCCCGCAGCAAGGATTCTTGAGGGTGGCGCCTGTGGCGGCAGCTGTTCACATGCCGCCACTCCAACCACCATTCGTGGACGGCGTCAAAGCTTCCTCGGCGACTCCAGTATGCATTACCGGTACTGGTTCACAACAAGGGACACCATCCAGACGTCCTTAGCCATGGATCCTGCCATGAGCTCGGGGAGAACCGGGTACTGTGGGCACCGCGCCCATGATACATCGTGTACTTCAACCATCAGCGGCGTCTTCTCGACGCCTCACAACCTCTCGACGCTGCGAACGCCATTCGTGGACGGCGTCCTGGCCTCCTCGGTGGCTCAGTTTTCCTTTGTTGGTGCCGCAACCCCGGCTCACGCCAACGTATCGTATGGGCCTTTCGCGTCCGGAAACGTAGTTAACGATTCCATGAGCGTGGGTTCCGTCAACTGTACTCAAGCATACTATCAGCCTCCCATGGACGCCGTTCATGCACGCCTCTGTGGGAGGCTGAGGGATAGATTCTGGCTATAGATTCTGCCACCATGGCTATGGCTCTACATTCTGCCACCGTAAGTTCTGGAAACGCCGTGTCATGCACAGATCTCACCCCTGGCTACGCATGCGGTTTGCCCGAAAGCCCCTCTGAGCTTCCTCGCTCCATCGCCTGCGCCGACGTCTGCGCTGTTCCCTGCGGCCTTGCTAGGACTGCACATCATCGATGAGGCGTTGGCCGCAGCCGCCTCACAAGGCCACGACGAAAGCTCACCCGAGAGCCAAACAAAGCTCCGGCATACCCTCACAGAGCTTTCACACGAACTCGGCTGCTTGGCATCGACATGCTCCAGAGTTTCGGTGGCCGTATCACCATCGCTGGTTGATTTCTTGCTCCCGGAGTTTCGTGGCATCCAGGATGATGAGTTTCAGTGGCTCGAGACTATCGACTCACTCGGCACCCTCCTTGCCTGGCGAGAAAATCGAAAATGGTGAATTGCCATTGACCCCCTTCGTGATGCCGCCACGGCATGGCATGCGTACGAAGGTGTCAGACAGAGATCCTGCTCAGAATGGTGTGCGAGGTTGACGAGTGCATTTCGCCCACTTTTGAATGCTTGTAAGCGCTTTCTTGCTGATCAAGTCTCCCCCACGCATCAGAGCTATGAGGCGCACCACTTGCACAGTGCGACTTAGGTGTCCATCCACCAGTCCACCAGCGCAAATCAACTTTGTTAGGGGCAGCGAGAGAGCATTGTACATCTGTGCCCTGTTGCTGCTCTACAGACAGCCTCATGGAGGGTACTGTGGCAATCATCTACCATAGCCTCAAGAGTCCTCCTCTTTACAGGTGTCAGACTCAACGTCAACACCTTCCACACAACACACGTTGACAGAGGCTAAGACCACCTCCCCGCCTGAAATGTCGGTGACCCAAGCCAGAAGCGCATCCCCACCTTGAACGTGCAGACACCTACTCCGCTAATTGTGCACACGCTACACGCTCAGAAGCTTGAGGACCACGTGCACCGATGAACATCATTATGCATACAGACGTGCCAGAGCTGCGTACGCGAAGTTCGGTGTAGTCATTTCACCAATGCGCAAGTGCTCGCCTTGCGATGAGCAAAGACCAAGCTCCTGATACAGGGGGCCTGGTAGTCGTGTCTTTGGGGACTCGCTCGCTGGATGTCTTACCGATTGGCTGTGCACTCTCGATCTCCGACGACAGCACAGCTCTGGCCGACTGGGCTCCCCCTACGCCGTCTCCTGCCGCCGATCCCCAACGACAGCACAGCTTTGGCCGACTGGACTCTCCCTATACCATCTCCTGTCACCGACAAGAGCTCTCGTCGAGTAGTGCCCCATCCTCGGACTCCTGCGACCGTGTCCATCTTTTCTATACTCTCTTTACTTCCATCGCTCGCTGTACCTGCGCTTCACTCTCTCCCTCTCTCTCTCTCTCTCTATACCTTTTAATCCCTCCTTACCCTCATTACTTGTGAGCTACTGTTGAGGTGTAGCACTCTGATGCACACGATTACGGGGCTCACTTTTCTCTTCTTTTTCTTTTAGGAACCACATAATTCGTGTCTGTACGCGCCGATGACGAGGCTGTGTGCTCCCACAACCAAGTCGCCACATCTATGACGCCACTTTTTGCTGATTCTGTGCATCCCAGGCACAAACCGACGAGCACTTGCACTCGCAGAGGCAATTCTATCCGATTAGGCGATGCCTCTTTGATCAAGGTGCGAGAGACCGACACGGCTGTAGACATCGACAACATGCTGCTGTGGTTAAAGCATTACTCCTTTACGACCAAAGCCCGACCAAGGCCATCAGCGACCAACCCAACACAACGAATGTCGGCCCCCAGAACGTCCGTCAGCTGGGCCAGACAAGCCATTTTCACCGCAACGCCACATCATAGAAGATAGACAGCCGTGGAAAACCTAGAGTCGACCACCAGAGACACTTGTCGCCTATCTCTAAATCAAGTTGCAGTGTGCTTCGAACTGACCCCCGAGATGTAGTCAGTTTCGCCCACCAGAAACAATTCTGCAGCTCCATCGCCATGCAGTGCCGCAGCACGGCCGAAGGTAAAGAAAATAGCGCAACGATTTTCGGGTGCACGCAGGGCGATCGGGAGGAAGAGAACGATGAGGGTAGAAAAAGAACAGTCGGCGCGCAGCAAGGATGCTGCCTCTTGTTTCCCTCTTACAATTGCTTCATATTTTTGTAAGCAAATGTTGCGCAAAACTTCCATGACCGGTAGATGGAAGTCAATTATCAGGATACGTGTTGTCTGTAATTGAGTTCCACATTTAGCATCAGAGTTTAATGAATAGCTTTTTTTACAACAAAGAAAAATGAATACGATAGTTTTTTTCTCAAAAGTACGCATAATGTACCTATAGTAATTACACTATTCAGCGTGAAATCAGCCCCGTATCTCAATGTTTCACTGCAAATGTCGTTGAAAGACGATAGTCTTTCGTCTGGAGACAGTGAGCAAAACGTTTATTTGATGTTTTGCGCAAGAAAACCGCTGAATTGTATTCTGCAGGCGCTGCGCCAATGCCTTGATCTATGCAGCGAATACTAACGAGCACTATCCGGCAGTTATCTTTGAAAACGAAGGAAGGCGTGCGGGCCTGTTTCACAGGCGATAAGATGTAGAACACAAAGTGACGGGCACGTGCCACCACCGTGTCGTCTTAGCAAAGCGTTTGAGACACTTGTCTTTTAGTGCGAAGCATTCCTTAGCGAACCTCGGCGAGTTTGACCGTATCTATCTATCTATCTATCTATCTATCTATCTATCTATCTATCTATCTATCTATCTATCTATCTATCTATCTATCTATCTATCTATCTATCTATCTATCTATCTATCTATCTATCTATCTATCTATCTATCTATCTATCTATCTATCTATCTATCTATCTATCTATCTATCTATCTATCTATCTATCTATCTATCTATCTATCTATCTATCTATCTATCTATCTATCCAGCCGCCCACGACTTGTAACTCTCCTGGCCGTTTGGATAATTTATTTATTCATTTATTGATACTGCATTGTCAAGCATAGACTATAGCAGGTGTGATACACCGATACATGATAATAAAAAAGGCACAATAGTTTTCGAAGAAAATACATGAAGTGAAAAAGACTATGCAGACAGATAAAACAATGAGGCTAAGAAAATGAACAAGAACAAAACGGAATTTAACAGCAAATAGTAACTGTAAAATGCAAGAGTACAAGAACAGGCTGAATCAACACAAAAGGAATATAATTTCAAACAGAAAATTTGTCAAATTGAACATGTTTATGCAATAACTTGTAACGAATAATCAAAACGAAGAATACTCAACGGTGCTAGCGAGCTACTGCAAATATTTTTCAAACAAAGAAAGCGAGGCTTGTGTTACAATATTGTGCGGAAGGTTATTCAAAAAATAGTTCCAGGAAAAAAAGAGTATTTAAAGCAGTTATTTCGTGGAAGTAAAGGGGTTATCGTGGAAGAATGTCTGCCTGGTTTCATAACCCTCAGAATAATTGATAATGGAAAAGGAGTTTATGTTATAATGCCCTTTAACTATTTGGTAAAACAATTTCAGTTTGCAAGTTCTACCCCTATAGCAAACTGAAGGACACCCATATCGTTTGATGATGAGATCTATACCGAATTTCGGATGGTATAACATGACTGTATGAGGAGCATAACTGACTAGAAATAACAAGAAAGTAATGACTTGTATATCATCAATGCCACGATTTAGATGCTATGGTCTTGCTGCTCCTGCGGTTGTTTCGTTCACATGACATATCGCAAAACTGGTATGGTAAGACATGTATGCATGGCGATCATAAGTAACAGGCCATCACGCGGAAATCATGACATGCGTGTCATGTAAGAACGTGACTACACGCCACGCTCATGATGCGCTCGCAGTCGTTACGCTAGTTTCATATACACCAAATTTGGTACTACGTGACGTGAATGAATGATAAAGGTATATGACTGGTGCAAATATGATAATCATGGCATGCGTGTCATGCAAGAACATGACTACATGCCACGCTCATAATGCGGTCACAACCATTTCGGTAACTCCGCATATAGCAAATTTGGTATCACGTGACATGAACAGACGGCGAACATAAATGGTACATCTTAACATAATAATTATGACATGCATGACATTTAAAATATGACTGCATGCTACGCTCATAACGCGCTCCCGGCCGTTGCGCTGGCTTCACATATACCAAATTCGGCATACGGGACGTGAATGGAAGACGAACAAAAATACAAGGCGCAGACATGATAATCTTGACATGGAAGTCATGTACGGCATAATTCACGTGTGCGTCGTAGCATTGTGCTGATAATAAAGGGACGTATCAACCTTCCTCTTTTGTGCTTTGCATATCATAGATTCCGACTGCACGTAGATCTGCCAATTTTTGTGCATAGAGTTGCATTGTCAGTGCAGCGTGATAAGCACTATGGTCCTTAGAATTACTTATGCTTGACTTTTCTAGCATAAAGATACACATACACAATATTGACGTGTTGTTATTGTGCCTCAGATATGCGCAATAATTGATTTCGAAAAAGGGCGCCCCTAGCACCTCGGATGCAAACTACAGTCTGCCGCCATTGTGAGGGCACTGCAGCAGACGACGCAGGCTGTGTGTCCCAATGACGCTAATGCGCGTTTCTTGCAGCGCACAGAGACACCTCTTGCGTTCCGGCACAACGCGGACCGCGACGGGAGAGCAGGCCGATGAGAGTCTCTTGCAGGCCATAGACACAAAAGGGAAGACCTTGACCGCGGGCTCGGTAAGGACCAGATCGTAGGAGGCAGCGGAAGAAGTGGCCATTGCACTGGCTGCAATCAATGGTCGAAAACACGACAAAATAATAGTCAGTGACTCCAAGATGGCCATTAGGAATTTCACAAAGGGTTGGGTCTCCACCGACCAGCCTAAATCCTAAACCGCAGAGCAGAAGACTTCCGGAATGGCAAAATTGTACTCAAATACCTCAAGTGGATCCCGGCGCACATGGGGGAATTAAACATTGAAGACATGACCATCCCTCTAAACCTCAACGAGAAGGCCCACCGAACCGTGCGAGAACTAACCCACCACGGCTCAGGCAGCGACGGCCTGGCCCCCCGCACCGACCACAGAAGGTGGGACGACTCCGTTGAAGGCGATGGGGACGATGGAGGTGATGAGAATAATGAATATGCGATACAAGACGACAGAGACAGACTGGTAACGTATCATGACATATTGACACATTATAAGCGACAACGAGAAGAATATCCGCCACCACACAAACAGCTAGACAGACCTCAAGAATCAGATTGGCGGAGATTGCAAACCAGAACCTTCTCAAATCCACTACACCTGAACAGAATAAATTCCAGACAATACCCACAAACAGACTGTACCCTCGGGAAGCACAAACACGCAGATATAGCACATATTCTATGGCAATGCACACAGGTCACAGTAATATACCGAGAGGACAATATAAAACCGGACCTTCTCGAGGAGCGTTGGCTAAGTGCGCTGACTAGCTCAGACCTGCACGACCAACTGTGGGCAATCCAGGGGGCCCGGACAGTGGTGGAAAGGCTATGCCTCACCGCAAAAAACGTCGGGGTGGCCTGAGCCCGGGCCGGTACCCCTGCAGGGTTTCTTTTTTTAAATAAAGTTTTTCATGCATCCATCTTGCAGGCCGGAACCATGCATTGCCAGTCATAACAAGCCAAACTGCTAGTCCAACCCATTGAAGGGTCCAATGTATTGCTCATTGTGCAGCGGAAGCAGCTCAGAAAGCTTATCGAAGAGTACTAGAAGCTCGTTCAAGCTAGAAAGCGGTGCGATTGCAGCGGATGATACGGAGGACTAGCCGCCAACACAAACACCACAGCACTCACGCATTTGACGGCTTGCCGTCCATGCCCTCAAGATGGTGCTATAGCTATTTCACGATTCTTTGCGAAGCGAAACTGACGAAAAGATCACCGTCAGGTGGCGTATTTATGAAAAGGGTATATCGGCGATCGCACATGTATGAACGCTGAAACTTGAGCATTATTGGTGGGCGCTGCGAATGGGGTTAGATTTTGGCCATTTGGAGTATCGTTTCAGCAGACAAACAGACAAGTATACAGACAGACAGACAGACAGACAGACAGACAGACAGACAGACAGACAGACAGACAGACAGACAGACAGGAAGCAGGCAGGCAGGCCAAAATTTTCGCGCCGAAGTACCCCAAGAAAGACTACCGTCTTTAAAACACACAGCGTACGTATCATCTGCTGCAATGTCAGGTGGGTCGGTCTGAGTGGTCTGCTCCCACGCTCCACTCCTTTTGTTGTGAAGACGAGTCAGAGGAGCGTGATGGGGTATCTGCTTTGCTTCAGTGCCATTTTACATTATATGTAAAATGTACACTTGCTTAAAAAACGTGAACTTCATGCGATGCCCTGCACTAGCAAAGTACGCTACATATATGGGCAGCGGGAAGTGCTTGACCCTTCGGTAAACTGTGAAGTACAAGCTGTAGGCTGCAACGACGAAGCAAGCTAAGAAACTTCTTGTTTTTGAGCCTCTTCGAACAACAAAGCCACTGCTTGAGTGCTTCACACCACATCATACTACCCATGCTGCGCAAAGAAAGACACTGAAACTGTGGAAGCGGACCTGTAGAGGGGCCACTAGCTACCGTTATCCATTCCGAAGCCTGTACTTCCCATCATACCATGGTGGAAGGAAAGCTAGAAAGAGGCCGTTGTAGTGCAAGCAGCAGAGCAAGGAGTGTGGTGAAGGTGACGTGCTTTTGCAGGAAGTTGGGAGATCCCTTGTTTACGCCGTCGTCTCGTGTCGTCTGCAATTGCGTCACCACCCATATTACCGCGCTGTTGAGAGCCGGCCGCAGTTACCAGAGCGCATTTTTACGCAGATGTTGCACGTCGAAGATCATGCAATTACTAACTGCTAAAAATAATGAGTAAATTTTATGCAGCATTAGGAAACGCGTGCTGGATTGGTAAACGTACATAAAAAACACCTAAAGATAACCTACCATGAGCACACAAAAACATAAATTACTGAATACTTCTCGAAGAAGTGCTATATTTAGAAGAAATACAACAACGAGATGAAAAAAAAACACCCAGCTAAATAAAAAAATGAAAAACAACGTCATGGTAGTACACAGCTTGGAACGTTTCTCACAAGAGGGAGAAAAAAAAAGCAAGATCAATTTGCTGTGTGCATTACAATTTGCATGTAAATGTGATGAAGGTATATAATTTTACGATGAGAACTGTAGCGTTAGGAGTTCCCTAAGTTTATCTTCGTTTGTGTGACGGTGTTGTTAGGAAGCGAATTGCGAAACCGTATATTTCTTGGCGAGGTTGGTGAGTTTATTGCTTCGTTGTTCCCATAAATGTGATTTTAAATGTGAAGACGTCACCATGTGCAGGATGTGCGAAGCAATGGCAAGTTTGTTGGCTTCATTGGATGAACATATCTGTGGAACAAGAACAAGAGCGCTATGTCACGTCGACTACTTGAAGCTGAATGAAAGGGTGCAGTTTGCCATATACTTGACTGGCAGTCGTAATCAAAAGTATTCATCATAGGGAGACCATATGGAAAGTGCGAATTCAAGCTGCGGACGTGTTTATGTTAATAACGGAAGCTTACGAATGTTCAACGGGCTTTTAGATAGGTTGTGATGAGCATACATAATACATTTGGAAGATTTGGAAGCAGCCATACGAGACGTCCATGCACGACTTGATATAAAATTTATGCCTATATATTTGTATGGTGGTGTCTGAGAAATTAGCGTTGTATTTATATAATTGAAACAGGCGAAATTTAAAGCGTTACACAAAATTGTGATTATTGTATGCTTAACAAAGTTGAGACTCATTTGTGAGGCTGCACACCAATTTGTGATGATGTGAAGGTGATGTAAAATTAGACGATCATTGGATCTCCTAATTCGTCGATTGCGAACACACCCATGTAGGATCAAATGTTATTAGGCAGATGACTGATATAATGGAGAAAAAGCAACGCTCCCAGCAAACTACATTGTGGTACACTGGAAATGACATATGTAAGCGATGACGTGTAATAACTAGAGCTAGTGAATTGCTGACGGTTTGTTGAAAGTTACAGATCCAGAAGTGTTAAGCTGTTAAATTTCAGAACTGAAGATTTTAAAATTAAGCGGCAGTGAGCTACGCGATCGAAGCCTTCAGAGAATTCAAGAAAAATGCAATCTGTTTGAAGGCTGTGATACATGTTAAAAGGCATGTCTCTCGTAAATTATTAAGTGAGTCTCGGATAACAAGCCTTTCCTAAACCCATGCTGCTTACCAAAGAAAACATATTGAACTTCAGATGGCGAACTTTCACGGATGAACTTGGACGGAAGCTTTTTGGGGAATTTGTGCTGCCACTTTTGTGTACCGGTACTACTTTTGCCATTTTCCGATTTGAGGGAAGTTGGCCTCGTGATAATAATTGGTGAAAAATACGAAATGAAAGTTCCCTAGATATTTTTATGGTATTCTTTAAAGCTTTGGAGCTGATATATTTAGAGCATGATCAGCTAGAAAACAAGATGTCCATATTGAGACCTATCATTTGAGTTTCTGTTACGTCAACAAACTTCATGCACTAGTAATTCAAATCAGTGACTTGCAAAATTTTTGAACGGTGTTCTGTGGTGAGTATAGAAAAAAATAACGTGTTAAACGCGACTGCACCGTACTTGTCACTAACAAGAACTTCTGGAGATTACGTCGTAGTAGTGATGGAAGATCATGTGAGTAGTATTTATCCTTATGATTGATCTGTGTGGTTTAACATCCCGAAACCACCTTATGATTATGAGAGACGTCGTAGTAGAAGGCTCCGGAAATTCAGATTACCTGGGGTTCTTTAACGTGCACCCAAATCTGAGCACACAGCTCTACAGCATTTTCGCCTCCATCGAACATGCAGCCGCCATAGCCGCAATTCGATCCCGCGACCTGCGGGGAAGCAGCAGAGTACCTTAGTAGTATTTATCCTTAGTTTCTGCTAAAGCCGCGCAATATTTTTTCAAAAGTAGAGCGTATATATCTGTCCTATGTCGTGGGCAACTTTATTTTTTAACCTTCGAAGGCATTTGGTGTCAAAGGGCTCCGCATATTGGTGGATATCTCAATCAGGAGGATGAACTTTTCCCCCGAAGTACACAGCGTTTCTTTAAAAAGAAGCTAGTTTCCATTGAAATACCAATCTGAAAACAAAGGTAAAAGGGTGCCAGAAATAATGGCTTCAAGTGCTTTGTTTATATTGTAATAGTCTTCTCTTTTTGCTTACAAATGGTTTTGTTTGAGAGGCGAGTAAAGTGCAAGGGGATATCATGAGTAAGCTGAAGGAGCTTCTGATCACTGAAGCCATCCAAGACAATTCCACCAACCGTTTGAGGAGCGTTAGTGAAAATGAAATCTCAAATGGTTGTGCCATGAGTTGACCGCTTGACCATTTGGAACAATTTCAAGTTTAAGGTTAAGGAAATAAGGTCTATTGATGTGCGCTGAGTGGAGGATTGGGTTATTTAAGTAAATGCGTGGAAAATTAATATATCCGAAGGGATACACGCTACCAGCAGGACAGAACTCAATGTCTGGAAGTGCTAATATAACCCCAGTATATCGGCCAATCATAATCCTACAATAGTTGAGTGGAAGGCGACTCTGTACAGCTATGACCCAGTGCAGCGACAGGCCCTGATCGAACGAGCCGGACGGCGGAGAGAGCCAATGGTCTTCCGGACTAGGAAGTGCAAACAATATAGTGACTTATTTATTCGCAATAAATGCTTTAGAAGCAAAGCAGCTCTTTGACTAGCCTGTGTAACGTTGTCCATCCGTCCACGCTACGCTCCCCAGGCCGCAGATGTTCGGGCCGTGCGAAGTAGGTCGCACCTTCCCTCGCAGTGCGCGCGCGTTTTCGTCACTCTCTCCAAAGTCTGTCGCCGCTCGCAACGTGCCATCCTTCTCACTCCCCCTCTCCACCGTTCGCAACCTTTGATCGTTTCACTCTTTCCAACACTCGCAACACTCGAGCTCATTCCCAACGTGGGCAGCATCTCACCCATGCCACCTCTCCATCTGTCGGCGAGAAGAAGCCGCTAGCCGGCTGATGCCTCGCCTCGAGAATCTCGCGGCCCCCAGATGGATAGCTAGATGGATGGGTGAATGTATCCGGTCGTGCCCTTTAGATTGGGTGGTGGCTCACGCCACCTAGCTGTAAAGTTAAGTACTATCACTATTTGTTGAAGGATTGAATTTCATTCGCGCGTTGATTGTAGCCACCAATCAGTTAGCCTCCTCCTGTTCATTTCTACCCGTTTAAAGTTCATTTTGCCTTCACTGTCCCTAGGAGAACTAGAGAATGGGTTCCGTAAATGAAGGAGGTTGGAAGACAATGTGTTTTCATTGATGCATTGCATTGAAATAGCGGAAAAAGAACACAGCCCCCTGTGGCTAGCATTTCTAGATTTCAAGGAAGCTTACGATAGTGTGATTCAAGAAGACTTGTGGGGAATACTGGACAGACTAAATGTGGAAGAATATCTATAAATGTAAGAAGGCAGTATTCAAATGCGAAGAACAGGTATCTGAACCTATAGAAATACAACGTGGGCTTCGACAGGGATCTCCCTTGTCACCTTTGTTAGTTATGATGTATCTACAGGGGCTAGAAGCCAAATTAGAGGGGAGTCGACTCGACTTCAGCCTTTCTTTTCCAAGTAAGGAAAACACATTGAATAGTCATTACCAGCATTGATGTATGCGTATAATATTGATAGCCGACAACAAGGAAGTTCTGCAGGGTTTGATAGACATGTGTGGTAATGAGGATCGAAGATAGGTTAAATTTGAAGTTCAGCAGGGAAAAATTGGCAATCATCATTTTTAATGATAACAAAGGCAGTGAGCATAATATACATGAGTCACGCTAGAAATAGTAGATATATAATCAAATATTTGGGCGTATGGATAAATAACGGGGCTGAGTATCTAAGGAAGCACGAAAGATACGTAACGACTGAAGGCACCAGGAATGCAGCTGCAATGAAAAATAGTCAACTGTGGAACTACAAGAGGTATGACGTTGTGAGAGGGGTTTGTCAAGGGGTCACGATCTCGGGTTTCGCGTTCGGCAATGCGGTCTTGTGCACGAAACCAAAGGTTCAACCAAAATTGGTAACTGAACAACGTGTCATAGGTAGACTTGCTTTGGGAGCGCACCCCCAAATCAGGGGGTTCAGGGTGACATGGGATGGACAACATTTGAATGTAGGAAAGCTAGCAGCAAGATAAAATTTGAGGAGCGATTGAGAAAAATGGGAGAGAAGCATTGTGCTAGGAAAGATTTCAGCTATTTGTACATGAAAAAATTTGATACTAAATCGAGGAAGCAAAGTCGAAAAATGTCAAGCAAGTCTTTAGACAACAGTAGAATACCAATCCTACCGGAAACATCGGTTTAGAAGAAGGCGAAAGAAACAGAGGGGGACATATGGAAATTGGGAATGCTTACGAAATCATCACTGGAGGCCTACCAATCTTTTAAGCAGGAAATCGCAAGGGAAATGATCTACGGTAATTCTCGGGGTAGTTCGCTGCACTTCGAGGCTAGAACGATAGTATTGCGGACCAAGACGTACCGAGCCAAATATGAAGGCACAGACACGGTATGTAGTGCGTGTGGAAAGGAAGAGGAAACGGCTGGACATTTGATAACGTTCTGTAAAGGGCTCGAAGATAAAAGCGCCAAAATTTTCAAAGCATTGGGGTTTAGGGACAGTGAAGGCAGAATAGACTTTAAACGGGTAGAAATAACCAGGAGGAGGCTAACTTACTGGTGGCTACAACCGAGGCGCGAGTGAAATTCATACATAGTGATAGTGATACATAGTTATACATAGTGAGTAAAACACATAGTGATAGTACTTGACTTCATGACTAGGTGGCGTGAGCCACCGCTAGATTTAAAGGTAACAGCCGGATCCGTCCATCCGTCCGTCCATACATCCGTCCGTCCGTCCGCCCGTCCGTCCGTCCATCCGTCCGTCCATCCGTCCGTCCATCCGTCCGTCCATCCGTCCGTCCGTCCGTCCGTCCGTCCGTCCGTCCGTCCATCCATCCATCCATCCATCCATCCATCCATCCATCCATCCATCCATCCATCCATCCATCCATCCATCCATCCATCCATCCATCCAATCCCGTAAGTTAGACTTGAGATTGAGTAAGAAAAAATCAGCAGTCATGATTTTAATGATAATGAAAGTAGTGAGCTTAGGATACAGTAGGTCACGCTAGAGATATTGGATAAATACAAATATCTGGGCGTATAGGCAAGCAATGGGACTGAGTACCTAAGCAAACACGAAATATACGTAACGACTAAAGGAAAGAGTATTGCAGTGGTGATGAAAAGCAGGGCACTGTGAAATTGCGATCGGTATTATGTTGTGAGAGCAATAGGGAAAGGTGTCATGGTTCCTGGTTTGACTTTCGGCAATGTGGTCTTATGCATGGGATCAGAGGTTCGAACAAGATTAGAAATTAAGCAACGTGGAATAGGTAGGCTTGCTTCAGGAGCTTACAGGAATACACCAAATCAGAGAGTACAAGGGGATATGGGAGGGACGTCATTCGAGAACAGGGAAGCTAGCAGCAAGATAAAATCTGTGGAGCGATTGAGAAAAATGGAGGAGGAACGTTGGGCTAGGAAGGGTTTTAGCTATTTGTACATCAGGAATGTCGATTCACATTGGAGGAAGAGAACCGAAAAATTGACCAGTGAATACTTTGAAAACAGCAGGGGGGCAAGCCAAAAAGAACTCTTGGTTAAGAAGGTGAAGGAAATGGAGTTCGAGATGTACAGAATAGGCATAATTAAGAAGTCGACACTATAGATCTATCGACGTGTTAAGCAGGAAATCGCCAAGGAAAGGATCTATTATGATTCTCGGGGTAGTCCTCTGCTGTTTGAGGCCAGGATTGGAGTATTGCGAATCAGGACTTATCCGGCCAAACACGCGGGGGTAGACACTCTATGCAGTGCGCGTAGAGAGGAGGAGGAAACTGCCCAACATTTTATAATGTTCTGTAAATGGCTTCACCCTATAGTTTAGGATGACGGCATATATCGAGTTCGTCAAAGCACTGGTGTTCAGGGACAGGGAGGGCAAAATGAACTTTAAGTGGTTAGAAATAAATAGGAGGTTATTCAATTGGTGGCCACAATCAAGTAACGAGTGCACTATAAATTCTTCAGTGTAAAGTGCCAGTACCTAACTTCACCATTTAAAGAAAAAAGATAAATATAGTTTTTGTTCACTAAGTATTACGGCTAGGTGGCGTTACCCGCCGCCCGATGTACAGAGTACAGCCATATCAATTCATCCATCCCTCCATCCATCCATTCTTTGTCGCTCCGTGATGCGCACGCAGTGCCAGCACGTGAGTTCGGGTGTGCTTTTCCACTCACCGCACGTTGAAGAACAAGTTGCTTAATCGTTGAAGACGCACAAATGGCTTATGTCATAGCTCATGCCTGATGATGCTGGGCTTAGACCTATGTATGTCTGAAGAATGCACTTTGCTGGGCTGTGTCACAAGCCCCAAAGCGCGCCCATGGTCGTAGCCTTTTTGTGACAGAAAGCGCAATATAACACTACCCAGACAAGCTTGTCTTAGTGCGCTAAATGCTTTCTTCCATCACATTTTATTTGGTTCAAGAGAAACACGGCCCTTTTCTCTCCTTTTTGTGCATCTGTTGCAATTTCCTTGACAAATGCGTGGTGCTTGCTTTCGTGATGGTATTGCGACACCTTTTTTCTCTTCTTTCAGCAATTGCTGCACCTTCTCGCGTTTTGAATGATAGTTAGACACTTGGGAGCGCAATCGTCCTGTCATAGTCTTGTATCAACCCGTGTGATGAGCATCGCTGTTTATTGTTTGCGTGCAAACACTGACTGCTTCTTGTCAGACAAAGCATCTTCTGAAGTTGAAACATCCAGGTCTGTTTCTTTGGTCTCCGCTTTTCGCTTCCTTGATGTTTGACGTAGAGGCGAAGCTCGTGAAGCAGGATATTAGCGAGGCTTCTATGCACTTAAATTCAAGTAGGAAAAATATTTCTTGAAGAGGGGAGGCACAGAGTCAGAAATAAGTTTTCTGATGTGGAACGTATGCACATAGTCTTCATTGCGCAATTGTCTGCTGCATACGACTGTTGATGCAGACTTGTCGTTGATGATGATGTATTCTTTCGCAATATTTTTTGTCACTCTGCGCACAGCTGAGTATTGTTTAGGAATTCGTAAAAAGAAACACCAGGTGTTTTCTCTAAACAGAACTTGCAATACGGAACCACCGTGATCGAGTGGGCATGACGGAACACAGCAACACACCTTCAAACAGCTAATATATACACGTGTATAATATGCATACTGAAGGTTGTGAGACTTCCTTCTCGACTAGAAAAAAAACACATTAGACTGAATACTGATAAAGCACTGAATGAAATGCAGCCGAGGGGGGTTAATCCCACAATAAAGCAAATCACACTAGAGATAAAAAGAAATTGACAGCCTGCTTGTAGCACTAAACCACAACAGAAGTCACACAAATGTTTTAGAAAAAAAGCTAGATTACTTGTCAAAATGTTGTAAGATGTTCTATTTCTAAACATGTTTTTGTATAAACTCGAAGAATAGCGCAGAACTGATTTGCACTAGAGTTTTAGTTCCGGGGCAAGCGGCTTGTGAGCGTAAGCAGCTGCGTACTTCGTTCGCGATGTTCATGGACGTGGCTTTGAGTACAAAGAAATGCAAAAAGGCTTGTGGTGTCCTGAATCAATATTTCCAGGTTGCGTTAACACCTTGACAATGCACACAACCACTTTCTGCACGTGCCGTTCGAAGGGGTTATTCAGCAGCAAAGGTCCTCTCTTTTTTTTTTACACCCTTTCTATGCAGTTTTTTTAGCCATTAGATATACTAATGCTTATGTGGTTCAAAAAGTTGTCAGGCTGCAGACAACAGCTTTTATTCCTGAAAACCAGTCCAAATGTATTTAGAAAAATAAAGAAAAATAGAAAATATACAGCAAAAGGAAGGCACACTCGTCAGTCTTTGAACGACCTTTCTTAATTGCTACGGCGTTGTCCAACGAGACTAAAGGCCACAGTGCTCCCTGCTTGCAGAACAGGTGCAGCATTGTTTCTGTTTGTTTCTGATTGTTGGCAGTGCTTTATGCCTCCTGAATTATGCCGCTCATTAGCCGATTATTCTGCATTTTTACGGAGTTCTAGCTTGTGTAAAGATGTTTATTGGGCGAACCTAACGGACAGGTGCAAGATTCGAGATAGCGACAGGACGAAGAAGATGGTGGAGCTCGAGCGCCGATCTCATGGTGCCTTACTCCACGATTATGCTTGTTGTTCCCTGGTGTTGTCATCATTCCTTCATTATAATTGCCCCGTCGAGAAAGATGAAGCCATCCGGGCGATCTAACAGCTGGGACGAGTGGGTCGTAGTACGGCTTCAAGCGGTCCACGTAAACAATATCGTGTCCACGCCGACGATGGTCACCGAGTGGCGTAAGCGGTTTGATGGCGTTATTGACCGGCGATGTGCACTCTGCCACGCGCTATGGACCATGTTAATTTGAAAGTAGCTTGGTAGACGAACCAGGTGCACAGGGTGGCACATACAGCCATACAAGGGTTCCAGGGGCGAACTTTGTGGCAGGAGGGTGGTCGTCATTGCGGTCCTTTTTCTGGCGTTGCTGGTCAGCCGTAGTAAACTGCTTCGCTAGTTGGCGTCATTCTTCGGCGTGACGGGCGGCTTCGAACACGGTCGTGCACTCAGATGCATCTGGTGCGTATGGCAGCAAAGTGTCAATTGTGTGCGATGGTTGACGTCTGTATAGAAGGAAGAATTGGGAAAAGCCGGTGGTGACTTGGGTAGGGGTGTTGTACGCGTAAGTCGCAAACGGAAGAACCAGGTCCCAGTTCGTTTGGTCAGATGCCACATGCGTCGTGAGCATGCCACCCAGGGTCCGATTAAACTGCTCAGTCAGGCCATTCGTCTGAGGGTGGTAAGCAGTACTCATACGGTGTACAATATGGCACTGACGGAGAAGTGCTTGGATTACGTCGGATAGAAATACACGGCTCCGGTCTCTGAGAAGCTTGCGAGGAGGGCCGTGACGCAACACAAACCGATGGAGGATGAAAAATGCGACGTCCTGAGCGGTCGCCGTAGGAAGAGCAGCGGTTTCGGCGTACTGTGTCAGGTGAGCTACAGCAAAGATAGCCCACCGGTTACCTGCTGTGGTCAATGGCAGTGGCCCATAAAGGTCAATTCCGACGCGATCGAATGGGTGGTTGGGGCACGGAAGCGGCTGTAGTGGAGCTGCTCCTGGATTAGGTGGCTGTTTCCGTCGCTGACACTCGTGGCAGCCGCGAATAAACTGTCGAACAAAAGCAAACATCCCACGCCAGTAGTACCGCTTCCTTACACGTTCGTAGGTCTTGAAGACACCGGCGTGAGCGCATTGCGGGTCGGAGTGAAATGATGCAGAGAATGTAGAGCGCAGCTTTCGGGGAATAACAAGCAGCCACTTCCTGCCGTCTGGTTAGTAATTGCACCGGTACAAGAGGCCACCTTGAATGGTGAAGTGCGAAGCCTGGCGTCGCATTTCTCGAGTGTTTGGATGTTGGTACCCCAGATAAAACGTCCAGAAGCGAAGTTATTCATGGATCGTCAGGCTGTGCAGAGGACATTGTGTCGATGTCAAGAGCTGATAGCGCGTGTTCTATAGAAGATATAGAGGCAGCCTCAGTGGACAGTGGTGATCGCGAAAGCGCATCAGCATCGGCATGTTGGCGGCCGGAACGATACACGACGCAGATTTCATACTCTTGAAGTCGCAGAGACCAACGAGCAAGGCGACCCGATGGATCCTTCAGCGATGACAACCAACATGATGGTCTGTAACTGCAGCAAACGTGCGGCCATATATGTATGGGCGAAACTTGACAATCGCTTAAAGTATGGCTAAGCACTCTTTTTCGGTAACACTGTAGTTTACCTCAGCCTTGTTTAGCGTTGTGCTGGCATAGGTGATGACATACTCAGGGTATCCAGGCTTGCGTTGAGCGAGGACTGCACTGAGACCGACACCGCTGGCGTTTGTATGGATCTTAGTTGCAGCCGTGGGATCATAGTGGCGCAATATAGGCGGTGATGTCAGGAGACCACGAAGAGTGGTAAATGCGTGATCACACTCGGAAGACCATGACGAGATGTCATTGGCACTGCTTAAAAGTTGGGTCAAAGGGGCAATTATGGAGGCAAAGTTGCGCACAAACCGACAAAAGTAGGAGAACAATCCTAAGAAGCTGCGTAACTGTTTTACAGTCGTTGGTTTGGGGAATTCAGCGACAGCGCGTAGTTTAGCCGGGTCGGGAAGAACGCCATCCTTTATTACGACGTGACCGAGAATGGTGAGCTTCCGAGCAGTGAAGCGGCATTTCTGGAGATTCAGTTGTTGCTGCGCATTCTTCAGACACGTGAGGAGATATTTTAGGCGTACAAGATGTGTTGCGAAATTGGGTGCTAACACGACGATATCGTTGAGGTAGCAGAGGAATACGTTCCATTTCAAACCCCGCAGAACCGAGTCTATCAATGCGCTCGAATGTGGCTGGCGCATTGCAGAGGCCGAAGGGCATGACATTGAACTCATATAGCCTGTCCAGTGTCACGAAGGCTGTTTTTGGACGATCGGCATCTGCTAAGGGCACCAGTCAATACCCCGAACGCAAATCTAACGACGAAAAAAACTCGGCAGCTTGTAAGCAATCAAGGGCGTCATCAATCCTGGTCAAAAGGTATCCATCTTCGCGAGTGACCTTATTTAGGTGCCTGTAATCAACGCAGAAGCGAATTGTACCATCTTTCTTCTTAACAAGAACGACAGGTGATGCCCATGGACTTTGGGAAGGTCGGATAACGTCGCGCTTGAGCATATCGTCAACCTGTTCGGTGATAACCTGACGTTCCATGGCGGAAACATGGTATGGTCGCTGTCATACTGGCGCGTTGGAGCCTGTGTCGATGCAGTGAAAAAACTGGGAGTTCGGCCAAGGGTTGATTGAGCAACGTCAAAGGATTCACGCAACTGGTTGAGCAGCTGAAGAAGCTCAGAGCGTTCAGTTGGCGACAGTCCGTCAACGATCGATGAATTGAAAAACTCGGAAGGTGGTACATTGGAAGGGTTGAGGGCACTGATGGCGTCGTGGTCACCGGAACAATATGACGGCATGGTAAAAATTTGTTCCTTATCAATAGCACGCACATGTCCTAGAGATTCACCTTGAAACAGTTCGACAGGATACGGAAGGGGATTGATGAGGCAAAGAGCATTGTTTCCTTCAAAAAGGAGAGGTTTGAATAAGGCAGGAGAAGTGATCTTCGACTAAGGAAGAGGCTTGATGGTTACAAGAATGCAGCTTTGTCCCTAATGCCGTCACAAAACACGCGAAGCAACACAGCTGCTGTCGGAGGAATTTAAGTGCCTTCTTTGACAACGAGTTTGAGTATGGTGGGCTGAATGTGGTTGGTTGGTTGGTCGTAAAACGGGAAGAGTTGAAGTTCCGATCTTGCACAACCAATAACGGCGTTGTTACGCGATAAAAAATCTCATCCAAGTATGAGGTCGTGTGAGCATGACGAAAGGACGATAAACGCAACATTGTAGTGGTCGTTCGCGATGATCAGTCGGACAATACAGGCGGCTACAAGCTGAACCGGGTCCCCATTCGCTGTTTGCACGGACATGATATCAAGAGGTGTAGTCATTTTTCGGAGCTTGCGGCAAAGTTTAGCGCCTATCACGGAAACGGCAGCACCGGTATCTACTAGAGCAGATGCGGGAGTACCTTCTACAAAAACTTCGACAATATTCGACGGCAATGTCCGAGGACTTGAGCGTTTCGGCAGCGCAGTTCTTGCCTCCTGAACTGCAGCGGTTAGTTTCCCTCGTGTTCAGGAGCTGGCCGACGACGCATGGGTGACAGGGAACGACGACGGGGTGAAGGTGAGCGACCAGACATAGTACGCGGACATTCCCGTGAAGACGAGCTTGACTGAGGATCCGAATTCGCCAGACGAGATGGAGGAAGGTCCATGAAGCTGTTCTGTGTCCGGGTGTCTGTGTATTCCGGCACGCGACGACGGCAGTATCGGGCGATATGGCCAGGACCACCGCACGCAAAACAGATGAGCCGGTTATCGCGCGTTCTCCAAATATTGGTGACGAGGGGAGCAGCCCATGCGGCGGACGGTTGAGTTGAGGCTTTGGTAGCAATGGGAGGAACCCAGGCGGCCGACGGCTGAGTCGGGGCTGAGGTATGCGGCAGTCCCTGGAACGGCGGGGGCTGGTGTAACTGCTGCCGCTTTAGTGCCTCAGCGTAAGTAAGATGCGCGGTGACGGGGGGCTGCTGCAAGGGCACCGGCATAGCCTCGGAAATCTGCTCCTGGACCACGTGTCGCAGCACGGGAGCCAATGGTGGTGGGTGTCGCAGTGGCTGTTGCTGCGAGAGCTCCTGGCGTTGAGCAAAAGGCTGTAGAGAAAGCTGCCGAGCGACTTCCTCTCGCACGAAGTCTTTCATTTGTGCGAGAAGGTCTGTCTGGTCAGTCATGACGTCTAGTGCGGTTGCTGGTTAAATTGTCTGGAATGAGCGTCGCGTCTGAGCTCGTTGCCTCCGCAATTCATCATAGCTTTCACACAAAGTCACTACTTCAGACACAGTGCTAGGAGATTTCGCGAGAAGCATCTGGAAGACGTCATCATCGACGCCCTTCATAATGTGCTGTATCTTTGCACTCTCGCTAATGGAAGCATTGACGTGCCGGCAGAGATTGATCACACTTTCTATATACCAGGTGAAAGTTTCACCTGGCTCCTGTGCCCGTGTGCGCAGACGTTGTTCGGCGCGTAGCTTCCGTAAGGCAGGGCGACCAAAAACAGCACATATCGCCTCCTTGAAGGCGGACTAGTTCGCGAACTCGGTTTCGTGGTTCGTGTACCACAGCTTGGCTACGTTGGTGAGATAAAGATTGACAATGCCCAACTTAGCAGCGTCATCTCACCTGTTGGGTCCACTGACTTTCCCGCATGACGCCAGCCGGTCCTTGACATCCTGGTCTTCGGTGCCCGCAAAGATTGGGGGGTCTCGCTGGTGAACCGGGCCGGTGCAAGTAGCGGCCGCGAGAGGTACTGCTTGTTGGGCAGCGTCAACTTGCATGGTCGACGGCAAAGTGCGGGATCAGAGTTCCGGGGTGTATGTGATGTGGTTACCCAGCACGATCAACCAATTGTAAAGATGTTTATTGGGCGAACATAACGGGCTGGTGCAAGATTCGAGATAGCGACAGGAGAGGAAGATGGTGGAGCTCGAGCGCCGATCTCGTGGTGCCTTACTCTGCGAGGATGCTTGTTTTTCCCTGGTGTTGTCATCATTCCTTCATTATACTTGTATTATTCACAAGCACACACATACCTATATTAGATGGAAAGCCGTCTGGTTTGATTAGTTTTTTTAAAGTAAACTATTCTCTCTTTATCTCTGATTTATTTAATAACACCCCTCCCGCTCTTCGTCAAGAACCCTCATTCCACGGTTTCACACCGACAAACTCTCGTGTACCGTGTGCACGGCGCAGAAAATGCAAGGTCAGGGTCGCTGCGCCCTTAGCGCCGACGGCTGGCATAACATACTTAGAAATTCTATCTCCCAGTTTATTCACGACGGGTGACAAGGCCGTAAAAAAAGAAGCGCATGCAGGTGCAGTCTAGTCCGGCCGTGCATGCCACGGGATTGGCGACTGTTCGTTTTCCTTTCCACGCTGCCACCTAAAGTGCGTCACTTTCTTATTTTCTACGCGTTCGCATATGCACGTTTCTCAATACCAAAAAAGAAACGGGAAACGGGTTTTTATGCTTACTATTCTCAAGTCTTACGAATAAAATCATCGAAAAAAAGTTAGTTTGGTGTCGCTTACCTACGTCGGCAGTGCGCTGTGGTCGTTCAAATGGGGGTGACATCTTAAGGCCCATTCACGAAGCTCGCAACATACCACTGGCTTGGTTATGCGCTTCTTACTAAAATGGATTCATATTAACTTGGCCCATTTTGATGTTTATTAATTCTTCATTTTTGGCAATACCGTTCTGTCCTAATTTCTCCTTGGTGGTTACATAGAGAAGCGTAAAGAGGCCATCTCTTGAAAAAGGTTGTGCACAGGAAATATCTACAAGATATATCCACTATCTCAGCGCCAGTAGACCCCCACCACAATAACTTGAGGGTTGTGGTGAGAGCCTTCAACCAACCATCACTTTTGAGCCTTTTTTACGCAATGCCCTGTGTAGCAGATGCAATCACGGGCGTCTTAGGTAAACATGATGCTTCTTCGAGCCAAGCAGATTCACACAGCTTGTTCTAGATCCCATAACAAAGCAGCACGACTCCTGTGACATATTCTTCAGGTGAAGAAAGTTTGTTTGTGCACAGTGTTGTGTGAACATCGCACTGCGCACAAAAGATAACGCCCAGGTTATGTAAAACACTTCAGAGATGCTTAGAATAGAAATATGGCGTTTGCTCTTTGCAGCTAAATCTAAAAAGCGTCACTTCTCATGCAGGATCAGATGACAAAGCGGGAAAGGGGGTGGGGGGAGGGGCCCCCTAATTTTTTTGAACCGGGCCCTGCTCACTGCTAATCCAGCCCTGGCCTTCGCTTATCATGGCGTGAGCACGATATGAATGACCATGGCAGCCACACTGGCGTTTCTCGGACAGTGGCCACGTGGCGCGTGTCAGCCCTAACTATGGCTCCCACTGTACTAATGTTCTAGTTGTAAAAATTGTTTGATCGAAAACGTCAACGGTGATATCGCCTCGTATTCAATTGATAGAAAAGTCACCACTGGATGCTTTGAGGACCGGTGGCTACGCCTGAACCACTGGAAATGCCGATGATGCATGAGGACTCACCCGGAGGTGGTGGCGACAGAATGGACGGCTGACGCTTGGTGCAAGAATCTCGCTTGGTCCGCGACACCAACTGCAGGGCGTCTGGCTTCGGCGAATTCACTTGCGGTGCGTCTGGTTGCAAGTCGAATCCACGCAGCAGCCCACTAGAGACGTCTGTGTCTGCGCCAAAAAAATGCAACGTAGAAAGCCAGCTGGAGTTCGCCACAGGTAATGAAGGACGTAAGTTTAGAGCTTTTGCTGGAACCTATAGGTGATGATTTTTTTCCCGGATTGGATCGCAGTTCAAAAATTGTGCAATGCGCAGATATTTATGCGGAGACGATGGCGGACATAAATAATGAATCGCATTCGCATTGTTGCTGCACTAACAAGGACAACAGGATTAATGATTTCGATTTCGCGTTTGAAATTTGGTGATGAATATCGCGAAGCACGCGCAACTTTTGTAATGCCTAAAGAATGGCTATGCCAGAACTTATTGTGCACCAAAACTTCCTTATATGTCAACTCCACTCAAGTCTTTATTTAAAAGTGAATTAAATGTTCCTGGTAGGTTTTTTACGTCATTGTAGATTGTTGCGCAAAAGTGTTACCGCCTCGACCTATGTAGTTCACGTGCACTACCTACAGGAGTCTGCCATAAAATTTATACAAGGAATGGGCATTGTATAGAAAAGAACATTATGTAAATAAATTAAATTGATTTTGCGACAATCTGTACGATATTGCAGAAGATCAGAGAAGAAAAGGTCAGCTCGAAAGCGACATGGCCACTTACCTCACCCTAATGGTAGTTGCAACAGATCGGCAATGAGGTACTGGCCACCTACTCGGTTTAACTGTGATGAAGATATTAAGCAGCTGCTCTGAGGTCTTGAGAGTTGTATTGTGCAAATGCAGTGTTACATGGTAGTATCCACAGGCGGTGACTTCTCAGGTCAAACCAAGAGGCCACAATGACGTTCGAACATTTCGTACTTGACATTTTCCTGTTCAGAATGTCATTAGACCGCTGTATAAGGGGCAGTGTTGCTGAGATGGGCGCTTCCACTCGAATATAATTTCATTCCGCGGAATGAGAACTTTCCGCCTCTTCATTCTTTTCAATTTCTTGGAATTAAGAAAACACTTAGCCCATTCCCACTTCGCGAAGGACCGAGCAGTTCAATTACAGTCCTGTAACTCCTCAACGTAGTTAGTGCATAATTTTATTGTGTTAATATTGAACGCCCCATAAATATGTGGTCATCAGATGTGTTAGGAGCTATTAAAGAACGCAAAAACACATTTTGGTGACTTATTTCGTGCAGTGCAACCCCCATACTAATTCCCATATATAGGCAGTTCTTCCGCTGCCTATAGTATCTGCATGGTCAGCATGTTTCAACGAACGACGATGTTTTAATACGCTTATGGGCTATAATAGGCTTATAGATATTGTCACGTGCATCCCGCGAAAGAAGACGAAGGCGACAGCGCATACGTGCTTGGAGGTCGGCAACGTGGCTGAACGTTGAAGCTTGCTCTCGGGGTGTGGCCAAGAATTAAGTAGCTGTTGTTGGTTAAATGTTATATCATCGTTTTTTATACAGCAATAGTTGTTTGATAAGTGCTTTTTATGCAGTTCAGACAAGACAAGATGCCCTTATCTTCGCCAGGGCCAGAGACTTTTCTTTGGTCTGCTTCTAAGGATCCGAAGGAGGTGCCAGTGGATCTCTTTTTGCGCAACAGAATATCATCGGTTGCAGTGGCTCTAGTCCCGACCAATGACGGCATCGTTCGGATGAAAAACCCGAAAATCATTCAGGGGGAATTACGGTCAGTGACGGCCCATTTCCAGTCCATAACGGAGGTCCGCCAGTTCGGCAGAGGAGGCATACTGTGCTTTTCGCTAGACCAGTCCTGTGTCCTAGATCTACTGAAGTGCTCGATGTTTGCATCCCAGTCGGTGAGCGCATTCATACCTTCACATTTAGCATGGAGCCGAGGTCTAGTGCGTGGCGTCGATGCCCTCCGAAGTACTAGAGCTGTTTTCGCCAGCAGGTGCAATTTCAGTATATCGGTGTGGACGGGTGGTTGATAAGAACAAAATACCAACTGAGTCTGTAATTGTGACCTTTGCGGGATCAGTCCGACCATCAGAATTTAACGCGTGGCCTTTAATTTACAGAGTAGAGCCGCTCTGTCCTCGTCCGCTCCAATGCATAAAGTGTTGGCGTTATTGTCACACAATGAAAGGTTGTAGGTCAGCGGTCAGGTGTAAGGTACGGGGTAGGTCACATTTCTAGCGACTGTCAGAGTGATAAAGAAAAGTGTTGCCTATGTAACGAAGCTCATGCGGCCGATAGCTCTAGTTGTTCGGCAAAGGTACGTGCAGTGCAAATTCTAGAGATAGTAGAACGAAGACGGTGTTCCCGGAAGGAAGCAGCACTTGAAATACAAGCACGAACACAAGGCTACGCCGGTGTTACAGCTCGTAATATACCAACAATGGAAGCTCTCTCTGTCCCTATTGTGGACGCGATTGAGAAGGCAGTGGAGAAGGCAATGGAGCGCATCGCTGGGAATCTTTGTGAGTCCTTGGCCCAGATTCTATCGCACCAGATGGCTCAAATGTTGGGTACAGCGGAAAACCACCTCAGTGCACCACGTAACATTAGTGACTCCTCGGAGTTTGCAAAGGAGTATGACTCTGATACGCAACAGCAGGCTACGGAAGCCCTCCACATTCGTGACTCCCCTGAAATTTCAAAGGAGTATGGCTTCGATACGCCACAGCAAACTACGGTAGCTCAAGATTCAGTAGAGGAAGGTAGCGTATCTCAATGCGAGCTTACCAGGAAAGTGGAGGACTCAGACAAAATGGAGATGGATCCCCGATCGCTAAAGCGCTCGAGATCCCCTTTATACAAAAAAGGCATCCCACCTGTCAATTCAAAAACCAAAAAGTACCAGAAGAACACCCTGTCTAAACCTGAATTTCTTAAAGAAAATATTCTAAACAAGGCCAGCGCGAGGCTATTTTAGAGCAACAATAGGGCCACTTAAAATCCTTCATTGGAATTTCCGATTGATTCATTCTGCAGCAACTGATCTAATATATTTGGCATCGAAATTTTCTTCAGATATTATTGCACTACAAGAAACTTGGCTTTCAATGCATCAGTCTTTTCAATTAAATAGATTCAGATCTTTCCGTCTAAACCATACATCGAAAGGTGGAGGTTTGGCAATTTTAATAATAATAGAATAAGTCTCAAAGCTAAAATTGCATATAAGCTCATGTCACCTGACAGTGAAATTCTCGCCTTAGAAATAACCTTACCAGGCTGCATGCCTTTTTTGGTGGTGAATGCATACTTTCCTAAAGGTGTAATAGATACTCGATGTTTAGACGCTCTAGTGACTTCTAGTTATCAAAATAAAATTCTAATCGGCAATTTCAATTCTCATCATACGTGCTGGGGTTTCCGAACTGATCAATGCGGTAAGAGAATATGGAAGTGAACAGCGGATAATAACTTGTGTTGTCTGAATTCAAGAACACCCACTTACATTAGTGATAGGTCTCGTTCAGTCTTAGATTTAAGCTTTGTGAGTTCATCACTCACTAGTTTGTCGTGGAGTGCGTGTGATTGTGCAACTAACAGCGATCATTTGCCTATATTATTCGAGATTGCTTGCCAAGTTATAACGTCAGGCTCTCAGACTCGAGTGTTTATTAAATACACAAAATTTAGCAAAGATTTGAAATCTGCTTTGGCAACTCATTCTGAAGAGCAAGAAGATACCAAAGCCATGAGACTAAGTGCACTGATCAAAAGAACATATAAAAATGCAGAATTCGTTGTGGAATCCGCAAAGAGCACAACCCATAGTCCGTGGTGGAACTCGGACTGTGCCCGGGATTTCCTACGAAGAAACGCAGCTTGGAAAAAACTTATGTATAACCAGTGCCCCTAAAACTGGTCTGATTACAAGTATCACGCTGCAAGTTTTAAACGCACAGTCCCTTTAGCTCAGCAACAATATGATAGAAAACATTATGATCACCTTTCAAAAGCTTGTAACGAAAAGGCACTGTTCAGGTTCATTAGATCACGTGAACTGGTGCCATCTCTAATTAATATAGGGTTTCAGATTATGTCCTTGGAAGAAACAAAGAAATCCTTAGAAACCATGGCTGAGGCCTGGAGTGTAGATTTACATCAACTAAGCCTTACGATCCACAAAAATCAGAGTTAACGATTGAAGTTACTGAAGTTACAGAGGAAGAGTTAGCACGAGTTATACAAGGTTTGCCCTCGTCAGCTCCTGGTCCGGACGGAATCACAACTGGTATGATAAAAATAATATTCAAATTATCACCATGTGACCTACTAAACACTGTAAATTATTCGTTAAAGTATGCCTGGATTCTGTATGAGTGGAAATCAGCTAAAATAGTGCCGAAACAAAAAAGACAAAGATTCGTATATGTCATAGAAAACATTCGACCCATTTCTCTTACATCTAATATGGTGAAGCTCATCGAAAGAGTGCTCCATAAAAGAATTCTAATATGGATGGAGGAAAATTCGATATTAAATCCAAATCAAATTGGTTTCAGAACAGATTGTTCAATCTGGTGTGCACACGCAGATTTAGAAAGCCGCATTCAGCTTGCTCGCTAAAAAAGACAACATGCAGCACTAGTGACATTGGATATAGCTAAGGCATATGATACTGTAGAACATTCAGTTTTATTAGACATATTAGAGAGCCACAATCTCCCAAAA
Organism: Rhipicephalus microplus; assembly: GCF_043290135.1. NCBI lineage: Eukaryota > Metazoa > Arthropoda > Arachnida > Ixodida > Ixodidae > Rhipicephalus > Rhipicephalus microplus. Next base: position 245,782,971 of record NC_134702.1, read on the forward strand.
TATATATTGGCATGGGTGAGGGAATGTTTGAGAGGAAGAGAGTTCTATTGTTTTAAGGATGGTTGCGCATCTTCAAAGTGCAAACAAACACGCGGTGTCCCCCAAGGCGCTGTATTATCGCCAGTTCAATTTAACATCTTAATGAGCACTATACCGCATTGCCAGGACGTGAAGGTATTTGTATAAGCTGATGATATTGCATTTTTCACGGCACATAGTGACATACATTTTTTATATGAAAAGCTACAGAGACATGTCAATATGCTGGAGAGATGGCTAGATGCAGTCTGCATGACCCTAAATGTAAATAAGAGTGCAGTATTGATATTCCCGTTATCCGATCCCATCTCAATTTCAATATGTTATAAACAAGAGCCCATTCCGCAGGTGGAATCACTTAAATATTTGGGAGTAATTTATAAAGCCAACCTAAACTGGACTCCCCACATAGAAAGCATGGCATCTAAAGCACAACGCGTCTTAGGAATTCGTAGACTAAGCAGCCGCCGATATGGTCTACGCAGAAGCACAATGGTGATGATATATAAAATGTATATGTGACCGATCTTATATAATTTGGGTGCGTATTGTTCTCAGGTGGCCCTGCTATATAATAAAGCCTCTGAAAATGCTGGAACAAGAAGCCTTGAGATTGTGTCTCGGACTTCCTAGGTTTGTAACAAACAATGTTTTGTATAAGGAAGCACTATTACCTACATCGCCTTGCCGTTTTTGTATCCTAACGGTTCAGACGTTTCTGAAATTTTATAGCTATGCGCCAAGGCGATCTGAATATGATTTTATAAATGACCCAGACAGCTTTTTTCTTGCCCATTGGCGACGGTTTTGAACACCTCAAATTGCTTTTGTCCAGAAACAACTAGATAGGTTAAATGTAAAAATTCAAGATGTCATTGCGGCGCAGGTTACAAATCCAATTCTTAAGACAGAATTTGATGAAATTTTTCCCTCTAAGCCCAAATTACAAGCCTATAGCATTTTAAATAGCCGACTGCAGGATTATCTTGCACACGCAGAAACGAATAATATTATAGCCACAGATGCTTCAGTAATGTATGAAAAGACAGGTGTAGATATACTCCCATTCGCTTGACTGGTCTTTTTCATTAGGATTACCAGATTTCACCCCAGTTTTTGAAGCTGAACTGTTGGCAATAGTACTAGCGCTGCGAAAGCTACCTTTGAATGCCGCTAACGCGATCATAATCACGAATTCCCTATCAGTATGTACGTCGATTACGGCGTCAACAAAATTGATGGCCTTAAAGACGCTCCTTATGCTTGTTCCTCCTCAGCTGCAGCTACTGAAATTAGTATGGGTAGCCGGTCATTGCGGCTTAGAAGTAAATGAAATCGCCGACTCTCTAGCATGAGCAGCATTGTAAGGGCCAGTACTATCAGTCCTTCCCGAAGTGGCCACTATAACTGCGACAAGATACAGAAAACTTGCGCTTAGTGCCGACGCTATGGAAGCAATATTGTCAACACCAGAGTTTACTCACTTAAGATTTCCATGGAAAATTCTTTGGTGTCCTACGAGACAGTTTGAAACCATAATAACCAGATTTCGATGTCGTGTCCCCCCGTTAAATTTCTATTCACATAGGGCTGGTCTGGCGATATCAGCACTATGCAACTTTTGTTCAGAATTGGAAAGAATAGAGCACTATTTTTATCATGTCGCCGATACCAATTGCTCAGGAAAACCCTCTTAGTCCTCTCATTCGCTAGCCTGGGGCTGAATTTCACTATAGAAAACATACTTTCCTTCGGTGCTTACGATCTGGGCTTCAGCCACGAGAACGTTTTCTATGCAGTTTGCAAGTACCTTAATGAAAGTAAACGAATTAATCTTTAATAGCGTGATTATTATTCGTGCAAAAAAAATCCAACATACACAAGAGCATTGTTTAACCATGCTGATTCCTATTCAAGGTAATGAATAATTGTCTTATCTGAACGAGTGACAAACAACTATTGCACTCCTTTCATTCTGCCTAGAGTGTCTTTTCTTTTTTCTTTCTTTTTTCTGGTGGGTGGTTTTGATATTGAAAAAAAACTTACTGAATTAAGCCATCAATTTTTGGCCGATCCCCCTGAGTGGGTACGAGCCATGGCTGTTTAATAATCATCATCATCATCATACGCGCATCTGCACACTTTTATGCAGAACGTAACAACGAGAAAGACGAGGAACTCTCTGGCGCGTGGTTAATAAAAAGACCGACCCGCTGCTGTTTTCTCAGCGTCTTCAAATACGACCTCTGTCTTCACGTCGCGACACTGGTGGAGGTGCTGGAACCTGCAACCTGATGCATGAAAGCGTTGTTCGGGACCGTACACCCAGTCCGGAGCCTCAAAATCTTGTTACGACTCCAGTGCACTGATTCAGCCGGCGCCTGCTAGGCCTAAGTCCAAAACCCTCGACGGCATCTCCTGTTACCAACATAGCGGCCCCTTCAACGTCTGCGAATCTTCCTACGGCCCAGACGACTCATCCTTACCAGAAAACTTTTGAGACTCCTCGTGTTCCCGAAGTCTTCCGTGGAGAACCGTATGAAGATGTCGAGGACTGGCTCGACCAGTTCGAGTGTACCGCTGTGGTGAATCGTTAGAGCATGCAAGAAAAACTTGGCCGTGCCTACTTCGCAATGGAAAATAGCGCTCGCACATGGTACGAGAACAGGGAGCCTACTTTCCAAACCTGGGACAATTTCCGCCAAAAGCATCTCGAGACGTTCCTGAGTGCGGACCGACGGGATCTCGCACAACAGATGATCGAAGCCCGCGTGCAAAAGCCGAACGAAAGCGTCGCCATGTTCGCTGAGGATATGGTCCGCCGTCTATTTCGCCGCGCTGACCCTGACATGCCCGAGGCTAGGAAAGTTCGTCACCTGATGCGGGGAGTTAAGGAACCGCTTTTCGCAGGCCTTGTATGAAATCCGCCAACAACAGTGGATGAATTCATCAAAGAGGCGACTGTCATTGAGTGGGCGCTCCGGCAACGATGCCGCCACTTTGACCGCCTGCCCGACCAAACGCCTGTTGGTGCCGCCGCTAAAAACGCTGCCATTTCCGAAAACTCTTTACGGCAAATGATTAGGCGAATCCTGCGGGAAGAGCTGCGGGCCCTCGGCCTTCCGTCTACCGAGCCTCCATTTGCTTCTGCTGCTGAAGTTGGTGATGAGTACTTCTGCCCGCCCATAATTTAGTGCCAGAACGCCTCTCGTTATTGAAAAACCTTGCGTAAACAATAGCGTGTCTATTCACTCCGCTATCACCTTATTACGGCACGGCGGTTCACATAACACCGACAAAAGGCAGCAAGATCTCGGCAGGAGCATCACATCACCGGCTACACGTAAACGTTGCAGTTGTTCTTAGGTGGTGGCGTCGACGTAAGGATGGGAGGAAAAGGTGAAGATACGCTCTGGAATGTTGATAACAGCACCGTACTCTCGCAGAAAATTCATACCCAAAATCAAGTCTTTACAACAGTCCGGTAAAATGACAAAAGTGGCGATGAAGCTCGAATCACCGATTACGAGCTGAGCGGTGCATTTAACGGTTGGCGTCATTAGCTCTCCACAAGCACTCCTTATGCTCGGCCCACTCCACGGCGTCTTGACCTGCTTAAGGCAGTCGGCGAGCTCTTGTCTCAAAATAGAGAAGTCAGCACCAGTGTCAACCAGTGCTGTTACGTAGTGCCCGTCTATAATAACGCTAAGGTCGGCACGTACGAATTCATTGTCATTAGTACCCGTGATTGTCGTCGTCTTCGTCATCACCGTCGTCACGTCGCCTTTGCGTAGAGGCGAGGGGGTATTTTTGGCGTCTCGGTGATTGGCAACCTTGCCCCCGGAGGTCGCGGCAGTTAGTTTCCCTGGCACGGGCTTGGGGAGCGGTTTCTGACGGCGTCAGCGTATATTTGGCGATTCGGGGAATTTTGACCTCGTGCAGGTGAGAGAGACCGCCAGCGACGACTTGGTGAAGACGCTTGGTTGGTCAGCAGGTGATCAGCACCATGGTCACGAGGGTCTTCAAAATAATATGAAGCGGGCCGAGAAAAGTTTCCAAACCGGGCTTCTCGATGACGGCAGTAGCGCGAGAAGTGGCCTGGTTCGCCGCAGTGGAAACAAAGAGCTCGACAGTTGGCAGTGAGCCACAAGTCGTTCCGACGTACTGGTGGTCGCCGCACAGGTTCCCGCTGCCACCACGGCAAGGTAACGGGCCGTGGCTGAAAGGGTGCTTCTTCTGGGGCAGGCGGATGACGGCGGGTGGCATCAGCATAGGTCATGATATGATTTATATGTGGGGTTTAACGTCCCAAAACCACCATATGAATATGAGAGACGCCGTAGTGGAGGGCTACGGAAATTTCGACCACCTGGGGTTTTTTAACGTGCACCCAAATCTGAGTACACGGGCATCAGCATAGGTCAGTGGACGTGGTTCGGGTGGTGGCACCGGTGATGGAAAGGCTTTCCGTAGTTCCTGGCGCACGATTTCCGCAACAGAAGAAACTTATTTGAGGTTCTACAAGCTATACGTTCAGCTGGCCTGACTTTAAAACCAGAGAAGTGCCATTTCAGTTTCAGCAAACTTTGCTTTTTAGGCCACGTGGTCAGCCACGAAGGTGTTCGACCTGACCCGGGCAAAATCGACGCTGTCACAATTTTTCCCGCACGACATGACAAAAGAGCAGTGAGACACTTCTTAGGCCTCTGCGCTTGATACCGACAATTTATCGTCAACTTTTCGTCTATTGCGGCGCCTTTGACGCGGCTCTGCGAGAGGATGTCCCCTTTATTTGGAGCGAAAAGGAACAAACAGCATTCAACGAATTACGCCAACGCCTCCAAACACCTCTGGTTCTTGCGCACTTCGACCAGGAAGCGCCAACAGCACTTCACACCGACGCAAGCAATGTAGGCCTGGGCGCCGTACTGATGCAATGGGAAGATGACTCCGAGAAAGTGATAGCTTATGCCAGCAGGGCTCTCTCTCGCAAGGAAGAGAACTACTCGACTACCGAGAAAGAGTGCCTCGCCGTGGTTTGGTGGTTCTCAAATTTCGACCGTATCTGTACGGCCGCTCATTCAAGGTCGTCAGTGACCACCACTCGCTTTGCTCACTCATTAACTTGAAAGACACATCCAGCCGTTTAGCACGCTGGAGCATTCGGCTTCAGGAGTTTGATATGACCATTATTTATAAATCAAGGAAGAAGCACACCGACGCATTGATTGATGGATTTGTGGGGTTTAACGTCCCAAAACCACTATTTGATTATGAGAGACACCGTAGTGGAGGGCTCCGGAAATTTCGACCATCTGGGGTTCTTTAACGTGCGCCCAAACCTGAGCACATGGGCCTACAACATTTCCGCCTCCATCGGAAATGCAGCCGCCGCAGCCGGGAATCGAATCCATGACCTGCGGGTCAGCAGCCGAGTACTTTAGCTACTAGACCACCGCGGCGGGGCAAGCACACTGACGCAGACTGTCTCTCGCGGTCACCCGTCGAGCCTGCCGCTAATATTGACGTGTCTATGGACGCTGCATTCTCGAGAGTCATCATCGAGGCCACTATTTTACAAGAGCAGCGCAGTGACCCTGACCTCCTTCCGCTTATCTACTTCTTAGAAGGACGACGTGAAGACGTGCCGCGAGTTTTTGCGAGAGGAATGCCATCTTTTTGTTCAAGGAACGACGTCCTATACAAGAAAAACTTTTCTCCCACCGGCAGCCCATACTTGCTCGTCGTCCCTGCATCACTTCGAAAAGAAACTCTGGAAGCCTGCGATGACGAAGTCACCTCTGGTCATCTCGGTTATACTCGAAGGTTGTCCCGTCTGCAAAACAGTTACTACTGACCGAACCTACCTGCCGCTGTGAAACATCACGTCCAAACATGTGCCGACTGTCAAAGACGCAAACCACCACCCGGCAGGCCGGCAGGCTTATTACATTCCATCGAAGTACCAGCAAAGCCATTCGCCCAAATCGGAATGGATTTCCTGGGCCCATTCCCAACTTCTACCACAGGGAACAGATGGGTCATTGTCGCCACCGAATACTTGTCTCGCTACGCAGAAACTAAAGCCGCGCCGATGGCCACAGCAGCAGAAGCAGCTCATTTCTTCATAGAAACCGTCGTCCTTCGGCACGGTGCTCCAACAGTCATCATCACGGTTACAGGAACTGCGTTCGTGGCAGAACTTTTGGAGCCAATTCTCAGGCTCAGCGGTACAGCTGACCGGAGAACTACGGCGTACCACCCACAACCGAACGGACTAACAGAGCGGCCTAATAAGAACCTCGCAGACATGCTCTGCATGTATGTCGATACAGAACACAAGAACTGGGATGAAATCTTGCCTTATGTGACCTTCGCCTATAATACCGCCCGGCAGGAAACTACCGGAATGACGCCGTTTAGTTTAATACACGGGAGCGAAGTCACTAAAACGTTGATCGCTATGCTGCCGCACGAGTGTGACGACACTCACGCTGACGTCGAAGAATTTGGTCAGCGCGCCGAAGAAGCCCGACAGCTAGCCCGCGTGCGTATTTGTCACCAGCAACACAAAGATGCGAAACGATACGACCTACGACATAAATTGGTAACCTACAAACCAGGTGACAAGCTATGGGTCTGGATCCCAATACGTAGACGTGGACTTTCAGAGAAGATATTACGACGATACTTCGGCCCATATCGAGTCACCCGACGATTGAACGATATCAACTACGAAGTTATTCTCGACGGCGATTGCAGTTCTAGTAGCCGAAATCGCTCACCCGAGATCGTGCATGTCATCCGGATGAAACCCTACTTGTCCAGCCAACTCTCGTTTGTCCTGTGGGTGCCGGTGCATATGTGCGTTTTTATAAGGAGAGCGCCTTGGCTGCGCCTCGGGACGATGCATTTTTGGAGGGAGGCAAATGTCACGTGCGTCCCACGAAAAAAAGTCGAAGGCGACAGCGCATACGCGCATCTGCACGCTTTTATGCAGAACACAACAACGAGAAAGACGAGGAACTCTCTGGCGCGCGGTTAATAAAAAGACCGACCCGCTGCTGTTTTCTCAGCGTCTTCAAATACGACCTCTGTCTACACGTCGCGACAATATTAATGCCAAAATTACGTCGTAGCCAATATTCGCGTCGGGACTCGGGGACCTAGGCGCTACTGTGGCTGTATCACGTGGGCTTTCCTGCTTTTGCTGGCTTCCTAAACCCGTGATTTTAAAATTGTATTTTCTCTCTCTGTGTGTATGGAGAGGTGAGATGGCGCTCAAGCTGGTATACGAAAGCTTGCAACGAACACAAACACCCCGCCAACGTGAATACGCTTCACAACATAGAGAAGCACTTCTTAAAATATGCGTCATGGTCACCAACGACGACAGAAGCAAAAACAAAGGAGAAAAAAGCGGGGAGACAGCAGATGGCTAGGGCATCGCCAATGAAAAAAAAATTGGCAGTGCGTCTGCGTACTTCGCTGCAAATGTCGGTGAAAGACAATAATAGTCTTCTGCCCGCCATAGTACATGAGTCTTGGTCTCATCAGCGTGAAATATGGCACTGCGTGATACATGAACACCCCCTGACAGTGGTGTCGAGAAACAAGGCCTTGTGCAGAACCGAGGAACACTGCCAGGTGGCAGCATCATATCGCGAGTAGAAGGCTTTTTAAATGCGAAGCATTTCTTAGTGAACTTCGGTGACTTTGAGCGTATCTATCTATTTAGCCGCCTACGACTTTTAGCTCTCCTGGCCATTTCGATAGTCGTATCAATACCAAAATTGGTATGGCATAACACGACTGTATGAAGAACATGTTTATTAGTCATAACATGAAAATCATCACATGTGTGTCACGAATGTCATGATTTAAATTTTATGTTGTTGCAGCTCTTGCGCTGGTTTCGTTCACATGGCATGTTGCAAAACCTGTATGGTATGACATGATTGCATGGCGAACACAAATGACAGAGCCTAACATGAAAATCATGACATGCGTGTCATGTAACAACATGACTGCATGCCATGCTCATGATGCACTCGCAGCCGCTTCGCTAGGGTCACATATACCAAATTTAGTATTACGGTACGTGAACGGATTACGAAGGTATGTGACTGGTGCAAACATGATAACCATGAGATGCGTGTAATGTAACAACATGACTACATGCCACGCTCATGATGCGCTGGCGGTGGTTTCGCTGGCTTCACTTATACCAAATTTGGTATTACGGGATGTGAATGAACGTCGAAGGTATGATACTGATGCAAACACAAGAAACATGAGATATGTGTCATGTAACAACATCACTGCATGCAACGCTCATGATGCGCTCGCGGCTGTTTCGCTAGCTTCACGTCAACCAAACTCGGTATTACGTGACGCGAACGAACGACACAGGTAAATGACATATTCAAATTTGATAATCACGACGTGCGTGTCATGTAACAACATGACTACATGCCACACTCATGATGCACTCGTGGCCGTTTCGCTAGCTTCACATATACAAAATTTGGTATTACAAGACGCTAATGGATGATGAAGGCATGTGACTGGTGCAAACAGAATAATCATGAGATGCGTGTGATGTGAGAACATGCCCACATGCTACAGTCAAGGCGCCAATATCATTCAACATGACGCGGTGTGCGTGCTCACCGGCGTTCAATTCGTCACGTCTCGCCGGCACTGCCAAGCCAGGCACCGGTCCCGCTATATACTCGCAGGCACGCGCCACGCTGCGTTGCTTTGACGCATGCACGGTTCAACGCATCCGCCGTCCCTCCGTCACGAAACGAGGGAGACGCAGTGTTGTCTGGGTAACGCGTCGGCATAGAGTAACGTTACTCTATGGAATTGGCGTGAAATGCAGCATGTCGCATTTGGGGCTGGTTGTGGTCGGGCCGCGCCGACGGACGCCGGTCGCACTTGGCGTCAGACTATAGATTGCTGGTGATTTGCTTACGTAGCGTCGCTGTGCCCCGCATGCGCGCGCATCAACGCTACATTGGAGTATATTGAGCCCTTCATGATGCGCTCGCGGCCGTCTCGCCAGCTCCGCATACACTAAATTTGGTGTTACGTGACGTCAATGGATGATGAAATATATGACTAGTGCAAACATCGTAATACTGACACGCGTGTCATATAAAAAAATGAGAACATACCATGATCATAGCGTGCTCGCGGCTGCTTCGCGAGCTCCACATATAACAAATTTGGTATGACGTAACGTGAATAGATGACGAAGGTGAACGGCGCATTCAAAGATGATAATCAAGACACGGAAGTCATGTACAGCATCATTTACCTCCACCTCGTAACGCTGTGCTGACTTTAAAGTGACATATCCACATATCTTATTGATGCTTTGCATATCATTGATTCCCACTGTACGTGAAATCTGTCATTTTTTTGTTCATAGAGTCGCATTTTCAGTGCAGCCTAAGAAACAATGGCGTATTTAGAAATATGCATCTACATATTTTCTAGCAAAGGAACATACCACCCAATACGTGCTCATTGAGGTTGCGCCTCAGACATACGTAGTCTTTCTTTTTTTGATCGACAATGTTTAATAGTATGAATATAGCTACCAGTTCAAAGATGGTTGGGCTTTCAGTAAGTGCTTAAAGTTTGGCGTGGTGGCTGAATCGTGTGACAGACAGAGAGAACAAAATTTATGCGTTCAAGTATCCTAATCACCAACAATAGTGTTGTCAGCAAGGGACGGCATACTGCTCTCCCATAGTTGAGTACCATGTACTCAAAATCGTTAAACATTTCTTTCTAAACGCGGCATTCTTAAATATATGAACAATCACAAGGCGTACGAGGAAAAACAATGACATAAAAGCACTGTTACGTGAAGAATAGAGATACAATTCGTATCAAAACACTTACGTAACTGTAGTTCTAAAGTAGATGCGTTTTTCATAAACTTACTTGGCCCATATTCAGCCAAGCCATTTTCGAAGTACTATTTTACTGGTAAATCCAGGGCTCTGACTTACTACTGTTTGCAGTTTGAAAGAAAGCGAGCGCCTAGGCGATAACGAGTGCCATTTTTGGAGATAGACGTCATTCCATTCCGATTCTATTGCATGCAAAATGCACCCAATTCCATTCACATTCCATTCATCCAATAGTTGTCCCCTTTTCATTCGCATGTAATTCCGGGGTCGCGAATATGTGGAATGATTTTGGAGTCAATCCAACTCCGAAGTGGAAACTCCACAATGCTGATAGGCCATGCGGGCACGTCACCGCACTGCGTGTCGACCGCGACAACTATGCAGCTCACAAGGCTCAAATCAACCAATGGTCATTTCCAAGTTCTTTTCGATAGTGACACGGTGACTTTGTTTATATGGCGTCATTTGTAGACAGAAGATTTCCAGTTTACTTCAAAAAATGTTATGGCACGTACTGCGCTTCGATTAATATTTTGCTCACATCTTCGTCGGTACCTCGAACACCAATCAGTGGTATTCTCCTACTGTGTTCAAAACGTTATGCAGCGCCCCTGCCATATGTTTACTTGTAGCGCACGTAAATAACAGGAAGAAATGCTAGCAGATTAGCTACCAACAAGCCCGCATCAGATCTCTCGGGCCCCTTTGAAGCCAAGTTGTAGTAGCTACAGAATGCAGGAATATACTCATAACTCTTATGTACTAGCGATCGTAGAAGTTGGTTGTCTGCGGCGTAGAGGTATCATGAGCATATAGTGCGAAAGGCTGCCACCACACACCTTGCATGTCTGCGTCCGGCGTCCTGGCTCCGGGGCGAAGTGGGAGCGCGCACTGCTCGCGAAAGATGAATCGGGCTAGGGTGCGGCGCTCCGTGGGTGTGAGGTCACGTGTGACCTTGCGGAGGAGGCAGCGACGCTGGATCTCCTCCATGGGCGGGAACCGTAGCAGCCGCATCTGCGACAGCGTCATCTCTCACTGCTTGCACAAACAGTGTGTGCACGCCGGTTGATTGATTGATTGATTGATTTGTGGGGTTTAACGTCCCAAAACCACCATATGATTATGAGAGACGCCGTAGTGGAGGGCTCCGGAAATTTCGACCACCTGGGGTTCTTTAACGTGCACCCAAATCTGAGCACACGGGCCTCGACATTTCCGCCTCCATCGGAAATGCAGCCGCCGCAGCCGGGATTTGAACCCGCGACCTGCGGGTCAGCAGCCGAGTACCTTAGCCACTAGACCACCACGGCGGGGCGTGTGTGCACGCCGGGTGGGTTCAATCTGCTAGCTTGAAACACACCAACTTATTAAAATATCAAAATAAAATTTGACATTAAAGCTTGAATAAAAGTTCGAAAGCCTAAAAGGTTTTATTTTAGACTTTAGTTTTATATTGTCGGCGTACGTATTTCTCTACGTCAAGCTTTATCCCGAATAGACGGGTATTTGTCGAACTTTAGATTTCATCCGCTATCATGTAACCAATTCCACAAGACAGCGTTACAGTTGATGCACAACACATGCCTCACAGCACGCACATATCACGCACATATACGCACCAAAGTAAAGGGACACTAATTCAAATAACAATTTGAGTCAGAGAGCTCAATGTGTGACAACGTCTAAAACGACAATATTATCAGCAGCAGTGCGCTACTTAGAGAGGAATTATTGTAAGTACACATGAACACATGCGCCACGAGGAAAGCGTTCGCAAAATGACGCCGATGACGTCAGGCTTACCACCTAAAATATTTACTGGCAATCGAACTGGCTGCTCTGAATAAAGGACTTTCCGTGCGTTAAGCGACCTAATAAAATGCTACTAGTTTGTTTCTGTTTGACTCTTGCAAAAAAAAGAACCACCAGACGTTACTATGGGGAATGGCGCGAGTGGTTCAAAAATCCAACTTTTGCCTGGTTAAACTGAGTAGGTCGTGTCATCTAGAGAGTACCAGTTGAACTAAGCACGTCTATCATCTCGGAGGCCATTTCAATGGCTGCTGTTATTGCGGTGGCTCCAGCTACGTTGGTTCTGCTGCTACTAGCATCAACAGCCGCGCATTAAAGTCGGGCAACGTTTTGCAGGGGCAACCCAGACGGGAAAGTTTCAAAATAAGCCCTTTCTTGGCACAACAGTAGCACTGGAAGGTTTCTCGACCAGTATTTCACCAATCAACATCTACTTATTATTTGCCTTTATTGTCCGTAAAGTACAAGTCACTATGTAAGTAAAGTCATTGCAGTGTTTGGGTGATTACAGTGCTCGGCTCCTCACGTACTCGGGAAATCTTTGAGGAGTTTGAAATGATAAAAACATCACAGCATATCCACGCCGTGAATGATGATGAGTGGACAAAGCTTCAGAGGGAATCATTGGTAAACCACGAATCTTCAGCGTAATTCGCCCAGTAAATCATCATTTAAAGACGTGAGAAACAATTTGTGTGTATGCCGCGTAGCTTGGGCCTGCCGCTCTAGTACGGCAAGATCTTGTTGGCGCCTCCACGCAGCTTCACGGCACGCTTCCACATCGGGGTTCCGTCTTCGAGTGCGAGCCGCCACCTTGCACGGGGATGGATGGATGTATTGATATGGCTGTACCCTTTAGATCGGGTGGTGGTTAACGCCTCCAAGCTGCAATACTTAGTGAACCAAAAACTAGATTTATTTTGCCCCTTAAATAGTGAGGTTGAGGATTCGTACTTGGCAGTGAAGGGTTTAATTTTCACTCGTGCCTTGACTTTAGCCACCAATCAGATAACCTCCTTCTGGTTAATTCTACCCGCTTAAAGTTTATTTTGCCCTCACTGTCCCTAAACCCCAGTGCTTTGAAAAACTCTGCGCCATCATCCTGAACTATAGGGTGAAGCCCTTTACAGAACATTATCAAGTGTTCGGCAGTTTCTTCTTCCTCTCCACACGCACTGCATACCGTGTCTACCCTTTGTATTTGGCCCGATATGTGTTGGTTTGCAATACTCCCGTCCTGGCCTCAAACAGTAGAGAACTACCCCGAGTATTATCATAGAACCTTTCCTTGGCAATTTCCTGCTTAAAAGCTTGATAGATATCTAGTGTGTACTTCTTATTCATGCCGATTCTCCACATAATGGTCTCAGCTTGCTTCACCTTCTTCCTAACTGATAATTTTTTTTGGTTTGGCCCCCTCCTGTTTTCTAAGTATTTACCAGTCAAGTTTCTGGTTCGCTTCCTCCACTTTGTATCGACATTCTTCATGTATAAGTACGTGAATACCTTCCTAGCTCAACGCTCCTCCTCCATTTCTCTCAATCGCTTCTCAAGTTTTATCTTGCTGCTAGCTCTACTGCCCTCAAATGATTTCCATCCCATATCAGCTTGTATTTCCTGATTTGGTGTATTCCCTTGAGCTCCTAAGGCAAGCCTACCTATTCCACGTTGCTTAATTTCTAATCTTGCTTGAACTTCTGATCTCATGGAGAAGACCGCATTGCCGAACGTCACACCAGGCCCCATGACTCGTTTCCATCTTCCTCTCACAACCTCATACCTATTGTAATTCCACAGTGCCCTGCTTTTCATCACCGCTGCATTCCTGTTGTCTTTAGTCGTCACGTATATTTCGTGTTCCCTTAGGTACTCGGTCCCCATTGCTTATCCATACGCCCAGATATTTGTATTTATCTCTTATCTCTAGCGTGACCTCCTGTATTCTATGCTCCCTACCTTCATTATCATTATAATCATGACTGCTGATTTGTTCTTACTGAATCTGAAATCTAACCTATCTCCCTCTATACCATAGATGACAATCAATTTCTGCAAATCTTCCTTGTTGTCTGCCATTAGCACTATATCATCTGCGTACATCAATGCTGGCAGTGCTTGTGCAATGAGTTTTCCTTGTTTGACGAAAGAGAGGATGAAGCCCAGTCCACTTCCCTCTAATTTGGCCTCTAATCTTCGTAGGTACATCATGAATAATAAGGGTGACAGAGGACACCCCTGCCTAAGCTCCCGTTTTACTTCTGTAGGCTAGGATACCTGTTTTCCCTCTTTATTACCACCTTGTTACCTTTATACATATCCCTTAAAAGATTAGTGACTCCATATTCGACACCTGTTGTGTCCAGTATTCCCCACAAGTCCTCTTGAACCACGCTATCGTATGCTTCCTTGATATCATAAAATGCTAGCCACAGGTGCCTGTGTTCCTTTTCTGCTATTTCGATGCACTGCGTCAGTAAGAACAGATTGTCTTCCAACCTCCTGTGTTTTCGACACCCATTCTGCAGTTCCTCCACCCCCCCCCTCATGCTTTATCTATGCCTGCAGTCTTTCCTTTATAGTCTGCATCACCAGCCTATAGACCACTGATGTCGCTGTTATAGGACGGTAGTTGCTTTTGTCAGCTTTGTCCCCCTTACCTTTATAGATCATGTTCCTCCTGCTAAGTGTACATCCATCGGGGACTTCACCATCGATTATTATTTTGCTCACTGCCTCTCTCAAAGCCAGCTTACACTTCGGACCTAATGTCTTTACCAGCATAATTGGAATGTCATCTGGGCCTGTTGATGCACTACTAGGAACCCTCTTCTGAGCCCTTTCCCACTATCGTTGTGAAAAGGGAGCCATTTTGCCACTTTATTCATCGTTGTCTATTGTGGTGCATAAAGCACTTCTTTGTTAAAATGTTTCTGTCACCCTTGTTCTTATATACTCAATAGATTCGTCCCCTTCTAGCCTAGCACATTGAGCTGTAGTTATAAACCTCTGCTCTAGGTTCGTCTCATTTATTAGGGAGTTTAGATAGTTGCACAATTTCGCAGCTGCCTTTCTATCTTTTTTATGTGCTTCTGCAAGCCACTGAGCTCCCTTTCTTCTCATATTTTCATTGATCAGAAGGGATGCTTCCCTTCTACTTCTTAGAAAGATGTCCCATATTCTTTCAACATCATCCGTCGGTTCGCCCCGCTGCTTAGCATGTATGTGTTCCCTAAAAGCTTTCTGACGTTTTGCTATGGCTCTCTTAACTTCCTCATCCCACCAACTGCTGGGTTTGTGTCTTCTTTTCCGGAGTGACTTGTCACGTGTCTTAGCTAGCTCTAGCTCAAACAGTCTAATTAGATTCGTGTATGTCCACACTGTTTTATTATCCTCAGTGATTACTTTCTCAGTTTGTTTAGTAGCTATTTCTATTTGCCTTTCTGATAAAAACTTTTCCTGTAGTTGCTCATCTTGTCTCCTTCCCACTTGCACTGCTCTTCTGAAACTTTGCTTGATACGTTTTTGATTACTGCGCAGACTTCTGGAGCCACCTTCATCTATGTGCATTGCCCTGAGCTTATCATACATCCTATGTGACATCAGTGCGTAATATATTGTTGATTGCAGCCTTCCTACTTCCCATGTTATTTTCCCTTCACGCTTCTCGGTACTGTTGCAAATGATTAAATCATGTCTTTCACACATATCCATGATTATTTTGCCTGTTGGGTCGGTGTACCTATCTATATCTTCTATGTGTGCATTCATATCTCCTAGTATAATTATCTCGCACTCTCCTCCTAACTCCTCAATGTCCTTTGATATACATTCTACTATTGCCTGGTTTTCCTTTCTGGCCTTTGCTCCCGTCCACAAGTACACCAAACCAAGGAGTGTCATTTGCCCTGCCACTTTCCCTTTTAGCCATAATGGTTCTTTGCACTCCTGCTTGACCCTTTTCCAGTCTCTACTTTTATGAATGAATGCCCCAATACCACCCCCTTCCTGCTGCCTTCTGTTCTATTACAATATACCGCGTAGTCAAAAACACGCGTAGTCCGGAGTGTTAGGAGGTTGTTCCATGTCCCTAAGAAGTGTTTTTACAAACCGTATACCATCGGCCTCTCCTCTTTTAGCTGTTCTTCTATCTCTTCCCACTTTAGCCTGTTCCTGCCACCCTGCATGTTAATATACCCTATGTCTGGATTGGCTTGGTGCTCGTGGCTACGTCTATTTCTGCCCCGGACTCTACCTAACTAAGATACTGGTGCCACTTTGCGATTGTATCTGTCCATACCACCTGTAAAAGAGTCTCTCTGATTGTTTTCCTCGTTACTAGCTATCCTGCACCCCGAAGGACCGGCGTGCCCCCCCAAAAAGCTACTGCGCGTCCTGCAAGTCGTCAACCCACCTCATGACCTACCCGCTCATCGAAGTGAATTGTCTCGTTGAAAACCACCCCACCTTTGCACCTCTCTGTTCATTTCCACCACCTCAAAGCCGTTCTCTCGACTCATCCGCTGTATCTCTTGGTTTGCATTGACAACCGCTCTTTGCAGGTGTCCGTCACGCACCGGTACCTCTGGTATCGTACATATCACTACTTGAACTTGAGGAGAAGTGGCGCACTTGTCATCGACCCCTTTCACCAGTGTGGTCGCTAGTCCTGCCGTATCTTCATTTAAGACATCGTTCAAAACGCCTGAAATTATCACGAGGTTTCGCCTATCAGCTGTAGTTTTGAGTTTTGCGCTCGCTTGCCTCATGACTGCTTCCAGCTTACGTCCTGGGAACGTCCCTACTGCAACCCTCTTGTCACCTCTTACCCTCTCTTTGATTGCTTCTGCGCATTGATTTAAATTCGAGTCCCCAGCGATTATCACATGCTGTGTCTTTTTAGCTGGAGCGTCTTGCACCTGGGGGTTATTTGCACCTGTGACTCCGGCTGCTTTGTCCCCTCCCTGCCCCACCACTACTTCGCTGAAGCGGGGCCTTGCGACAATTGAACCTGCTGAGCCTGTTTTTTCCAAACTTGCTAGCTCTTTCTTCTCCGCCGTTCTGGTTGCCGGTGCCCTACTGTTCGCTCCGTCGGCCTCTCCTTTGTTCACCTGGCAAGTGCTTCCTCGGCGGACTTCAGCCTTTCTCCTATTGCCCTCGTTTTTTCCTGTCCTGTCCATACGCAGTCTCCAGCTCGGTGATTCTCAACAGATCACTCCGGGCAACCATCGTTTTCTCCATTTTTCCTGAGTCTCACATTGCCTACTCTTCGCGTTAGCCTCCTATTCATTCGCTTTTGCATTTGGGTTCATTTTCAAACTCACTCCGCATCGTGAACACTTTACATTCTTTTTAACCATGTCTTTATGACACCAATTGTCCTTATGACTTGTCTCACTTGATAATTACAAAACTCGATCCGTGCGCTACGAAAAAGAGAAAGTATAAGCTCTACTACAAAAGTTTGCGTGTTCAATATATATGTAACCCTCCCCCACGGGGTGGCAAAAGAAAAAACACAAAGAAACAAACACACACACACGCACAATTAGTAAATACCTGGTGACTGACCCCCGGAAAGCCGTACAAAGTAATAAGTGCTACAAAGATTTTAACTGCTGCCTTATTATTATAAAGGCAAGCGCAAAACATGTAAAACCACTTATCTGCGCAGTCGATCGGGAGCGCACAAAAACACGTCCCCCCATCCTGCCAGTCCAAACTGAACTCGCATCAGTTCATACGTATCATACTACAAGTAACGCCATATAGTTCTTGCATTTTCAACATATATGCATTCGTTATACGTACGAGTGCCGCCGTCTAACGACCACTTTAGGAGCTAACGAGAGGTGGCTACATACAATTACGACGGGACGTACGACCCACACCCTAAGAAGCTTCGCCCCTAAAATGAGAGACACGTGCATGAGCTGCCCCTCAGTACGTTTATTAATGAGCAAGTGGCTTTGCTGGAAGATGCACAGCTGCGTTCGTGTAGGCATGAGTTTTTACAGCGAAAATTGTATGTGGCTAGGATGGATGGATGAAAAACTTTTATTGGGGTCCTGAAGGATTCCACCCCCGTTTTATAGGGGTAGGATCGCGGGCCGCTCCCACGTTGGGACGGGGAGGCCCAGCCTCACCACCGCATCGTGGGCCTTCTGGACAGCCTTGAGTTGTTGTATGAGAACCGGACTCGTGAGCATTAAGTGAAAGGAGTTCTCAGAAAATTCTTCATTTTTTCTTTGTAAAGAGGGGCACCTCCAGAGCATGTGGTTAAAATCACTGCGATTTTGGCAGTCTGGACAAAGTTCTGAAATATCGGAGTAATTGCTATAGGTTACGAGGCTAGGGTATGTTCCCGTCTGAAGCATGCGAAGAGAGATTGCCTATGGCCTAGACAACTTTTCGTGTGGCAATGAAAATGACCTATGGCCTAATTGATAATGCTTCGTGATCTCGTTGAAGGTAGTCAAAATGTCCCTAAAATGAAGGCTGCTGGCTGACTCCTCTGTCTGAGAAGCACAAGTCCCGGCGCGGTAAGTGAAGCCTCGCGCCTTGGAGTGGGCTAGCTTGTTGACATTGGGAAGGCCTCCAACCCTTAAGCCAAGGTGAGCAGGGAACCAAATAATTGTGTGGTGGGTGAGTTCCTTGTGAGCGAGAATTCTCAAAACTTCCTTGCGAACGGAACCAGAAGCGAAGGCCCTAGCAGCGGATTTGGAGTCCGTATAAATATCAGTCCTTTGTGGATCAAGGAGTGCTAGTGCAATCACCATCTGTTCTGCTTTGTAAGAAGAAGGGGTTCGAACCGACGCCGAGGATAAAATTTGACCCTTAGTATCTACGGATACTACCGCAAAGCGAGCGGAAACGCCATACTGGGCGGCATCAACAAAGCATGAAACAGACGATTGTTTGTGAGCTTGAGCTAAAAGAGAGGAGGCTCGAGCGACACGCCTGCCCGCGTTGTACTGTGGATGCATATTTCGTGGAAGGGGGCATACTTTGATGCGAGAGCGTATATAATCATCGAGTGGCGTATTTTGCACTTCGAGCGTCAGGGGGTTGACTCCAGTGTCAATCAGAATCTTTCTCCCTGCTGGTGTGATCGAAAGCCTGGCAACCTGTGCCGTTTGTTGAGCCTCGATAACTTCTTCAAGCGTGTTGTGGACAACAAGTTTCATAAGGTTCTCAGTGCTTGTGCGCATAGGAATGCCAAGAACTTTCTTGATGCTTTTCCTTATGGGGATGTTCAATTTATTTTGTTTCATGGAGTTGCCACCTGTGCATAGATGGGACATAGCTTATGTGGCTCATCAAGAATGCATGGAATAGTCTGAGGAGGTTGTGCTCTCGAAGACCACCCCGACTGTTGGAGATGCGTGAGATTAGTCGGATGACCCCTTCCGCCTTGGAAGTTAGACGGTCGATTGTGCGGCTGTTCTGTCCATTAGCCTCGATAATCATGCCCAGAACGCGTATGAAGTCTACCCTTGGAATACGCTGCCCCGATGCCGTGTGCAGCCTAATGTCGATGTCAGCCAGTGGTTGCCAGTTTTTGGGTTTGGGTCCCCGTCTCGTGGGTCGATATAAGAGAAGTTCGGACTTTGCTGGTGAGAGCTTGAGGCCCATTTCATTTATGTAGACTTCAACACAGTCTACGGTCTCTTGAAGAGAGTTCTACACAGAGCCCTCTGAGCCACCGACACTCCATATGGTGATGTCGTCCGCGTAGATGGCGAACTTGATGCCCTCTTGGTTTGAGAGCTTTGCAGCAAGGCCGCACATTGCAATGTTAAAAAGCAGTGGGGAGACGACTGAGCCCTGCGGGGTGCCGAAGGAACCGAGATCGTAGGGCTCAGATTTGAGATCCCCAAGCTGTATAGTGGCTTTTCTATTCCTGAGGAACGAGCTGGTGAACTTGTGAAAGTTGGCTCCTAAGTTGAGAGAAGAGATGAAGGCAAGTATGTGGGAGTGCGAGACATTGTCAAAGGCCTTTTCAAGATCCAGACCGAGAATAGCTCTAACGTCTTTTGTCTCCTGATCTATGATGTGATGCTTCAGCATTTTCATGACGTCCTGAGTAGATAGGTGTGGTCTAAAACCTACCATGTTGTACGGAAACAGGTTAGTCTTCTCTATGTGCTTTGATATTCGATCTTTGATGACATGCTCGGCGACCTTGCCTATACAGGACGTCAATGAAATGGGTCGTAAGTTGCTAAAACTGGGACTCCGGCCAGGTTTAGGTATGAGAATAGCCGACGCCCTTTTCCATTGCTCAGGGAAAGTCCCCGTCTCCCAAATACGATTGATTTCTTTGGTGAGGTAGGTGACAGAGTCATCGTCTAAATTGCGCAGTGTCTTGTTTGTAATGCCATCCGGGCTTGGGCTGGAGTTCCCGTTAAGATTGTTTAAGATGGTGCGGACCTCTTCTTCCTGGAAGGGCTTGTCCAACTCGAAGGCTGGTGATCCCGTGTATTGCGCGTAGCCAGAAGGAGGCCGGGTTGTGTCCAAAGGGAGGTATCTCTGTGCCAGACACTTCGTTATTTCCGTGTCCGATTTAACCTTCCTTTCTGAGTGCAGTATTCGGTCTACCAAGCGCGTCTGGTTGGATTTAGATTTGGTCCCCTGCAGCAGGTGTTTGAGGAGGTTCCATTTTCCCCCAACTTTCATCTGACCATCCACCTTGTTGCGAATCTCGTCCCAATGCTGTTTTTCCCGTGTCTGACAATAAGTTGTTATTTCTTGGTTAAGACTTGCGATGCGTTTTCGCAGTCTTCGATTCATTCATACGGTGTGCTTTCCACCTGGCTAGGAGGGCGCTTTTAGCCTCAAGAAGATGAGCAAGCCTAATATCCATTTTATTGACCGGTAGATCAGTCTCTATCGTTTTGGTGGCCGACTTGACGTCTTCGACCAGCTGAGACAGCCACTTGTCGAAATTCGGTGAGTCATTAATCTCTTCTGCGCTCTTCGCTCTGATCTTACGGAAGAGGTCCCAATCTGTAAATTTGAAAGCTTTAGGGGGCTTTGCTTGAATTTGTAATGTCGTGCTCAAAATACAATGGTCACTCCCCAAGTTTTCTCCTAAGTTTAACCATGATACCTCCCCCATGGTTGTGACAAAGGTGACGTCTGGGGTAGTATCCCTAGAGCAAGAATTTCCAGTGCGGGTAGGAAACGTGGGGTCAGTGACCAAAGTAAGATTCAGATCCGATACCGCTTGCCAGAGCTCGGCTCCCTTGGCAGTGGTGCGAGGGTAGCCCCAAGCTTGGTGGGGTGCGTTGAAATCTCCCGCTATAACTATGGGTGCGTCCACTTTCCTAGCGATCGTAACGGCTTTGATAACAACGAGGTGAAGCGATGGTGCCTGCCTTTTGGAGAGCTATATATGTGGAGTACGAAAATGCTATTTTTAAGGTTGCTGCCAGGTATAATTTCTAAAAGAGAGTGTTCAATCTTGCTATTTGCCATGTGCAAATTGTGCTCAATGTAAGTGTACTTCTTGGACACAAACGTGCAGATACCGCGGCCATCTGGAGGTTTCGTGATGTGATGGGTGTAGCCTGACAAGCTCATTGTTTCCGTAAGCGTCTCCTGTAGCATAATAACATGTGGTCGAATTGGCTGGGATTTAATATACTGCTGGAGAGCTGTCTTCTTTGATTGGAAGCCCCAGCAGTTCTACTGCCAAATTACAAAATTTTTAAGGTGTCCCGCCATTGTTGGGACCCTCAAAAGCTCTCTCCTGAGAGACGCTACGGGTTGCCACCTTCTGCAAGATCCTGACCTTAAATATTACTTGGGCCGGAGTAGCCTCGGCTGATTGTAAAGCTTTAACTTGGTCAGCCTCGATCTTTGTGACTCTGCTGTCCAATACCGCAATCGACTCGACCACCGCCCTGAGAGCATTTTTGATATCATTCAAGGTTTCCTTGACCTCTGTTTTGAAATCTCTGTCCTCGCCATTGGCCGGTTGTGCTAGCGCTCTCCTTTTTGTTGGTTTTGCCCCTGGATCGACGTCCATGGTTACCTCATCGTGACTCGAATCCGATGTGGCTTCTCTACAGGGAACTGTGTTTGAAGGAGACGGAGACGAAACCTGCTGTGATTTCCTTAGGTCGGCTATTTCTGCCCTGAGTTGCTCGACAATGGCCCTGAGGTTAGCATTTTCCCTTTGCATCTGCGCATATATATCTGAGTGTTGCTCTGGATTGGTACCCCCCTTTACCTGTGGTTGGGAGCCCTTGATCTTGGATGCCCAAGTCTGGTGCTGATTTCCTTGCTGCACACCATTGCGGAAGGTAGGCACACGTGAGTTAGAACGGCCCTTGGATCTAGAATGTCCTTTGGATCTCGAACGGCCCCTTGCTCTGCCTCTGGAACGGGATCGCCCTCGCGGTGGTTGTAGCTGTTGGCTGACGTCACGCGGGCGCCAGCTGCTGCTCGGGCGCTCAGTCGTAGCGCGGCCGCCTGCAGCGGCTGGTAGCGATAGGAGGTCTCCTCCACTATCTGTGAAGTTCATGTCGTCGGCGTCTTGTTCCGCAAATTCCATCGTATATTGCATCCGTCGCTCTCGTCTTCGTCGACGGACTATGTAGGGCACTTGAAAACGATGCTTACACGTCTTGTCTGCCGTGAGATGTGGACCCCCACACAACTTGCATTCTGGAGTGCAGACGTGACCCTCCGAAGGAGATGACATACCACACCCTCTACAGACGGCCTCCTCTGGATGGGGACAAGTATCGGCTCGATGACCTATCTTTCCACAGGCATAACAGACATCGGTCTGTCGACAATACAGGGTGCAGCGAACCAAACTATTTCCACATATGACGTAATTTGGCACTTTTAGTCCGTCAAAGAGGACAATTACCGTGGTGGAATTCTTGATTCTTTTCACTTGGAGTGCAGTCGGGTTCCTTGGGTGTACAATAAGTGAATAAAGTTGTTCTTGACCGATGTCAACGTCAACACCTCTGATGATACCTTTGCAGGTGTCGTCGGGGGCAGGTCGGTAGGCACTAACATCAAAACTGGTGGTACCGAGAGTAAATGGCGGTGATCTTGGAATACGCTCTGGCGTTCCTCTCCGCTGGAGTGCTTATAACTGCAATGTTCTCTATCATATTCGGGCATACCACGTCTTCCGTGACTTCTTCCTCACTGACCGCTGCAACCGCTGCAGCCACTGCGAGTGCCTTCGCGAACCTAATTTGACTCACAGTTCTCATGTCCAGGCCATTTCTAGGTCTCACGATGACTCGATGGTGATCTCTTGGAAGGTAAGGAAGTCTAGAAGCAGCGATAAGACGCTTCTTCACCGCAGCCCGGGAGCGCTGAGGCGACCACGCGTCGCCGCGCATGGAGACGCTTGCTTGCGTCTCGGTCCTGGGGTATGCGTCCCACGAAGTTTACGTTTAGTGGTAGCCACAGACCATCCAGAATCTTGAAGATCATCGGGAGTGATATCCTCCCCATCGACAGAGACTTGCATAGACATTCCGTGCGTAGAGTGGTGGAACACCCTTCCGAGAAGGGCCGGCGGCCGCTCCGCCGTAGCCTAAGCCTAGCGCGCTCAGCTGAGCAGATGGGCAAACAGAAGAGTCTCGAAAAAGTGTCATAAAGCTCACCCACAGTGAAATACTTGGTATCAATGTAGTCCGTGTGGTTTTATGCGTCGACTGGCACCAAAAGACGCTCACAAATGCACGAAATACTGCCCAAAAACATTTTCGAACGCGGAGCCGATGTTTTCACATCCACACGAGACGGCGTCCCCCTTTGAAGTGATCATGTGGCTAGGAGAAACGAAAAATCATCCAGCAGCGGTGGTATTATTTATGCTGTTCTCAGCGCCGTACTCAAGTACGCGCGCCATTGGGAGCGTTGTGAGTTAGCTCGCGGTGTCGAACAACAGGTGATGTTGCGGAAATGTGATGACTGCTAGAATGCTTTTGCCGGGTCGAACGCCCACTTTCGGTGGGAGAGAGAGAGAAATGATATGAAGAAAGGCAGGGAGGTTAACCAGAAAGCAAGTGTCTGGCTTGCTACCCTGCACTATGGAAGCGGAAATGGGAGACAGAAAGGTAAGTAAAAGGGAACCCACTTTTGGCGGGAGTTTTCAGCTTCAGCTGCGACGTCTGTGACGGCCTGTCGTTCGAGAATTAACCACTGTAACTAACGCATTGCGAAACGAATTGAACCGCTCATTACACTCTTCCACGGCCGTTATCATGCGAGGCACAATGTGTGGCATGTGAAATAGATATTATGTGCGAACTGAACTCGTATCAGTTCATACGTATCATACTACCAGGCCAAACGAGTGTCCAACCTCCTTAAGAAGCTTGAATATGTAAGTAATATTTGTGAAAAGCTTCAGTGGAGCGTCGGGTTGAACCCAGTGCTAAACACCGGAGTCGAACGCTTCAGCTTTCGCTAATGTACCATTTGTACGGAGTGGTCTGGCGATGGTTTTTCTCCCAAGCACTGAATTTTTCTGTTGATCTTGTTTTAGGGCGAGTGATATGCTAATCTTTTTTTCTACTATTACATATCTGTGATTTTTTCTAAGCGTTCAGTTGATAGACAGCGCTCTTGCCGTTTTCTTTTCTAATCATGTTGCACTTGCAATGACCGTCATGACCCAATAAACACGGGTTCAATTCCGGCCGTGGTGGTCGCATTTTCGGTGGAGGCGCGAACGCTAGGTCTAGAAGTCCGTGTACTCAAATTCAGTTGAAAAATTGGGGAAGGGCGAAGCTATAAGAAAGGGTGTTTCTGCTCCCACTACGTGAGCAGGGATGACGCGTACAGTGGGTGCCGATGTTGCCCACAGCGAAATCACTGCTAATGGGCATTGAGAGACATAAGAAGACCATGACCGAGGTAATGCACCGCAAGTTTTTAGAGATTTCTTTGACGAGACACTAGTTGTGTCAAGTATGAAACCGCACATGCAGCGAAGAACCTTCGAGATGCCGTAAAGTCATCAAAAACTTCGTCGGAATGTAGGTTACCCTAAGGTAGTATTCTGATTCGATTGATATGTAAGGTTTAACGTCACCAAATCACCACTTGATCATGAGAGATGTCGTAGTGATAGACTCCGGAGATTTCAACCCCTTGGGGTTCTTTAACTTGCACCAAAATCTGAGCGCACGGGTCTGTAGCATTTTCGTCTCTATCAACACTGCAGACACCACCGCAGCGATTCGGTCTAACGACCTGCAGGTCAGCAGCCGACTACCTTGGCCACCAGACCCCCGCGGTGCGGCAAGGTGGTGCTTCTGCTACTGCCTCTTCTTTCTCCCTTTGCCAAATCGTAGCTATGTCACCATAAGGCCGCGTTCACTCTGAGCATTCCGGCCGCCGAAAGTGCTCCGAATCTGGTTTGGCGGCGGCGAGATCCGCCGAAAGGGCCCTCTCCGCGCCGATCGCTCTCGGACCGATTTTTGCGGCGTCTGCCGCCGAATCGGTCACCGCGGACCAATAGGAGCGCTAGTCAAGGAATTTTGAAAAATGGCGGCCAAGCCCTACTCACTTGTTACGCTGCAGTGCACGTAACTGAAAGTTGAAAACAACGGGAGTTTAACCTACTCTGTGCCTACTTTGCCTCTGTATTTCGTGAAAGTGGTGACCGAGCTTGCTGTTGGCGTGACCGAGCTTGTTGCGGTCTTGCAGAGCAAAACAAACTCACCAACGCCGCTGGCGTCGGTGGTTTTTCTGCTCTTTGTGCATTACAAGACAGGCACTTGCCAGCAAAGTAAGCAGTACTGTCTTTTCGTACTTCTTGCGTACGAGAATCGTCGAAGTATACACCACTTTATAGCACAGTAGCATTTGCGAGCTGCCACAGCAACCAAGTGACAGCGCATCCATCCCTCGTTCGCCCCGTAGTAGATGGCATATTCGGCGGCGCGGGGCGCGTCCAGTGCGAACGACGCTGCGTTTCGGCGGCAGGGGAATTTCGGTCGCTGTAGAAAGCGTATGCTTTAGTGTGAACTAGGCATAAGTGGTGTTCATAGTACGCACCGTGAAGTGCTACTTAGTATATGTTACAGAATAAAACTCGGTATCTGTAACTACATATGAGAGTGAATTCAGCAAATTTTGTTAATTATTCCAGCGGCCTGCGGGTCAGCAGCCGAGTACCTTGGCCACCAGACCCCCGCGGTGCGGCAAGGTGGTGTTTCTGCTACTGCCTCTTTTTTCTCCCCTTGCCAAATTGTAGCTATGTCACCATAAGTGGTGTTCATAACACGCACCCTGAAATGCTACTTAGTAAAGGTACAGGATAAAACTCGGTATCCGTAACTACACATGACAGTGAATTCAGCAAATTTTGTCAACTATTCCAGTGACCTGCGGGTCAGCAGCCGAGTACCTTGGCCACCAGACCCCCGCGGGGTGGCAAGGTGGTGCTTCTGCTACTGCCTCTTCTTTCTCCCCTTGCCAAATCGTAGCTATGTCACCATGAGCGGTGTTCATAGTACGCACCGTGAAATGCTACTTAGTATAGGTTACAGGATAAAACTCGGTATCCGTAACCACATATGAGAGTGAATTCAACAAGTTTTCTTAATTATTCCAAATAACGTTGGATATACTGTCGGGCATTTGTTGGGATAATTATTGCCTCTTTCACTTTTAGTTTGTTGGTGGCGACAATGGAATTCATTCCATTTTCATGGCTCACACCCCCATATGATGAACCGTGATTATCACATGGCACGCAAAACAGGCGAGACCATCAGGTGCTTCAGGAGTCGAAATATCCGGATCCCACGCTACAGCGTGCCGCAATCATTGTTTGGTTTCAGAAAGTAAAAGCCCACAAGTTATTATTACTCAGAATAGAGATTTTAGCTTTTTGCCAATCGGAGAAAAGAGGCAAGTAAAGCTCGATGTGGGCCTATCGTTTCTTACTCTTTTTTTTGTCTTTTGCTTACCTCCTTTCTTTTTTCTTTTTCTGTTTCTTTTTTTCATTGTTTCGTTCTCTCTTTCTTTCTTAGGCTTCAGTTGTGTTCATATTGTTACGTGAGTAACGAGTCAATGTATTGCAAGTATATTCACCACATTCATTTATTTGCAAAAGTGGTTGCAGCGCTGGCCAATCTGGCTCCGAACTCGAGCAGCAAGCGACCTTCATCCTCTTCGTCGCGCACACGCGCGCGCAATGACAATTTGCGTTTCGCCAGCCTACATGTAGCAGAAACCCCGTCGGCAAAGGCGCCGTCTCGGTGCATCTAGACGTCAGCGTCATTGGGCGAGTGGTACTTCTTTAGGCGTGTGACGTGTACGATGTCGCTGGCCCCAGGGCTGGATGAAGACGACGAGGCCGCAGGAGTGATTTCATAAATGACGGGAGGCTCCGAACGAATCACTCTGTTTAGCCTTGTGTGCGGAGAGAGCAGTTTATCACACAGGCCAACGTGCCCGGTAGGATACCACAGCAGAACCAACGAACCGGGTGAAAAGTGCACATCGCAGTGTCGTTGATCATACCGACGCCATTGGTTTTCTTGGGAGGTCGAAAGGCGAGCAC
This sequence comes from Rhipicephalus microplus, assembly GCF_043290135.1. Classification (NCBI taxonomy): domain Eukaryota; kingdom Metazoa; phylum Arthropoda; class Arachnida; order Ixodida; family Ixodidae; genus Rhipicephalus; species Rhipicephalus microplus. The sequence goes on from NC_134702.1 coordinate 245,810,307, forward strand.
GACCGGCTTCGCGTGCGTGGGCGGCCCAGCTGATGGCGTCTAGGACATTTTCTGTGGTCGGAGCTGCTGGTAACGGAGTAACTGTATCGAGGGGCAATGTCGGTTCGCGGCCGAGGAACAGAAAAAAATGGAGAGTAACCAGTCGTGTCATTGCGCGAAGAATTGTACGCAAATGTCACGTATGGTACAGCGAAGTTCCAGACAGAGTGGTCCGGGGAAATGTGCTTTGAAAGCATGTCAGTAAGGGTTGAATTAGGACGCTCAATGAGGCCATTTGTTCGCGTATTGTACGACGTAGTGAGCTTGTGGTGCGTTTCACATGAGCGTAAGACGTCCGCTTTGACTCTCCCTAGAAATGTGCAGCCTCGATCCGTGACAGCTGGCGTGGAGCACCACGTTACCAGATCACGTCACGTAGAAGAAAACCGGCGACGTCTGTAGCGCAACATGTTGCAAGGGCACGTGTGATAGCAAGCGTGTGGCGTAGTCAGTGGCCACAGCTATCCACCTGTTACCAGCAGCAGACAATAATAAAAGACCGAGTAAGTTCAAGCCAGCGCGAAAGAAAGGTTCAGAAAAAAATGTCGAGTGGTTGAAGGCGCCTAGCCGTAAGCGTCGATGGTGCTTTGTGGCATTGTCATTCCTTACACGCCGCGACGTATCTTCTTAGAGAGCGTGCGAGACCTGGCCAATAGAAGCGGTGCCGAATGTGGTTGTATGTGCGGGGCACAACTAGGTGACCGACAGCAGGAACGTCGTAAAGTTCGTGGAGTGCAGCCGAGCGGAGGTGTTTGGGTATATCAAGCAGCAGAGGTGGGCCGTCTGGATGGATATTATGCCGGTATCATGTACCATTCTGGAGTACGAACGAGCGATGGGATCGGTTCGATGGAGACGAGTCGAGGTGCTTGATGGTAGTCTGTAAGGCTGCATCACGGTGTTTCTCGTCGGCTTTGTGGGTCAGTTGGGAAACAGAGCACACGTAGGCGTCGTTGCCAGGTACGGCGACTGATTCGCCAATTGGATAGCGAGAGATACAATCGGCGTCCTTATGCAGGCGTCCGGACTTGTAGGTCACAACAAAAGTGCATTCTTGCAGTCGCTGAGCCCAACGACCAAGTCGACCTGTGCAATCTCTCAATGATGAAAGCAAGCAGAGCGCGGTGGTGGTAGGGGACGACAGAGAAGTGAGTGCTATGTAAATATGAACGGAACATTGAGACCGCCCTGACAACAGCAAGGAATTCTAGCTCCGTAATCAAATAGCAGCGCTCTGCAGCTTTAAGGAGGCGGCTAGCATAGGCAATAACGCGGCCATGTCCGGCTCTGATACCGTGACTACTGGCCTCCGTTCGGACCTCAGTTTGGGCGGATAGGTCAAAGTGGACCAGGATAGGGGCGTCGTCAAAAGTGTGATGAGGCGAGAGGAGGCATCTGCTTGAGTGAACCCCCACGAAAATGGGACGCCTTTCCTAAGAAGATCGGTAAGTGGTTGGGCGATTGCTGCAAAGTCTTTCACGAACCGCCTGAAGAAGGAAAAAGTCCCACAAAGCTCCGGACATGGCGGATTGAAGTACTGGGAAACTCATGACGGCACGGATATTCTCAGGGTCCGGCTGCACACTAGCAGCATCGACAAGGTGGCCCAACACTATAATCTGTTGTAGCGCAACAGATTATACTGTTGAACTCCCGTTGAACTCCTCGAAGTGACACTTCGAGGAGTTCAACGGGAGGCCAGCATTGCAGAAGACGTCGAGAAGGGCCGACGAATGCTCAAGGTGGTTTTCAAATGTAGGTGAAAATACGAGGACGTTGTCTAGGTAACACAAGCATGTTGACCGTTCAAACGTGGCTGGGGCGTTGCATAGACCGAAGGGCATAACCTTAAATTGCTACAGGCCATCGGGCGTGACGAAGGCGATTTTTCTTGGTCTTTATTGTCAACGGCCAATTTCCATTAACCAGAGCGAAGGTCGATGGATGAAAAGTAGCGTGTACCATGGAGACAATTAAAAGCTTCATCAATGCGTGGTAAGTGATACACGTCCTTTTTTGTAATTTGATTTAGATGCCGCTGATCAATACAGAAGCACCATGTGCTGTCCTTCTTTTTAACCAGGACGACAGGTGGCGCCCACGGGCTTGATGAGGGCTTAAAAATACCTTTAGTTAACATTTTGTTCACTTCAGCTTGAATAATATGGCACTCAAATGCGCACACACGAAATGGTCGATGGTGAATGTGAGTGGTCGATCGACAAGGTCGAAGATGTCACAGTAGGAAGCTAAAGAGTGGATGAGGGCGGCTCTGATTGCGCTGGGGGGAGGTTAGGGGCAATCATGGGACGTATTGACATATTGAGGCGTGTGGAATTGGGTGGGAGACAAGGAACATTAGTGCTTACGTCGGCTGTGAAAGTGAGGACGTGGTTATCGGCTAAGAACCACAACGTGGGGATTAAGGCACCTTTAGGAAAGACTTGCTTCGTGAAGCCGACATTTATGACGGGTAGATGTATCCGGTGGGCGGCTATATTTACGACGCAGTGAGATACGGTGACGTCACGAGCCAGTAGGACATCAGGAATTGGCGTGACGATGTAATCCCCACCCAGTACGGGTGAGGTCGTGGCGAATTCGGCGGATGTGAGGGCTTTAGGTGGTAAGAGGAGAAACTCTGTGGCGCAGAGGCCACGCTGAAGTGCATGTTGAACATCCGGCTGAAGAGGAAGGTCTAAGCAAAAAGTACCAGTGGAACAGTCTATCAGAGCAGAATGGGTCGACAGGAAGTCCATCCCTAAAATGAGATTATGAGGAGAGTTATGGAGCACCGTGAATAGGACAGGGACGTAGTGGTCGGCGATGCTTATACAGGCCGTACACATTTCGATGACAGGAACAGTTCCGCCATTAGAGATACGTACAGCTTCTGTAGCAGGAGGCGTGAGTACTTTCCTTAAGCGGCGGCAAAAATTAACACTGATTATGAACACGTGAGCGCCATTATCCACTAGTGCCGTCAAAGAAATACCGTCATCATGCACATATAAGATTCTTGTTCGTAGGAAGGGTCATTGGAGGGTTTGGTTTAGACGGAGATGATGCAGCACTACCTTCAAGAGCTGCAGAGTAGTTTTTCGTCAGGTAGAATGGAAGGTTGGGTGGCGAGGGATGGTGGCGGGCGTGGCGGGGCCGACAGAGAATGATGGTGTTAAGGGTACGGAGAACGAGCAGGACGGCGTCTGTAAGATGTGTCGAAAGCAGGATTTGTACGTATGGGCGAATACCAGCGAAGATCTTCATATTGGCGATAAGGGGCGAAAAACAGGTTCTTATGTGGTGGCGTCCACGAGGCACGGCAGCAGCGGGAGACATGTCCAACGCGGTGGCACGGAAGCATATTAGTTTGTCGTCGAGAGCTTGCCTATCCGTGGGGTTGCGAGATTGTGGAGGAATGAATGGTTCACGTCGAGATGCATTGATGGGCATTGGTCTGGAAGAGGGGCGAGAGACAGGGCAGGTGACACAGAACCTGAGGTTGGAGAATTCTTATGGTACGACTACCTGAATAACAGAGACCACGGGTGTTCGTGGTAAGGTAGCATATTCAATGGGAGAGGGCTGAAGTGGCACTGGACTTGCTACTTCAAGTTGCCGTCGAACGATATACATGACACACTGCTCAAAGGGCAGTGTGGTGGCGGAATCGGAGTGGGTGGATGTAGCTGCCGCGTGTGGCAAACGAGAAAAAGGAGGGGGCACCCGACGGCTTTTTGCTGTTTCGAAACGGCGGCATTCTTGAATGATGCGGTCGATAGCCAAGACATGCAAACGAGAAAAAGGAGGGCGCACCCGACGGCTTTTTGCTGTTTCGAAACGGCGGCATTCTTGAATGATGCGGTCGATAGCCAAGACATTGGCGTAAACCAGCAAATTGAAAGAGCCGTCCGCAATTTCCTTCAAAACGCGACCAACCTTGTCAGCTTCAGACATCGCCTCGTGCACGTTCCCGCAAAGAGCGAGAACTTCTTGTATGTTTGGCATATACGATTCAGTTGGCGACTGGACACTGGTAGCCAGTTCCTGTCGTGCGGTTGCCTGACGACCGGTCGGGTCCCCGAAAATGTCACGTAGCTTCTCCTTGAACATGTCCCAGCTGGTGAGTTCGGACTCATTTGTTTCGTACCAGACACGCGGGGTTCCGTCAAAGTAGAAACGAACATTAGCGAGTATCATGGTAGGGTCCCAGCGGTGAGTTTGACTGGCTCGTTCATACAGGTGAAGCCAGTAGTCGACATCGAGGCCAGGTTGCGAAGAGAATGTCCCGGGATCCCGGGGTGTGGGGACCGCGACAAAGATTGTCGGAGAAGTCGTAGACGTATATGGCCATGAGTTGTCACTTGAAGCCACGACGGGAAGTTGGAGGATGCGGCCACTGCGAAGCTGCGTGGTGAGGACGGAGAACGTTCCACCTCCACCAAATACGTTACATGAGTAACGAGTCAATATTAGGGGCGAAGCTCCTTATAGTGGCACCCGTTCGTCCCCCGTAGTATGTAACAAGTATAACATTTTGACCTCCAAGGTAGTGCCGGTGAGAGACTTCATCTGTGCGTGGTTGAACAATAAAAATAGTGCTCAATGTACATGCCAATGGTTGCTAATGGGGAATGAGAGACAGAAGCATTCGGCTTTTAGTTAACGCGCAGGCTGCGATCACCATTAGCAGCCATTGGCATGTACATTGAGCACTATCTGACAAGAAAGGGTTGCTACGTTATACTCTCTGGGTGTAACCTCCTTAGCTTTAGAAAGGTTTAGCGAGCGTTCGGCCGCAGTGCCATGAATACAGTGAACTAGTATATACCATGAACTCGAGGTGGCTAAAGGTGGGAAGTGGACCCGAAGCGCAAGCCGTAAGAAAGTGTGCGTGTGCCACCTCTCGCTTAGTCCTTGCAATGTCCGCTGGATGGTGGTGCTTCTATATAGGGAATATATGATGAAAAGATGCGAGATGGTGGTACTTGGAGTGTTGAATAGATAGACGAACGGACACATAGACAGATGCAAGGATGGACGCATGAACAGACGCAGGGGTGGCTGCATGGACGACTGCAGGGATGGACGCACGAACAGGCGCCAGCACGTACGGGCTGATGGACGCATGGACGGTCACACTGACGAACGCATGGACGGACGGAAGCAAGAACGAATGGACGGACGAATTCTTCGCCCCACTCACCATCATTCACTCCGTGGATATGCTGCCATTTTTATTGAA